>NW_024038997.1:0-600000 GCF_016077235.1 Cyprinodon tularosa | reverse complement strand
ACGCTCTGGAGGCCGGCCGCGGGGCCAGAGCTGATCCTGGTGAGGGGTCTAGAACAGACAGGAACAGACGGAACAGGCAGAATCCAGATCAGGCAGGAACAGAGACAGGTGGCAGGATCCAGACTTCCAGGCATCCACAGGCTTCCAGGAGGGTTCAGAGTCTGACTGGGACCAGAAGCATGACCAGGTGGTCACGCACAGGAGCAGACAGGATCAAGTGCAGCCTCAGTGGAAGAGGGTAGCCGAAACAGGACGTAGAACCGGAACTTGAAGCAGGACTTTAAACTGGTTTCCTCCCTGGAGCCAGGCTTACTGAGATAAAAACTGAACCTCCCCCCATAAAGAGCCAAAAACCCAGAGGACTCCACAGGGGAGGAACAGTGGACAGTCAGGAGACAAGACAAACACTAAAACCCTCTTTCCACTGGCAGCTAGGATCCAGGACATGAAAAAACAACAGGACAGAAAGACAAGCAATGATCTGGCACTGAATGCTCAGGCTGAACTGAATATAAACTAGAGGAAACAGGTGAGAGGAATAAATTATAATGAGGCAGGGAGGGAAAAACGACAGGTGAAAGGAATGACTAATTAAGGGAGAGCAAACAGGCCAGATCATGACACATGCTATTAAGGAGGCATATAAAGAAAAACTTGCAAAAGCTTGGCAGACACCAAAGTGATGCATTATGGCCACTGACCAGTAAGGACTGTAGAGCAGGACAAACAGGGCGCAGTTCTTTTTCTCTTGTTCACATCCCTATTCCACATGAGAACAAATCCCTTCATGATAAATTCCGGCCATATCTTAATTTGTTGCAAGAAACACCCTCAGATATTAAATTAAAGAAGTAATCTCTCTGTTGTGAGAGATAAAGTTGACAATCTGACAATTTTATACATATAAATACTATGCTTTCTTTACTCTTTAGGCCACAAGTATTTTGAAAGTGTCTCGACGAGCTTTGTACATCTGAACCAAAGTACGAAATTTAAAGGGATATCAGAGAAACTAACCAGAGCAGTTATAGTGCCAATAAGTATTTTTTTTTTGCATACTGAAATTTTATGTTATCAAAAAGACAGGTCTCAATTTGTTTGTACTTCCAAAGGACAAATAAAGATGCTGCTCTGTTGCTGCTCCAATATATTTAGCCAGAGTTAGGCATGAATTACAAAACTGGGTGGGCGGCTTAATGATGCGGCTGCATATGTCATTTTCAGCTAGTTTAAATGTAGTGTTGCTGTACATGCTAGAGCAGCAGTGCCAACTTGAAGATCATAGTTACCTGCTGTTTTTTATTGTTTGATTATAAAAGATAAAAAAAAAATAATTAGTTTATCTAACACAGCCAATGTAGTTGCAAGTTCAGCTATTTTAGGCTGACCATAGTTTACATATCTGTGTAAAAATAATACATAAAGCTTAATTTTTCATAAAAAAAAAAGGACAAGCAAATATCTGCAGACAACCCAAAAGTCTAAGTGTGAATATAAATAGACATTGTTTTGAAGACTCTGACCACTCTGGTTGAACTTTTGATCAACCCAGAACTATCTCCATCTAAAACAACTAAAAGAAAAAATAAATATTTGAGCATTTTATGAAGTTCAAGGCCTTTTTAAGCACATCACACTAGGTTTAGTCCTTCAACCATTCACACTCTGGATTTTAGCCACAGATGGCCTGGGGCAGGCTGAAAGAAGCAAAGCTTCCCTGTCATTGGCACCAACAGCAGGCATGTCAGGTGATGTTTTCTGCCCATAACTGAAACGATCTGAGTGGGGACTTAAACCCCTTCCTCCTGAGTCACTAATGTTTGAATTCAACACACTAAAACACTAAGCTAGCAAACAGAACTTATGCAAAAAACTGAGGCACAAACTAATCTGAATCACAATTTCTCATAAAAAGCAGTCAGTTTAACAATCTAGACTCAAATGACACTACAAATCCAATATAGTAGTGCAGGGATTTCTGAGTGAAAGAGAGACCTTGAGAGGAAATCAAGGCCGAAAGACAACCTCACCGACAAGCATATTTAGTGTTGAGATGATTTAATGAAATAGAAAACTGCCTGTGAGACTCATTAGACATGAGGAGCATTGATCCAGTGTTCAGAGCAGCAATCAGATAATCAGCAGGGGATGAGAGGGTATGCTTGTTGGCTATCTCAGCTTGTATCTCAGAAGTGTCACCACCATTTGCTTCATCAGTCTCTGAATCTGCTCGGTGTGTTCCAGAGGACTGGTATATGATGTGGAAGCTGGGTGCTTTTCTCCATTGTAACCGGTCCTGTTGCCATTAGCCTTGGTGCCCCAACTGTGACCTGACCTTTTCTCTAATTGACTCTAATCAATTGAGCCTGAAGGGGGGGATTTTACTTCTTTCACGCTGCATGTTGCAATCAGGCATTTATCTTGCCAATATAACCCTTGGTTCATTATTCCTGTGGGATTTTCTAGGAAAGAATTAACAAGAGACTCTCTCGGTAGAATTAAGACACACATTTGATCTTTTTCATGTGAATATCATTTTCTTTCCACTGTCATGTCGTAGTTTTTAATCTTCCAAATTGCATAAAACTCTAAGAAAGAGAAAATAGATATATGCGGTTCAAATATCTACCGTCTAGCTAGGCTTATGTCAGTCAGATATGTCAAAACTTTACCCAAACCTGGAAGAAATTGTTACATACAGATAAAATGAGCATGTTTAGGAAGGTCAGAAATAATGCCCACCGAAACTTATGGCAGAACTTTTATTCTGCACTGAAGCGATTCCCACCTGAGGAAGAGTGAGATAGAGTGAGGTGCTCCATCATCTGAGGGAAGCTTAAAGTAGACCCGCTGCCTCTGTGCATGGAATGGAGTCAAGGCAGGTTATCCTGTCTAATCAGGGAACACCTTGGGATCCCTCACACTGATGGAAAGGATGTTAACAAGGAGAGGGCTGACTGGGTTTCCCTCCTCTATCTATTACTCCTGTGATTATCTTAGAATAAGAGAAAAACACAGAACGAGCAGATGGATACATTTCAGTGTGGTGTTCATCATATTCCTAATCTTTTTCTTAGCGTTCCTGCAGGGATGTTCTCGAATTCTGTACAAAACTCCGAAATATAAACTTTCTAGATCTATCTTATAACAACACACTTTTCTTTTGGTCCATAAAAATGTCTGTTCATGGCATGTATTGCTAGGTCTAATTCTCTAGAACCAAAAAATTATTGCCTAAATCTCTACTGCAGTCAAGGTACAATGCATATGGCCATATGATATAATGTTGTTCACAGATAGACTGCCGGTGTGTCTTTATCAGGATCGACTATGCAAAAAAAAAAAAAAAAAGGTATACAGGCATGTGCAGCTTGTTACAGGAAACTAACAATGCTTAAAAAATTTCAAATTAAAGTACAGACCCTCCTTGGTGTTTGTATGTGTAGGTCTGAGTATGTGTGGTAGGAAAAGGTGCTTGTGATTAATTTCCCCTTTGTAGCTGTGGCTCTAATTCCCGCTTGTAGTGGGAATGGTCTCTGAAAGACTCCCAGTGGAAATCACAGTTGGTAGACAGCAGCTCTAAGGAATACTGATGAATTATCCATGGAAATTAAAAAAGCGGGGGAAGGGGCTGTTAGATCGGGAGCAAATGAATGCAGGATGCGATTTTCGAGGAAGAGAAAGAGGAGAGGGGAAAAGGAGGGATATAAGGAACAGAGCGATAAGAGCTGTAGAGTTGCAGCGTTGAGGAATATTTACTGACTGATGGAGAGGAAGCTTAGGCTCACATTGTTAAAGCTCTCCTGGAAAAATCCACACCTGGTGTTCATCTGCATGATTATACATTTCAAACTGTTTAATCACTGGGGAAAATTTTCACCTTTCATCAATACATGTTTACATTACAGCCTTTTCATGTATCCCACTCAAAGTCCAAACCCAAGTCCATCCATTTCTAAACTTTTTTTTACTTGCAATCATAAAATCCCAGTTAGGAAAATGGAGTTTGTGGTGGTAACATTCCTAATGTTATGACTTATTGGTCAAGCATCCATCGGACAGATATATGGAGACAATTGTATTATATACTAGCTTCTGTTTATCCACCATTCCTGCAGTTTTAACATATTTATCTGCAAAGTGTTTTTCTCTGGACACAAGTGATGTATTTTTCATATTGTTGTTGTGAGACCGTTGATAGCAGAGCATGCTCCTGTGTAATGTAAGGTGTGTATTTTTTTGTGAAGGATTCTGCAGCATGTTTGATTTCCTTTCCTTTAACAGTCATTAAATGGACATTATGCGCAGTGTCATTAATGTAATTAAACCACATAGCTGGCTGCAGTGTGAATAATGTCTCACAGAACGTGTTTGACCGAGTACTAGTAGTTCATGTCTTTCTGCTGTATGACCTGGAGTCCTTGCTTTAAAACTGCTTCATTATGATTAGATTTTAAAGTTATGTATAATCTGTCTTCCCCCAATAAATTATGGATCTGTAATTTTGGGTGTATCCCACTCAGTCCCTTCAGTGTCCTTGTAGCCTGAAGCTTTTAGACGTTGCGCAAATTGCTCAGAAGGTTATTATCTCGTGATAATTTTGCCTGTAATGAACTCATAAGCCCCTTTTAATGTCTAACAACCAGTGCTTAGGAGAGAGGGTCATAGGCAATAAGCAGAATACAGTAGATGAAGTATGATTTTCATGCTTAAGCTCTACAAAGGGACAGGAAGAATCTATACCATTTGCCAAAGGGAAGTTTTTTAAAATTAGTCCAGAACTTTAAGGAGGCACTGAGCTTAGGTTTCTCAGTGAGCCTCTGAGAAAGAAAGCTTCAGAAACTTTAACCCTGATGTTCTTGTACCCCAGAAGTTTCCACCTTCACGGTTTCTCATCTGGTCACTGCTTTTCATTCTTTGGATCAGTGTAAGTAAATCCAAACTACTGCAGAAAAGAACTTCTGTATCAGCTGTAAAGTTTGGATGGACAGAGTGAGGCCTCGTCATCTGCACTGATGTTGGTGGTGCTCAAATCAGAGTCAGAATCAGAATCAAATTTATTGCCAAGTATGTTTGCACTCCCAAGGAATTTGATTTGGTGTTACAGATATATATATATATATATAGAATAAAGAAGCAATAGCAATATATAATGTAAAACATTCAATATACTATGTGCAATATATAGTATATTGTGTTATACAGTACTATATACACAGTAGACTGTGCTTTAATGTAACGCAGAAGGTCTGGAGATGTTACGTTGGTGTAGCTTGTAGGCTTCAGTGTCCTGGAGGCGTACAGACCCTGGAGAGATGGAAGATTGCAGCCAATCACCTTCTCTGTAGACTGGATGACAAGCTACAGTCTGCCCTTGTCCTTGGAGGTGGTACCAGCGTACCAGATGGTGATGGAGGAGGTGAGGATGGAATCAAAGATGGAGGAGTAGAAGTGCACCATCATTATCCTTGGTAGGGTGATTTTTTTTAAGCTGTATATAGTTTTTAGGCTTCACCTATTATTAAGTACTCATAAATCAAGACTGAATGAATGAGATCCCATATGCCAAGGACTAGAGTGTTGTTTCTCTGTACAATCGCTGGGCCGAGCCTTAGAGATATTTTGAAGAACACAGGAATTTCAGGGCTCTCCAAATTAAAAGTAGTAATCTAAGATAGAAGCAGTGTTTGACCTTGAAGCCTCTTTGAGAGCGTCTCTGGACTCATGCAACTGGGAGGAAACCCTGAGGACAAACCAAACTCTCTGGAGAGACATTTTTGTTCTAGAAGTATCTTGAGATGTTTTAGCTGCTTTTTCCTCTTTATCATATTTTATTATCTTATTCCAACTTTGTCTATTTAAACTTATACAGCAAACAACTGCCTGCTGTTTCTTAAAGGGACTTTTTATATATGACTCCTTCCAAAGTTTTATCCTAATGTGGTAATAACATCGTGCACTTGTCATCTTCCTTTCTCTTCAGTGTCATTAACTCCGATCAGACCTCAGAACATTTAAGTGGTTCTATTCGGACTGTGAGCTGTTCCTAAAGAAATTAGACTTTAATGCTCTAATAACACTGAAATTTCTGCTTCTTAGGAGCTGGCCTCCCCAAGTTCAGTAATTTATCTAATCTGTTTGGCAAATTCTTTCACATCTTCAGACAAAAACATCAAGCAAAAGAATATTTGCTTCTATTGGTAACCTTGGTTATCCTATCTGACTAAATTGAAATCTCTTCCTGACCTTGTTTGCGCCTCGAAGGCTTTCCTCAATCACAAATACACTTTTTTTCATGCTATGCTGTTGAACGACTTTATGATCTGAAAGCAAAATTATTAGTAGTAAGTGAGATTTTTACACAAACATTTCACTCTATGGCACAATACTCTTCCAATTCAGCTTTTCTTTTTTAGAGGTTCTCTTTTTGAAAATAATTTCTCTTTCTCTCAATGAATAAACTGGCCAATCTGAGTTTTTTTGTTTTCCTAGTTCACTGGCATGGTAGAGGGAGAATAGTCCCAGAGCTAGATGAAGGGGAGGTTGAAAGATGATCATCTTTGGAGGAGGTGCAGCCCTGACGATGATTGGCTGAAGCTTGAGCGAGGGACACTGCAGGTGGTCTAGGTGAAGCTGAAGTCTTTAAGATAAAATTTTTGCTACAGCTTCATCTCAGCTAAATTTTGCACAATAAAAGTTAACCCTTTTGGGCTTAATGAAGAAAAATCTCAGAAAAAAAAAAAAAAAAACTTCTTTGTGGTTTTCCTGAAAAATGAAAGCGCCTACTGATACTCATTTCTAATTTAACTGTCTATTTTTTAGGGTTCAAGGAAATATTATTGAAAATCAAAATAATTTTCTGCACAGAACATAAAATAGTATTCTTTTTTTTCTTTTTGAGTGCTTATTTCTAAAGTGTTTCTTCACCTTAGAAAAAGAAAGAAAAATCTGAGGCAGAATGAGAATTAAAGTTTGAAGGTTGAGCAAAGTGAATCAGATGTAAGACAGATAAAAAAAAATATTGTTTTAAAAAAAAAGATGTATGTGTTGGAATTTTTCAATCATAGACAAATCATAGCAAATTTAAAGTTTTAAATCTTGGTCAAACGGCCAACAATGATATAATTTTCTTAGAGAAAAAGATATCTGCTTAGCACCTGTATGTCATGATAAGAACTGAAAAAAAGAAGTTCAGAACTGGTTCAAATAGTAAATATGATCCTTTCAACGTCGCTTTTCTGAAGCTTCTCTTTTCTATTACAGTTTTTTCTCAAATGTTTCCACACATACTCTGAAAATATGCCACATATTCTAAGAATTCTACACACAATAAAAAAAAACCACACAACATCTTTAAACCCATCAATTCTCCTGCTAAACTGTACCTTCCAAACTATATCAATTCCTCTTAGAGCACTAGTTTGCCAATTTCTGGAAAAAACTTTGAAAGAGTAACCATTTATAAGAAAAATATGAGAATTGATGAGTTTAGACCCTATGAGGAATGGAAATGATGACCTAGACCTTTTTTTCAAGGAACAAAACATTAGAGCATGACCCTATTTTACAACAACTGAATTTAGAAATCTCAGGATAAGATCAAGCTAGATAACCTAGCCTCGGGGATTGCCAGCCTAGTGTTTAGGGCATAGAGCTTGGAATCTCTCTCTTGGAATCCTAACAATATAAAAGTATAAAGGTAATATTGGTATAGGCTACCAGAATAATGTTAAAATGAAAAAAACTATATGACTATATAAAATATATGATGTTTTTTTATGTAGGGTTATTAAAAATGAATACATTTATTAAGAGTATGAACGGCAACTGAGGATTTAAAATAGTTTGAATTTTGGGTGGTCAGTCCCCTGTCCTGTCCTGTAAATGTATGTGTCCACCCATGATCTCAAGTAATGGTTTCTGATCAGTGACTGAGCAGATACACCACTCTAGTTTGAATAAGCCTCCCTATTGAACTAGTCTTCAAGGGCTAGCTGCATAGAATAAATCACAATAGTAACTGATTTGTTACTGCCTTTGTGAAGCCAGGTTGCTGTTTAATTAGGCTATAATATCTAAAAAAAAATACTAGTTTAATACCTTGTCTTTGTTTTTGTTTTTTTTAAATAGGGCCCAGATACTCATTGCTTTTATTACAAAGTCAGCCTCATGTGTTTTGCAGAACAGTGCACAGTGATTTGTTAAATACTAAACACCATTGTATAAGTCAGTTCCTGTATATTCCATTGCAGCGATTGACAAATCTCACACCCATGAGTAAGTTGGTTAAATTACACTAACCCTTAGTTTCACCATCCATATTGTAAAGCAGCAAAGCTATTCTGCTTGTAAGTTTGTACCATCTACCATCTACCAGGTCCTTTCTTTAAATTTTTAGATGAGTTTTCGGAGTTCCTATCTGATTTTGTGATACATACTGATCATTATAGTAGGGTGTGTCAACACTTATTGAATGTGAGAGCTTAAATGCAGTATTTAATGCTATCTTAGGCTTGATTGACTTTTTCAAAATGTGAATAGTTCCTTTCATTCTCATCTTCATAATTGAAGTGTTGTGCTGACATATGGCATGACACTAAATAAATAACAGTATTTCTAACAACCCTGTCCTATCAGACCACTTTTTTAGTAACCTACAAACTTATTTTAGAGGTTATTATTAACTTTTTGTAAGTCATATGTGTCCTGAAGCCTGTGTATGAGGTTCACAAAGAGAAAAAAAACCCTTTCATCTCTATAACTGAGAAGGAACTCTGTCTGGAATCCGTCTGCCTGCACTGAGTAAGCCTCCGCCCTCAGCCCTCTGCCTGCCGACTAGCCTCTGGATCCTAAAGGTTCCCCCCCTCGACTGCTCCGCTGAACTTCAGAACAGGTACTCCCTTGTACACCAGAAAAACCTGCAATACTTGGATCAACACTAACCTCTCTGTCCCCCCCTCAGTGGTGAACCCCTGCGTGACCAGTCAACCTACCAAGGACCAGTTCATGATATTTATTGTACTTCTTGTAAATAAACCTTTGAACTTTTTCTCAGCCTCTTGAGTGTTTTCTGCATATGGGTTAGGCACCTTAAACCCATCATGACACAAATGGAACTATTAAAGTTTGAAACTTGAATACTATTATAAAACAGCAACAATTAACAGACAAACACATCTTAAGATATTCATGACATCCTGAAAGCCAGTTTTGAAATTTAAAAAAACTTTCTCTAGTTAATTTTTAAGAGAACAGAGATCTTAAATATTACACCTTTCGTATTCATATTTTTAATGGACATCCAAGTAAGATAACAACCCCTTCCCTCCTCCATTAGTCAGAATTGCAGTTGTGAAATGTAAAAATATCCTCCTGTTGTGCAAATCTTTATCTACCCAGGACTTGCACATCCAGAACTGCAGCCACACTCCCCTGGATCTCAATTAGCTTTTCAGCCCAAGCTGTCAATTTTGACAGAACACCATGTGCTAGTCAGACACAAAGATTTTAGAGCATGCTAACTATGCTACGGAGGAAACAAAATAATAATTAAATCAATCAGTCAGGACAGTATGAGAAAAAATAAGCTACATGGAAATACTGTTACACCTTAAAACACATTTTGTTTTTCCAATACATTAAGAAAATGATCTTGAATGTGTATTATGTCTAATGATGGGCGGGAGGTCAAATGTAGCATGTGCAGTATCAGGGTCATCAAGGCAGCATATTTGGATTTAACACTGTATCTTATAAAATGTTTATTATATTTTATTTTGCCCAGAAGGAAAAGAACATCCAACCAACACAAAGCTGTACAATAAACAGAAATTTACTGTACATATGGTAATTGCAGGGAAAAAAAAGAAGTATGCTACATTCATGTAAAACTGTGTTTGCACATGTGGTGGTTTGTGCCAAAATGCTTGTAGAATTTTGCGTGACAAAGTGAAAGCTGAAAATTTTCCTCATGAAATTGTGCTAAATGATTGAACATTTTGTGTGGTTTTAAAAAAAATGTGTTTTAGAACTAAATCTAGTGAAAAAAGAATAGAAATTTTATTTATGTATAGGATACTGTAGTACAGCAGGACTTTACTACAGTATATACTGTGTGTCATCAGAAGTTTAGCCAATGTAAAAAAAAAATTGCAAAGATTTAAAAAAATGAAGTAAAAAAAAGCACTAAAATGATTTTGTAGATAGTTGTAAATTCTTAGTATTACTTAATTCAGATTAAATGCATTAAAATACTTGCCCTACACTCATAAGTATTTAGCAGCAAACATAATGGTATTTACTTCACAAGGAGTAGAGTCATTTTCACTTTTCAAGACACACTCCTTTTTATCTTATGTAAAATCATCTTAAAAATTACAAGAAAAAATTGCTTGGAATATTTCACTATAATTAATCTATACATTATGAAAGATTAAAAAATCCTCAAAATCAAATTTTGGGATATTTACCTATTTAAAATGTTGAACCCAAGAGGTTTCAGACAAATAACTGCAGAAGCATCATTTGAAACTTGTATTATTCTTCAATAAGACAATAAGATCCTCTGTAATATAGTAAAAATAGCCCCTAAGAAAGTAATATATAGTTTGGGGTTGTAAATAATATCCTAACAAGATTCATATTGTACTTTATGATATTTTTATCTCTTGTCGTGTCAGTATAGTATTTATACAATCCTCCCTGGGAGAGTTATTTCTCTGTAGTAATCAATAGAGAGTTTACTATGACATGAAAGTACTGACGGCATGCAGCACTGGTGTCTGTTTTCTACAGTTTGCCCTGACTGATCAGGTCTATGCAGGAGAAAGAGACTTTCAGAGTGTAGTGTGTCCCCCAATATAGCCATCCTTATAAGAGCCATGCTGTTTAAACACACTGATGAGTTAGATAAAAACATGTGATTTGTTACATGTAAAATTGTGAGAATTACATATCGACAGTCAGTATCTTACAATATCTGCGTAAAAAGTAGACTGAGTGATCTCATCTTAGAAAATTAGGAATTTCTCATCAAGCTAAAAGCTACTCAGCATAGCACCCATTCAAGAGTGAGCTTGGATATTATAAAATAACACTAAATGTCCATCAGCTTAAGTGATTATCATGGAAACTGCATTTAGAAAACAAGATTATCACTTAAGTTTGAAAATAAATGTGACAACATTTATTCCATTGTGTTTTTTCCATACTTATTCTGACACAAAAAAATATGTCAAATCAGACAAGTTCTGTGCAATCTCTATGTGACTTTAATTGCTCTGCATTACACATTGTCGGTGCCATTTGATGAAAGAATTACAGCTAAAAATGGAAAAATAACTGACTCATTATGAAGTGGACTAAAACTAGTCAAACCCACCTTAAGATGTCTTTAAGTCCTGGTAATCCAGGTAGGAAGCTGAGTACACAAAATTTCTCCATACAAAAGCTATTTCTCTGATGCATAAGTACTCAAGAGTAAGTTGAGCTTCTAACAGAGCCTCTCGTCTTTCCCTGTTTGGTGAAATAATAGAGGAGTCAGCAAAATTTATCTCTAACTGATGATATTGACCTTTGAAGAAAAGAAAAAGGAAGTAAGACCTTTAATCGAGAGACGGGCAACAAAATAAAAGGTGGGAGACTGGCAGAAGGGAGGAAAGCACACAAGTTTTCAATAAAAGCAGGCAAAGCATCTTAATCAGAGACACAAAGCAGCAATCAATCATGGTGGTGTTGATGCAGCAGGATGTTGCAGAGCCTGAGAGGCCTTGACCTGAGCTGCACTGCAGATAGAACAGCATAAGTCCTTTGAGACACTTGTTCTTTGCTTTTATCCCTTCTTTCTCTTATGATTTTGTCCCATCCTTCCCTGCTAGTTGCACTGTATCCCTCCATCGCTGTATCACTCTCTTTCCATTTTGATTACTGTCTGCAGCTTCATCTCTCTGTCCCTTCTCTCCCTTTCCCTTCTTCCTATATTTCGGTCTGCTATCTACCATCTGTCATCCATTGTCTTCCACCACCACCCCCCTCTCATTTTCACTCGCTCAATCCAATTCGAGGAGCTTTATTGGCATCATAAGATGAATTTTACCATCTCTTTCGTGAACATTTGTCTTCCCATTACTAATGCTTCACTTTTAATGCTACTCCACAAAACTTCTGTGCCGCATTCTGCACAACTGTACCATCTTGGTCTGCCTGCAGCATGTCCAGCGCACTCCAACACATCAATACTGAGGTCAAGAACATGTATTTTTTATAAGCTGGCTCATAAACCAAGCAGTGTGAAATAAAATGTGAATCTTCCCACGACTGAGGGGACCCACAAAGGAATGGGGCATCTTGTAAAATGGATAAAAAATAGACCTACAGTTTTAGATGGCCTTGGTGTGACGTTTATGCCTGCAGTGACACCATGTGGAGAAAACCCTGCAACAGATTCAAGCAGCTGTGTGAAATGAAGTGCTGGTTATGCGACAGAACTGGTAAAAAAAATTGAATCTAGTTAAAGGGTTTCGCAGAAGGGTTCATATCCCTGGAATTTTAGCACTGCATTACCACTGAGCTTTCATTTTCGTTTTATGAAAATGAACAACACAAAGTATTTCATCATTTCAGAAAGAGAAGAAAGGACAGAGTGTTCAGAAACATCATTCATGAATAAGGCAAGAATTTCCATACAGCCCCCTTGAGCCTGATGCCTAAAATAAAATCAAATGCAGTCAACTGTCTTTAAAAGTTGCCTATCAAAGTAGAGTCTTATCTGTATTACAATCTAAACAAAATACAGTAGTTCTTTCAGGACTGCACATTTGTAGGAGTAGAAACATGCATAATAAAAATCAGGCTCAGACCAGGGAAAACTTCCTGGAAAGGTTTAAGGGTTGGGTTCCAAAACAATATTTCAGTTCTGTTCAATCCATCACCTTAACATGGAGAGAGGATGGCCCAACTACAGATCTACTAAGACATGGGTGCCACCTAAATAAAATAAAAATGTGTGCAATGCTGGAGATCAAAGGGGTGAAAAAATTGTCTTTAGGAACTGTGAAGTTTCTCAGGGCTAAAACTGTCTGTGATAATCTGACGCCACCAGGTGGTACATGTTCATGTACAGGTGCTGGTCATAAAATTAGAATATCATGAAAAAGTAGATTGATTTCAGTAATTCCATTTAAAAAGTGAAACTTGTATATTATATTCATACATTACATACAAACTCATATATTTCAGATGTTTATTTTGTTTAATTTTGATGATTACAAATGACAACAAATGAAAATCTCAAATTCATCATATCAGAAAATTAGAATATTGTGAAAAGGTTCAAAATTGATGGCCCCTGGTGCCACACTCTAATCAGCTAATTAACTCAAACCACCTGCAAAAGCCTTTAAATGGTCTTTCAGTCTAGTTCTATAGGCTACACAATCATGGGGAAGACTGCTGACTTGACAGTTGTCCAAAAGACGACCATCGACACCTTGCACAAGGAGGGCAAGACACAAAAGGTCATCGCTAAAGAGGCTGGCTGTTCACAGAGCTCAGTGTCCAAGCACATTAATAGAGAGGCGAAGGGAAGGAAAAGATGTGGTCGAAAAAAGTGTACAAGCAAGAGAGATAACCGCACCCTGGAGAGGAATGTGAAACAAAACCCCTTCAAAAATGTGGGGGAGATTCACAAAGAGTGGACTGCAGCTGGAGTGAGTGCTTCAAGAACCACCACACACAGACGTATGAAAGACATGGGTTTCTGCTGTCGCATTCCTTGTGTCAAGCCACTCTTGAACCACAGACAGCGTCAGAAGCGTCTTGCCTGGGCTAAAGAGAAACAGGACTGGACTGCTGGTGAGTGGTCCAAAGTCATGTTCTCTGATGAAAGTAAATTTTGCATTTCCTTTGGAAATCAAGGTCCCAGAGTCTGGAGGAAAAGAAGAGAGGCACTTCATCCACGTTGCTTGAAGTCCAGTGTAAAGTTTCCACAGTCAGTGATGGTTTGGGGTGCCATGTCATCTGCTGGTGTTGGTCCATTGTGTTTTCTGAGGTCCAGGGTCAACGCAGCCACATACCAGGAAGTTTTAGAGCACTTCATGCTTCCTGCAGCTGACCAACTTTTTGGAGATGCAGATTTCATTTTCCAACAGGACTTGGCACCTGCACACAGTGCCAAAGCTACCAGTACCTGGTTGAAGGACCATGGTATCCCTGTTCTTAATTGGCCAGCAAACTCTCCTGACCTTAACCCCATAGAAAATCTATGGGGTATTGTGAAGAAGAAGATGCAATACACCAGACCCAACAATTCAGAAGAGCTAAAAGCCACTATTAGAGCAACCTGGGCTATCATAACACCTGAGCAGTGCAACAGACTGATCGACTCCATGCCACGCCGCATTGCTGCAGTAATACAGGCCAAAGGAGGCCCAACTAAATACTGAGTGCTGTACATGCTCATACTTTTCATGTTCATACTTTTCAGTTGGCCAACATTTCTATAAATCCTTTGTTTTTATTGGTCTTCAGTAATATTCTAATTTTCTGATATGATGAATTTGAGATTTTCATTTGTTGTCATTTGTAATCATCAAAATTAAACAAAATAAACATCTGAAATATATGAGTTTGTATGTAATGTATGAATATAATATACAAGTTTCACTTTTTAAATGGAATTACTGAAATCAATCAACTTTTTCATGATATTCTAATTTTATGACCAGCACCTGTAAGTCCACAATGATATTGGTGTCAGTCTGTTTAAGAATTTATAGAGACTCTTAAATATATAAAATAAAAAATTACCTGGCAACTTAGTGAACAAATCTATTACTGGTAAATGTGTCAAATGAGTTTAAATCCTAAAAGCAATACTTTTAAAGTCAAAAACTGAAAGTAAAAAGTCTTAAAAAGAGAGTAGGACCTTTGGAATTCAAATCCTTGTTAAACCAATAACAGCTCCAGATTTTGACATCCCTTGATATCCAAGTGAAATAAAACAAATAAACCTAAATGTTTAATGAGAATAGGTAATAACATAGAGAGATTTATGGTTTGGAGGGTTAACTCACAGGCATCTGGTTCAAATCCCACCAGAATTTTGATCAACCAAAACTTCACCCACAATAAGGCTGTGAACCCTACCTGATCACTTATCTCAGGGACTATGCATGGGGACAAAGAATTACTGGTATAAACAATCATGAAGTGATTTATTTAAAGCTACTTTAATCTTGACACCCTTCCCAACAAATAAAGTACTGATCTGACAACATGAGGTAGGCTTCAAGAGTAAAAAAAAACACCATCTAAAACACAGCAGGTCTTAACTGTCAGAGGTAATGACTCAACAGCATAGAGAGGATACTGTAACTGACAACTATGTGCTGTTGCCTAACCAAAATTCCTCTGCTTTAAAATACAGTAAACAGGTTAAACTGGTTAGTGACGTTCATCTTCATAACACCATAACACAACAATCATTATTGCATCTGGCCAGGTTGGTTGAGGTTCTTTTCTCAAGAAGAAATCTGGATTTGAAAACAGATTTTTGTATTTAGTCAACTTATTCATATCTGACATTAAAATCAAGAGGGACAACAACAGAAAAAAGGTCTATAAGGAGGGAAATATTTTTTTACAGCCCTGTAAAAACAAACACATCAGTATTTCGACACTAAGTAACTTTTATCAGGTTGCAGATATACAGGACACTTTCAAGCCACTGTGGCAACATTCCTGGAAGGACATTCACACTGCTCTTCTTATAAGGAGGGTTAGAAATTATTTCAAAGAGACTAGTTCTCTGGCACAGTTTAGCTTCAACCAAAAGGTCGCATGATTTTATGAAGGTTGCATTCATTCAATAATTGAATAAACCTGAAAAAAACCATCTGAGTCCACAAAGAAAAACACTTAGTTAAAATGGTCAGGAACCAGAGAGGAACCACTGACACAAGTACTGCCTGAATCCTACCATGGCCTGTATACTTCATGAACGCTTGGAGGGAAACAACCGGATACCCCCCGCCAGATGGGGGTGGTAGCTACTTCTGTGGGACTCTTGCTGCTTGTGGTAGTGGTGCAATGCACAATTTAGAGAACTGCTTTCCAATTCTTCAAATTCACAAAGAACAATCAGAAACTTGATTTTTGAATTGTTTTCATTTTTTTTTTTTTGGGGGGGGTTTTGAACAGGATGACTCCAAACACCCATTTTAGAATACAAAAAAATCAGATTTTAATTTACTTTAATTTCTGGAATTAACACCATCCTGAATTTTTTTAGCCCGTTTTAATCTATGCCTAGGAACCGAGTCCAAGCCAGAAAACAAACAGAAACAAAATTAACTCCACAAATCCTGATAAGAAGAGTGGTCAAATTCCAGCAAGAGTTAGGCCAGAACCATGGCCACAAAATTGTGCTTTCTCTGGAACTTGTTGGAAATATTTATTCAATTATCAGACCCTTTGTGGATCAGATAAAATGAGTGCAATGATTTTCTGTTTAGAACTGCATGTCTTACCTAAAATCTACCTAAAGTAAGAACAGATAAAACTTGTCTCTAAAGGAGTCATAATCTAATATTTTATGTATACATGTTTCTGAAATTGACTTTAAATTCATGTTAAATTCTAATCATTTTTGGAGGGTGAAAATTTAAAAGTGATCATTGACTGCATATGAGAACAAGCCATGATAAAGTTACGGTAAGTAAACTTCTCTCCAACTCAGTAGGTGCTGTCCATCTCTCTGTTGCTCTGTGAATGGAAATTATACCACGTATACCCTGCAAAAAAAACTCTAGCATCCCTTATAGCCCTGAAAGGATCAGATTAAAACAGAAACAACAGAGTGAAATCTAAAAAGTATGTGACCAAAATATTTATGGATGTGCAAAGAGCGAAATCATGCTTGACAGATGTCTGGGTAAACTCCTTACTAATATGTCATAGTAAAAATAAAAATGGTGAATAAATAGGTTCTGCAACAGCTTTACCCCACTGCCACCAGACTGTTGAACTGCAGAACTTTAAACTGGACTCTGCATCACACTTGCAACATCATATTTTCACTACCAACGTGGCTGATTTATTTATTTTTTTTTATAAATCCCTTTAAATAGAACACAGCTCATTGATCTACACCATTTTTATTTTGCACTGCTCTGAACCTTTCCATATGACTGCCTTTTTGCACTATTACTTTTGACCTGGTTTCCTTTTGTCCTGCACGGTTTATATTGTTGATCACTGTTGCACTTTATAAATTGTAATTTTCATTACACTGTTTTCTTTTAGTATACACTTTGTGTATATAAAATGACAAAGTTTTTCTTAATCTTAAGTCTAAGATGAAATATGGATCCAATGTACAGATGTAGAATGTGCAATGTAAAAAAAACCCAAAACAGAATGAGATCTGGTCACTTGATAATCTTTTTATTTACAAAGTTATTCAAGTGCTACATTCAGCGCATTTTAATATTTGCAATTAACACAGCAATTAACATTTTGATTAATTCAAAGTAAATTTCTCTTATTGTGCAAATTTTTCCCTTAAACAAAATAAGGACTTAACCCAGAGGTTGTCAAAATAACCATGTTAAATTAGCTTTAAAATATGTCCTACATCCTATGCATATAAACAAAACCTAAAAGGAAATCAGTAACTCTTCATAATGGTCCATCATAATAACATTATTTAGGGTAGTAAGCCAATCCTAGCTGCTGTGGCTATATTTATGCAAAAAAATAAAACAAGAGATTAAAAAGTGTTAAATGTTTTCTTCTAGATAAAAAAATCATGCATTGTTGGAATAATTGGTTTACTTAAAGGTTTGGAAGAGCTGGTAGTTAGCTTAGGAGTTAATGTAAGCCACTTAGTAGGTTTTGCTGTCATCCAGTAGATCCTGTTCAGAACCAAGAGGCCTTTAAAGAATTATTCATTATAATACAAATAATCTGAAAGGCACCTTTAAAAGATGCTACTTTGATTTTTCCATATCATTTTAATTCTGCAACCAGTTTTGTGCAGCAACCCTTATTTCTAAAGCAAGAACTATCAAATGTATATCCATCTGAACTTAGGTCGCAAACCCGTCTTCATGTCGAACAACAACACAGTATTTGAATCAGTTCACATTAAGAGCAAAACAATTAGGATTTGCAAACTATAAGTAACAGTGTAAATCAAGAGGTATGATTTCAGACTGCAGAAATACGGCATTAAGTTCCCGTGCTCCCAGTGAAGCAGGGACTACTACTGCTGTTAACCCTCAGAATTGCAGGTGGGTTTCTAATCATTTGATGCAGAGTGTTTAAGTCCATGTCCGCTGCTTCTTTTTTTGATTTTCACATATATGCCTTCCTTGGGTCCCAGGGTGCTGGAGGATTTCAGGTCAAGAGGAACCTGAAACGAAAATAGGAAGGAGATGCATTTACAGATGCATGCACAGAGCTTTGTAGGAATATCCATACCTCCTTAATTGTTCACATATTTCTTTCAACCATAATCAAGTAAGGCAAATTAAAACAAAAAAAAAGTGTAGTGTGCTCCATACCGAGGAATGAGAACCAAGAAAATTAAAACTAAGGAACCCAGCAGGGCTGGGAGAACCGTATCTGATTATGGAGAGAGGATAGACCAACAGTAATATTAAGGAGGGCAAGAATAAGTTGTGAAAACCAAGAGAGGTTTTGTTTAAGGTCAAGCGAGGCCAGTTAGGGGACACCCTCTTGTGTTCATCAGTTGACCAAACCCTGTCACAGTACTGGACATATTGGGTTAAACCAATACTGGGGCAGCCTATCCTTCCGGAAAAAAAATTCAAATAATTACAAACTCCGCCCACAAGAAACCACTCTGAAACAGCAGAGCATCTTCAGAGGGGTCAGAGGTCATAAGGTATTAATTCAGAGCTGAGCCCATGATGCACAGAAACCCTGATTGCTTCTTTTATGCAAATGCTTTTATCAAACTATGGTCTGTTCTTCTTCTCATCAAGACCTTAAAAATAATGATTTGAACACATTCCCCGCAACTTCTGAAGGTCATTCTTATGTAAGCCAAAAAACACAGAGATTTGTGGTTGTAATTGTACAAACTGTGAAAATGTCCCAAGGGGTTTGAATACAATCTATGAACCATTGAGTGTGAGATATTTACCTTGGAAAAATGTGGTATCAGCAGATACCCAAATATCTAATTGATTTTAAAAGTATTTGAGAATTAAAAACAGGTAAAAAATAATGCAAATGAGCTTCTTTTTTTAAGGTCGTTTAGTGCTATAGTCAGCAAAATAAGGCTTATAGCTTTGGGTAACAAATAAACTGGCTCTGAACTTTAATCATTAAGAGCTGAAAATATTTCATTTATAATTCATACCTTCGCTTTGCCTAAATGCAGAAAGAAATTCATGCTTCTACTTTTTAAATGTGGTGGCGACAAAGAAACCAAGAGGATTCTGAGCTAACCCACCTTGGTCTCAGAGCAGGCCTCGATGCTGAACTTGTGGAACAAATGGACCAAAGCCATTCGGATTTCCAACTGGGCCAGCCTCATTCCCACACAGTTACGTGGTCCAGCCCCAAACGGCAGGTACACAAACGGATGCCGACTCGCCTTAGCCTCTGGTGTAAACCTGGAAGGAGCCAGACGGAAGAGGAGGTTCATTTTTGAAAAAAACAGAAAAACAAAAAAAACATGAACATATTTAGAGAGTTGAAAGACCTCTCAGGGATGAACTTGTCTGGCTCGGGCCAGTGATCTGGGTCATAGTGCAGGAATCCTGCTGGGATCTCCAATGTGGCTCCTTTGGGGAGAAACTGCCCGTTCACCACGCAGTCATGGTCTATTTCTCGAGCAAACCTTGACGAGAGAAAATATCCTTTAGGTTCATAAAAAAACAAAACTGCTTTGTAAACAGAAAAAACGAAAAAGCAGGAAAACTATAAATCTACTGACAGTTATATTCCTTTACCTGAAGCCAGGGGGGTAAAGACGCAGTGCTTCACTAACAACCATGTCCAAATACTTCAGTTCCTGCACATTTGAATAATCTGGAGAATCCTGAAAAGAGGTCCACTTCGTTTAAACAAGGAGATGCCACGAAAACAAGAGAAACGACCGGAAAAAAACCCGACAAACTCACATGTCTGGTGAAGAAATCGTCCACCTCCTCCTGAACTTTGCACTGACATTCAGGGTTGAGGGCCAGCAGGTAGCAGGTGAAGGCTAAGGTGTTGCTGCTGGTCTCATACCCAGCCAGAAGAAAGACGAAGGCTTGGCCGACTACCTCATCCTCACTCATCATTTTTCTTTGTGGACGCTTCACAGGTGACTCCTGTGGGGGAGGAGATCCATTTTCCCCATCCGGTGCGGATGACTGGGTCCTGTGATCCAACTCGTCAGAGTGGTTTGCTGTATCGAAATGTTCCAAAGAGACGGCCTCTTTGCCGGACCGAGCGTCCAACATCAGCTGGAGGAAGTCCCTACGCCTCTACAAGCAAGAAATGGACATTCAACCTCTCAGAAAGTGGAGGAAAACTTGTTTTTTAGCCACTTACAGTGATCTAACACCACTTGAACTTATCGTGCTACAACGTGATGTTAGAAGCACATACATTCTTTATAATGATTTTATGCCAGTATGCTTACCTATTTTCCAAAAATGAGCCGCTACTTGAACCACGAAGCTTATAAAGCCACTGTCACACCCTGACGTTTTGGCCAGCGTATGCCTGACGTACAAAAAATCTGGCGAAAACGCTAGCATATGTTGGATAAGTTATGGGTCAATATTGTTCGAGGTACTGTAAGAGCACCGTGAAGCACGCTGAAGTCCGCAGGCACACGTTGACATACGGCAAGTAAGGTGAGAAATTTTGAGCATTCTCCTGACGCATGCCAGCATATGCCATACGTTGGTCATAAGTTACTAGTACCTTATCTGATCATTGACATACGTTAAGTGTAAGTTACTCATAAGTCTTGGTGTCTAGCTAATCCAAACGTATGAATAAGTTGTGCATAACTTATGCGTAACGTAAGAACTCATCTCCAACGCATATCTGCGTATCTTACGTGTTCCAGACGACTGCTGATTAGGGGTGGAACGGTTCACAAAATCCACGGTTCGGTTCACGATTTCGTGGTCACAGTTTTTGATTCAGTTCGGTGTATGTTGACTGTTAGCCTGACATGTTGGTCGTGTTGCTGTTAGCATAAACAAAACGTGTTGCACAATGCTTGCACACTGTTTTTATCCACAAGTTTCTTTCCGCCGTCATTGTAGGTCACTCTAAATGCAAAGTGGTCCCATGCAGCATACCTATAAAGTGCTGCTGGCGCGTCTTCCAACTCCTGTTCTTTCCCACTCGCCATACCCACACAATTCTCCACAACAATTGATTTTTTTCCTGCTACGCTGCTTCGCTTCTTCTTCTTGTTTACTACTGGTGGTTGGCTTTGGTCGCAGTACCGCCACCATCTGCTCTGGAGTGTACACGCTTCGCCTATGAGAAAAAGGAGCGGTGCATGAACCGAACGCAACACATGCGAATCAAACCGAGAAAGTCGAACCGAACGGTTCGGACGGTTTTCATAAACCGTTCCATCCCTACTGCTGGTCATGTTTCTAACTTACAGCTACTGTGTGAGATCATATTGGCAGCGTTTTGGTATAAAAGGGGGTTCACAGGAGGATATTAGCTAACAAGCACGACACGACAGAGAGCAAATGTCCTAAATTCTCACTTTTTGACATTTATTTGTCACATTAAAGCTGCTGAACCAATGAAGAGACTGGGCTCAACTCTTGCAGAGCTGAAACAAAGAGCTGATGAACTCTTATCTTTTTCTTACCTCTTACTTGCTGCGAGCTAACAAGCTAATGCTAACCTGTTTTGTCCTGTTGCACCTAATGAAAAGAACTTCCACAACATAATGCTGCCACCACCATGCTCATGTTCAGTGTCAGTGTTCCATCAATGGTATCTGCATGCAGGCCAGGGTTTAACTAACCAGTATCTGACCAACCTGAACCTTTTTGTATTCCTTTAAAAAATTATTTTACTACGATTCTTTCATAAAGTTCGGATCACTAAAATGCTTAGAGCTTTTTTTGTCAACAGATTCTCCCACCTCTCTGACCAATATTTTTCCTGTCCGACTGTCTGCAACAAACATTTCAGCGTGGCGCAGTGCCCGGTAAACTTAGCGCCGGTGTGTCTCGGACCATGGATCACAAAGGGGAAAAAAGGAAGATACCTTATGTAAAGTGCCTTGAGATGACATGTGTTGTGAATTGGCGATATATAAATAAACTGAATTAAATTCCAGAACCCCAGCCTGCTTTAAAGGACCAGAACTTCCTGCCTGGCTTCCTGAGTCTTCATGATGCTGGTTGCTCTCTAATGTTCCCTAACAAACCTCTGAGGCAAGAGACAGAACAGCTTAATTTGTAGCAGGAATAAATAACACTGAGTTTAAGGGTTTCAGAACAAAAGGGACAGAATATTAATTCATGAGCCACTTTTAAGCTTTTTTTATCAATACTGAAAGTTTTCATATTCTGTGCTGAGAAATTGCAGATGCTTTCTTCCATTTGAAATCCATTTAAAATTGAAACCTTTCTTGGTTTAATTTAAAATAAATGTTCGCTCCACACTCAGATGCAGAAATACATATTTCAATAAAATAATCTAAAATCCCCTTTAAATCTCAAAACTTCCCTTTTTAAAGTGTAATTTTCTAAACTGTACCTGTTTTATTTTACTGTGTAACAAAATTTAACATTACAATCAATTGTCTTTTGTTTTTTTAATTACCCCTGCAATTACACTGTGCCCCTCCCAGGGCATACACACCCCAATTTGGGAACGAATGGTGTAATGTGACGTAAAAACTAGGTCTGCAACTAACAATTAATTTGTTAATCGATTCATTTATCCAATTATTTTTAGATTAATCAATTAATAATTGGATATAAAAGGTTCCTTAAAGAAGATTTTTTACATAATAAAACTGAATGAAACTAAAAAAGGAATTAAAAAGTGACCTCCACCTGACTGGGAGGCTGTTCTTCTCTCTGCTGTATGATTTTCTGGATGATGCTGGTGAAGAACCCATTCATCTGGTCACGCCTTTTGTTTGGGAGGAATCTGGCAATGGGAGCAAAGATGTGGGGAAAAGCCACTGTGCAAAAAAAGACAAGCATTGCTCATTTAGCATAAAATGCAAACATTGCAGATAAAAAAGTTTGAGGATTGCTAATGTTTAAACCAACCAAAGCCAAGTAGCAAAAAGCAGTAATTTATCCATTCCTATGAAGCTTCTGACTGATAGTTCTTTTTGTGTTTTTTGCTTTTGTCAATTTAGATACAAAAATCAATAGATAAATATGAACACTATTATTAATGTCAGGATTTATTTTTTCTTACTAGTTGATGTTATATATGTTTATGTTAATTATCAGTAACTATGATAATGTGTAACCATGGCTGACATATAAGGGTCATGACAAGTTGTGTTCAATCAGGAAATCCAGTTTAAGCTCTTGATTTGGTAAAAAAAAAAGTATTCTGCAAAGTCTAGTGATTTTCCTTTCCACCTCAAATCTCCTGCATTAGATCAAGTTACACGACTTACTGAAAACTAACATGATAGGCCTGAAGAAAGAAAAGGAGAAGAACATCTGAGCGTGGTGGACAAATGGATCATCTGGGTTGTTCTGTGAGTCCACCTGAGTGCCGAATGCAACACTGGCTATAACATCCATGGTAAAACAGCCAAAACACCTACCAATAGAAAACAATAGGAACAAATGAACTGGAACCTGATAGGAAAAGAGAAAAGGTTGAGTAGCGATCACTTTGGTTTACCTGTGGAGGTCAAACGCTTCCCCTGAGTCAGCATGGACTTGCAGGTTCCTCATCAGTGCCTCAGCAGCTGTGTTGATCAGTGGAACCATCTACAGTACAAGAAAATAAATAAAATAAAATAAATTATGTTGTGGCAGTAACTGAAGAAGCAGGACAGAGTAGAATCTGAATAAGACTTCAGTGATGCAGTTACCCAGGACCAGACAATGGATGAAACGCTCACTAAATTCAGGAAAAGAACAGGCCAGCCACATCTGGAGGACGGTAGATTAAAATACCATAAAGTTTCAAATAAACAAACTGATTTTTATATGAGACCAAGGCACAATGCAGGATTTATGTTATGTTTTTTATTATAATTACGGTAATAAAAATCCATCCCAACAAATCTGTCCTGAAACAAACAAAAAAGCGCGGCTCCTTTAGGGTGCTGTAGAGGGCAGCATGTGCTGGGCTGTATGACGGTTGCGGAGTTCAAATTCAGTGGCCGCGTCCTCTGGAAGCCAGATTTAATCGGCCGTGACATCATAGCGTAGTGCCGAGGCCTGTTCCGATTGGAAGACTTCTCGTTATGCGGCCCCACATGTATCCTTCATTTCGCCCATCTTGAAAGACAGGTCTGTGGTATCCTACGCAGACTTGGATATTCCGTGATTCATTGCGAGTCCAAGCAAGCCGGCTGCTCCATGCTCAGAGTTAAAAGGGAAATAGCGCCAAACAGTGGTGCATATTGTAAGTGCAGTTTAATTTAATACAAGTATGTGAATAGTTCTGTCTGAAATTAATGGAAATAGTTTTTTTAAATGATTATTGAATCAGATATGTGGAGGATAATGTCTGGTTTATTGAAAGGTTTTATCTGTCCCTATGCAAATGGTTTGGCTGACATTTAAGCAGAGATTCTAATATCTCTTCAGTCGGGGGACTATAAGATATTCGTGATAATGGTAGTGCTGCTGAAACTCCTTCAAAATGTTATTAGCACCCAGAACAGTAGTAAGAAGTTTGGTATCCATTAATTGCCTGCTTTTTGTGTCAACTTTTTGTAATTATTTTTTATTTATAATTTAATTTTAAATTAAAATGTGGAATATTTCGAAATATATCTCTCTATATATATTTTTAGATGTGTAACATACATATATAATGTTTAATGACTAGTATAGCATCATTTAATTTTTCTTCGGATTGGTCACGTATTTCCGCCCTAGGGCGCAAAAACCTTTTCCCTTTGACTCTCGTTAAAAGTTGCACATGCGCAGTAGCTCCTCTGCAATACAACGGTATAGAAGAGCTCAGGAGAGCTGCGCTATGACGTTTTGTGGGTGATTGGGAGGTCCACTCGCGGGCGTTGGAGATGCATTGGAGAGAGAAATGGTGCAAGAAATTTCCTTTTCCATGATCTGGTCTAGCAAGAAGGCTTGGCTAGCAGCATGAAGATTTATTCTGTCAGGATCTGAGCCAGCATGGATAAAGACAGTTAGGACTGATTTAAAGCACTTTAAAAAAAAAGGCAGAGACGAATGAACAATTTGGGATTCACATGGAAAGTAATATAATATAGGGTAATTTTTCTAGACGTTTGTTAATTTGCATAGTTGCTCATAAATAAACACATTCTCAGAAAATAGTTTTTATATATCAGTTATAAAGCTGACCAATAGCTTCTCCATTATTAAACTGGTAAATTGTTTTTTGTAGGTCTGTGCCCCAAATTGGACCGTACAAAACACAGAGTTGCATTCACATACCCCTTAAAAGGGCAACATTTATGTTAAAAAAACTAAACCTATGCATGAAATTATGTTTTTTTTTTATAAAAGTGTTTTCATAATGTTTTTTCTTGTTGGCATTCATATAAATATACTGGTGTGATAACTTACTATACGTTTGATTGGTTTTTGGTATACGTCTATTTTTTATTTATAGCCCCCCCTGGAGAAAACTCCACAAGCCGCCGCTGGTTTTATAATGATAATAAAGATCCTGGATTCTGTATCAAAGATATTCAGTACTTCATGTATAGGTCTATTATTTTTAAAAATCATATGGTGAGCACATTAAAGTTATTTATTATCTCACTTCTTTCATCTTGGCAGCGCTGAAGGATGGGGTCAGGATGCTCCGGACCCTCTTCCACTGTTCGTTCCTCAGCATGAGCAGACAGTCAGTCATGGGTTTTGTGGCAAACTTGAATTGCTCCAGAGAAACCCCACCCACAAAGCAGTGTTATCATTATTCTAGAGCAGAATCTAGCGTATTTCAAGTCACATGTTACAAATGTCGTTCCATTCTTACCATTCTGTTTGGGAAGCTGCAGAAATCCCTGACCATCACTGATCTGAGCATGTCAGGATCTGCTACCACAACCACAGGCCGGCGGCCCAAGTAATACCTGGAACACAACAATTACACAATAAGAGTGAGCTTACAGCTAAATGAAGCTGGGTAAAAACTGTTTACAGCCAGAGTTATATTTTCTGTAACACTGAGAGAGAAAAACAAGAAGTATCCCTTACCCACATACTCTACCGTGTGTTTTAATAAGTTCAGTGAGAGGTCTGAAAAAACCCTGAAAGGATGATAGGGACAGCATCAGACTCATGTCAGCAGAGTTTAACCTTGATTCGACATTGGAGACAAACTGACAGCGTAGCAGTATGGAAACGCACCACTAGTCTACATATGATCTGCATACAAAACAGATAAAAACTGCTCATTATTGAGAGCTTCAGAACATGTTGCAAATTTATCTTTTTATCAACCTTCCAAATCTCATACACAAAAAAATCCCTAAAAAACTGCAGCAGCAAGCATTAAGTCTTTCTGTACTTGAATTACGTGTTGTTTAATGCAGCATTAAAGGTTCTGGAAGGAAAAGATGATGCGAAGTTATTAGATGCTGAATAGAAGCAATTTTTCAATAAAATTTTTGTTTTTTTTAAGAAATGTTTTTTTTTCTATTCAGCAATGTTTGCTAAGAATCAAAAGCAGAAAAAAACATTTCTATAATTACAAGAGCAATTATAATAAGAAATACATTCAGCAATATCACTGCATATATTTTCATTCATTTGGTTGGTAAAGGGAATCTTACCTCACGGAAGTAGAATATGTTGCCAAAGAAAGGCACTGGCTTTGGGTGTTTGATTCCACACCGGGAGAGGACTGAAAATGGATAGGTTGAATACCTAAAAGGGTGACAGGAGGCTTTTTAAAATTAGGAATGCATGTATATTAAATATAAACCTTCAGTTTCTGTATTAGTTCCTTGTTTTTATTCAGTTGCACTCTTTTGTGTGTGTGATTTTGTAGACCAGAAGATAAACACACATACCACCGCATTACATGACTATTAGTTTGATACCAAAATAAAAAGTTAGTGAAATAATTTAAGCACGTCCTCTAAGAAAAATAAGATGCATACGAAAAAAGGCTTGATAATTTGTAAAGGATGTTCTTTCTTTTAGCATGGGATTATACTAGAAGGTACTTACCAGTAGAGGAGACCCAGAAAAATGATGAAAAGGGTGACTGTCACCGTTGTTCTGCTGACCTCAATGTTGAGGACATTCAGAAAGTCACCAACAGCCTCCATGGTTGCACAGAGCTACTCTATTTTCCACCAAATCATGAAGGGTTTCTAAAGAAAAAGGAAAAAAATAATACTTTTATTATGAAGACTGGTCGAAACCATATGTTTGAATATTTACCATATCTTAAATGTTTAACTGCTGGTGAAACACAAAACTTCAAACATGTACATAAAGATGAATTATTGAACAATTATTATTAGGATTTTGTTTATTATTTTTTGTAGTTTAACTCCACTTATCCCTTTCCAGTTATAATAACCATTTGGTCTTTCAGCTAATGAAAATTTGTAATCCTTAACTGGCATATAGAGACTCTAAAATGGGCCTTTAGCTGACAGAGAACTTTGAGCAGAAATGATACCAAAATTGTAAAAAAAAAAAAACTAAAATTAAACATCTGAAAAAAATATTTTCTGTCTGTCAATATGCTCTATCTAGAACTCCTCAGGTGGAAAAGATTTAGTTTCACCTGGTTTCATTTAGCATAAAATCTTTTTACAGGAACCTTTTGCTATTCATCGATTAATCAAAAAAATAATCAACAGATGATTCGATTTGGAAAATAATCGTTAGTTGCAGCCCTAAAAATCAGAAACTCTTTCTCTGACATAGTTCAAGTATGACAGACGATGAAATGTTCTGTAATGGCCGACACATTCATGGAGAAGACTGTTGAGTTTTCCACAATAGAGTCAACGGCACCTTCCAGATGAGGCAGCTAATGAAATGTCTAGAAGAAGGAAAAGGTTTACAGCAACAGGGATAACCCAAGGAGTGAGTGGACAGAAGCTGGAGTCAGAGCCTCAAAGAGCCACCAGATATACCCTAGACTTGGACTTCTAGGGTCCGAATCCCTACTGTGGCCAAATGCTTATTAATGATGACAATAAATGCTTATTTCATGTGGAATAAACACCAGAATATGTAAGACAAGTGCAGAGGAACAGTATCCAAGTTAGGTCCACTGTAAAGTTTGATGATCTAATAACATCTAAGCAGAGCCACAGGTCGATCTCTTCCATGTCAGGATGCAGCTATAAAATACTGGATCAATTACAAAGACATACTTTGCAGTTGGCTGATTTAATATTCCTAGAAGTGGAAAAATGAGTGTCCTCCATAAGAGCTATACTTTTCCTCTGATGGTTGAAGTGGGCAGATTTAAAGAGACTTGTAAAAAAAAAAAAAAAAAAAAAAAAAAAACATGTTTTCTGAACTCAAATGTATTTAGGATGAATTTCATTTTTCATTCATAGTCCTTTGTTTAATGATTAGAAAATATTTTTAAAAGGTAAAACAGAAAAAAAATGTTTCGGTTGCATGAAACATGTTAGGATGACTATTTAATAATAATACTTTTAACAATATTTGTCACAAACCATTTGGAAACAGAGTTTTCTGTCCTTAGCAACATAGTTTCTTTGATAACTGGTTAATGTTTGTTTGTGGTGTAATGTTTATTGTGGGTGGAGTCTTGTATACTGCCTATATGGCCATGCTGGCAGCCATATGACACATGATGACTTAACTAATTCAATGAATTAATTAGTTATTATTAATAATATAGTGGGATTTTCCATGGAATCATTTACCATCTGATGTGAAATTGAAAACATTGGACCCTCTCAGTAGAATTATAGCCAAAATGTGGCTTAAAACCTTTGGATCAGAGCTGTTCTGCTTTCTTTAATAAGGCCATTAAAAACAGCTCACATGAGAGTGACGTCTTTTCTTTGAGTTCTGAAAATTTTCAGCTTTGTTGAGCAGCAAAAATATAATCAGGGGGTAAAAAATGTTTAATAAACAATATTCAACCTTGGTTTTTATATTGAGATGTAACATCAATGATCGTCATGTATTTTTATTACGCAGATACTAAAAAAAACTAACCAGGTATAAAAGGATACAGTAGATCCCTTAAAGGTGATCCAAACGGTAAATAAACATACCGGATGCTCATTAGATTTATTGCCATTATAGAAGTCTATTTTGTTAAAATATATTATTTAAAAATGCCTAACAGAGTTAGTTACTCACCTGCTGTGTCCTCAGCTCGCAGTGTAAACATTACCAAACATCCGCGCTCTTCTTCTTCCTATGAGTTGGTAGCTCATAGGAAGCGTTGCTCTCTTCTGCCGCCATCTGTACCGGAGTGGTATTCTTCTTCTTCTTGTTGAAATTTTTATGGCGGTTGGCAAAAAAGTTAGGTGAGCATTACCGCCACCAACTTATAAGGAGTGTGGACCACATGGCAAAAAAACAAAACAAACAAAACAAACAAAAAACAACAACAAAAAAACAAAACAAAAAAAAACTATATCCTGTTATGCAATTTAATCTGTTTCAAAAACTCAAATATAACCTGATATCCTCTGCCTCCTGATTCCTTTTGCAGTAAATCAACGATGTCAACTTTCATTTCATATTACTAAGTTTCCTAATTAACTTTTTTTTTTTAATCAAATATATTTCCTACAACTCAAAATAACACGTTCCACTGTCCCATCTTCCCCACAGTCACATTTCCCTGTCTGATGTTTCCCTATTAAAAACAGCAAAAAGTAGTATACTTGAAGTAAATTCTATTAGGAATCCTTAAGTATAAGATTAGAAAGTATACCGAACAATGTACATGAAGTATTACTAACGTAATACTTCTTCGAACTAAATTGGGACATTTGTTTACTAAAGTATACTTAAAGTTCCTAATTAGTTATAATGATGGAAAGGCTCACACTGTATTTTGTGCATACAATCTATAGCTAGTAGCTATATCTAATATTGATCAGGTATTCTGAATATACTAGGATTGATACTTCAGTTGACACATTACATTGGCTAGTTAATTCACTATGAAAGGGCGAATCATTATGATCTCTTGATTCATGCATCATATAATTTCTCAAAGATGCATTGAAGATTTAATTGTACAACTTACTTGAATAATTATTTTTTAACTTTGCTTCTTTTGTCTTTTTCGTAATTTTTTTTTTGTTCGTGGCCTCAGATGACTAGTGATGTAAGTGTTTAAAATTAAAAACTTGACTTTACAGACAGACAGACACTGTTGATAGGCATGATCAAGTAATGTTTAGGTCTGCTAAATTCACCAGGTGCAAAAGCTCTTTAAGCTTAAAAAGTACTAAGTGAACACTGCAAAGAAGGCTTGGGGCATATTGTTATGTTGGAGGAATTCATGTTTTTTGTGGGTTTAAACAAGGGCGTAGGTTTGATTTCAACTTTGGTATGGACAATATTGGTCTGATGTCATTGGTCATATGCAAAAATATGCATGCTCTTTTTTTATGCTTGACATGAGCATCAGGGTGCTTCAGCAGCATTTCTTGCTACATGTATACAAATTTTATAAGCACTACACACACTAGATGCTGTTTATGAATGTTTGAAGCATCAGCAGCTCTGATGAATATGGAATTAGGACTTCTTTCCACTTTTAAAGGAGTTTATTTGAAATTACCAGCAACTAAGACAGTAAATACCTGCCTATTTAACTAAATATGTCTGTTATATATGCATTTATCCTGTATTTTATTTTGAAGATATAGAATTGTGCAGAGGACAACAGAGGTAAAACCCAGTCTTATCTTTCATATGCTCCGTCTGTATCATGAAACAAAGCACAATAATACATTCAAGGGACGGCAAATAAATTTGTTGTATTTCCATGTGCACAGGAACTAGAAGAGGAACTGATACTGAGCATTTAAAATATTAGCTTCAATATAGAAGTTGAACATCTGGGCTGTAGTTACTCTGTTTTGCCCATTTCATGTATTTTATCTAGGGCTGAAACAACTAATTGGAGGAATCTTGATTTATAGATTATTAAAAATAATCGTCACCTAATTTAGTAATCCATAAATTGTTAACAGAAGTGTAGAGACTCTAAAACATGCCTTCAGCTGACAACGCAAACCACTGGTAGCAGAATTAATATTAAATTTGTAAAATAATAAAAACATTTTGCATTTAAGGTAAAAAGTTTTTTTCATCTGTCAATATTTTCCATCCAGAACTCCTCAAGAGGAAACGTTTCTGTTTTACCTGGTTAAATTTAGTAAAAAAAATCTTCCTTAAGGAACCTTTGGCTGATCTGATTATTAATCGATTCATCAAAAAATTTGACAGATTAACTGATTTATAAAATAAACGTTAGTTGAAGCCCTAATTTACTCGTAACATTCCAAACACATTTCTTGCATAATACATCTAAAGTGGAGATAACAGCCAACCGAACAAACATGTTAATCAGGCAAACTATACTAAAATTCATGTGGCATCATTTGTGAGCTCCGAGAGAGAACAGAATCCAATTACTTCTACTGAACTCTTACCTGAAGCCCTAACACTTCTCTCTCTACCTGCAACATCACCACTCATTGTTTGAGTCCCTTAAATTCAGCAATATCAAACACAAACTGATATTTATACTGTATATAAATAAAAAAGTTGCACCTTCATTTCTAATTATGATAATTTAGACATTATCTGAAGGGACAGCTGCTTCTACTTCCAGCTACCCTGGATCGTTTCTGGATATCTATGTTTTGTATAATCATATAATGTTACTATTATACAAGTGTGTTTTAATATTAAGGGATTAATGTAACACAACCTTTTATATCATCCTACGTTAATTATTGTCTGTTAAATAGGTCCTTATGTCTATTTTCTTTTTTAGTGGCCTCATCTACAAAGCACAACACTAAGAATGTGCCTAAGTTTATTCAAATATAAAATCACTTTTAACAATTATAAAAGAAAATATAACACCCTCTTGTCTGTAATGTAATAAGAATAAGAAAAACAGATTCAAGAATTTTTACCACACATTAATGTACTAATTTACTTATGGACTGTGTGGAAATCTATGTAAAACAAAATCAATGTAAATAGTGTTCCTCTGATTGTACTTGTCTAGCCTATTTTGAGAAGTAGAAATAGTCAATTAAATAACACAATTATTATGTGGAACTGTAATTATGCTTTCTAAACAAAAAAGAAAATGTTTTGGCACCATCTTGTGTTGTTACACTCTATAAAAGTAATTACACCTGCTATTTATACCTGAACTGCCTCAAAGGGTCGTCAAAAAATGAATCAACATTTTTTATAGTTTACAGTCTTTGCTTGTCTATTTTTCAAGCAGTCTTGAGAACCCCTGTCTGACTTGGGATATTTAGTTTTATCCATCCATCCATTTTCCATCATCCCAGCTGGGGTCACAAGGAGTGATGGTGCCCATCTCCAATGTCTACGGGCGAGAGGCCGGGTACACCTCGGACAGTTCGCCAGGCCATCGCAGGTTAGTTTACATTGTTTTTTAACTTACTGAATGAAATAAAGCCATAATATCTGTACTGATATGAAAAATCTAAGGAAAAGTATACAGGCCAAAAAAAAAAAACATCTGTAAGAGTGGGGGGAAAAAAATCTGTTTTCTATTACAACACTAGTTATGCACACAATTTCATTTTCTTTAATATTGCACAAAACTTCCTCACAATATTGCTGTACCTTAATAAAGATTAGTTTATTTATTTGCTTTCATTTTTTATATAATTAAATTTTATTTCTTTTTGTTTGCAAAAAAAAATCTGCAAAGATACAGGAAATCCACTTCAGAGATAATAGACAGACAAAAGTGTGGCCATAACTCTTAAAACTGAGCATCAGATGTTTTTCAGTTTGATCACGAGGAGCTGCTGTAATTGGCTGCCCTTCGTCTTTGATCATAAAACATAGTGGATCATCCTTTTAACTGATGGCTCAACATAAACGGGTATGTTTCCATGTTTCCTTTGAATGGACACCAGCTGTATCATCAGGCAGTCCTCAGAGCATCATGGAGGCTGCGTACATTAGAATGGGGAAGGCGGATTGCCTCTCTGTTTTATGACATAATTCTGCTAAAACAGCATGATTGGTACTTATCTCAGTTTATTCATCTTACTGTCAGAATAACAAAATTGTCATTTTACCAGATACTCGCACGTTGTATTCTATTGTGTCATTTTCATTCAATAAGGACTGTGCCAACAATAGAGGTGGACTTTAGGAAGATTTTCTGCATTGATTAACAGGTTCTTTTTAACATGGGCTAAATGCTGAGCAATGGAGCAATAAACAGCATAGTTTGACCTCTGCTATGCAAATAATACAGAAGGGCCATGGAGCTGCAAAATCCATTTCCTCAGATGGTCTGCAGAGGGCGCTCACATACCATTTAGTTTCATGGATTCAGCTCTTCACAGGCAGTAAAAAATTCTAGTTCCAATTTTACCTTTTTTAAATGTTTGAAATCAAAGAATTTAGGCATGAAATATTTTCTAAACAGAAGTACCTTATTTTTTTTTTCCTTTTTTGTTTCGTTATTGAGAACATACATGTTATGGTCTGAGCAAGGTTTAATTCAAACTTCACAAACCAGAAATGAAATAAGATTTATAAATACAATTACCTTTTCTGTCATTGGTACAATCATGTAACCTTTCACAATCATCACAGAATGGACAGTAATATAACTTATGATTAGAATATCATTGAGACATAGAGTATAAAACTTAAAACAGCTACTAAACCTGGGTCTTCAACCCATAAGCATAGCATTAACATTGCACATCAAAAAAGGGACAGCAATATGAATGATGCCATGATTGCATGTTCAAATGGCAGCTTTTGGAACAAGTGAGCTCTGGTGGTTTACAAATCCCTTTTACAAAATAATTTAGGGAAGAAAGGACAGGATCAAACAACCTCTGTTAAAATCCTGATTTGATAGGCAAGCTAGTTGCAACCTGGAATTTGGTGGCTTTTATAATGGCAAACCTGCTTCAGGGGGGATGTTGAGAGGATTGGAAAGCAACAATAGAATCCCTGACATGTCTGGGTTTTAAAATGAAAGATATGGGAAGATTTCTGACTTGGACTTGGTGTGCATTGCTGACATCAGTGCTGCATGAGATTTCCTGCTGACAAGGTATTTGAATCTCCAAGCTTTCACGCTCCTAGACTCACAAAACAATTTTTACGATTTTCCTTCTCATAGTGGGATCGATCCTTAAATCATTTTTTACTTTATGAAGTGAAATTCAAACTGTCAATACTTTGCACTCTTTGGGTGCTTGGCTGACCAAATTGTCTCGCTTGGGCACCTTCTGGTGCATTCCCCTCATACAGGTATTCTGAATTATTTTTTATGTTTATTGATTTTGGACATTGAAATGTCTATCATTTTTTTTTTTCAGCCATTATTTTTTTTATTAAATCTCTTTATTAAAAGCAAAGTAAAATTCCTTTTATTGTTTGCAAAGATGTGGCAGTTGAAGCTGATTCATATTCTATTTAAAGGTAAAATAGAATAAAGGGTTGTTTTGTTCAAAATAAAACAGGAAATTGGAACAAAAAATAACAAGAAATAGAAAACAATGATTTTCTATCCTTTATTTTAGAGTACATACAAGTATTGTACTTTGATGTTAAAAAATGTTGCTATTATTTCAATAAAAAACTCAAGGTGTGTGCTTTAAATTAAAAGTCTACTCAAGCACTGCTGTTTATGCACAGAAAAGATGCTGATGGGCAGTCTGTCATCCACTAAATGTGGCAAGTGGGACATTGAATTCAGATGAGAGTTTGTTGATAATCCACATGCAGTGACAGTTATTTCTTTGAAGAGTTAAAATAATCTCAAATTGCTTTTCTGTTTCACCATTCTTAATCAGTCAGAAACTCTACATAAAACGACAAAATCAGAGGATTTGCTCTATATGCGGTACATACATAGACATGACCAAAATCATTGGTACCCTTTGCTTATTGAAGGAAAAAGAAACAAAAGAGTCATAGAAATTGCATGAATCTGAAAAAGCGACGATAAAAAGCAAATCATAAAAAAAGCAAATGAAAGTCAGACAATGTTTTTCAGTCATGATCAACAGAAAATAATAAATAAAATGAACTCATGAAACAGGCCTGGAAAAAATTATAGTACAATGAGTTCAGTCATATGATTCCTGTAACCTCCTTAGACTTAGACAGTACTTTATTGATCCATTGGGAAGACTCCCTCCGGAAATTAAGGTTACCAGTATCTTACAGGGCAAAAAAGTACTAAGTTAAATTAAGTTAACATTAAGCAAAAAAAAAAAAAAAAAAGATACACATACAAATACAAAAAATAATACAGATTAAGTACAGTGTATATAATAGGAGTTGTGTGTATGTAATATATACTTTGGCGGATAGATTGATCAGTAATATGGTTTGCACTTGCACTATGTGGTTTGTCCTGATAAATATGGAGTTCACATTTTACAGAAAAAATACAAGTGTTGCTACGCCTTCCCCCTGTCCTGTGTCACCTCCTCGCCCCCAGTGAGGCTCCTATTATTGATGAGACTGCTGCTCATCTCAGCTAGTATTTCGGTCCACTGTCCAACTGCTCCAGTTGTCTCAGGTTTGAAAGAGGTCTTTTCCAGGCAGCATCTTTCAGCTCCTTCCAAATATTCTTAAAGATTTAGGTCAGGGGTCCTAAGAGGCCACTTCAGATCCAATGTTTTCCTCTTTGCCATTTTCAGGTGTTTAAGCTGTGTATTCTTGGTCATTATCCTGTTGACCTGCGACGAAGACCAAGTTTTCTAACACTGGATAGCACATTTCTCTCTAGAATCCCTTGATAGTCTTGAGGTTTCATTGTACTCTGCAGAGATACAATACCCCACAGCATAACAGAGCCTCCTCTATGTTTCACAGTACTGTAGTTATAGTGTCTTGATATTCTTAATTTTTCCATCTCTGAATATAGACCTGATGTTCCTTGGAAAAAAGTTCAACTTGCGTCCCACATGTCCATAGGGCATTCTTCCAGAAGGGTTTGGTTAATTCCAGTCTAGAGTTTTTATAATTTGTTTTCAACAGAGGTGTCCTCCTTGGTCATCTATTATAAAGTCCAGTAAATAACTAAAAATAACAACAAGTTAGCTTTAATTCTCTGTGGAAGTTCTGCTGAGCTTTTTTGTTACCATTTGTAGAATTTGTATCTTTGTTTTTTCATCGATTTTCCTCCTGCAACCACATCCATGAAGGTTGGCTACAGTCCCATTGATCTTACATTTTTAAGTTCAACTGTAGACACAGCAATGTGAATCTGTTCTGTTGAGAGATGGTTGAAACGCAATATCTCACTCTCATAAATTCATTTTCATTGAATTTTTATATATTGCTTTTGTCAGATGCAAATTATTTCTTTGACCATTGTGGGTTTTTATTTCATTAAATGACTGGTACATCAATCTTGTCCACATTTTCGGATTCTTAGAATGATAAATCCATTTCAACATCATTTCAAATATATCCAATGATGGAATAGAACAGGATGGTTTTTACTGTTTCCCTCAAACAAAGCAGCAGTGCACGATATTTCTGGACTAATAAACATGCAACATCCCTAGCTGGGTATGCAGCCAGGCTGAATAACAATGGAAGCTGGAGCGGCACTAAGCTATTAATGGAGAGAGGAGCAGAAGTAGGAAATGAGGAGGGGGTTGGGTATGGTCTGCTATTTGGACCGCCAGAGGGCACTGGCAGTCTAAAATGAGCTCATATGAACACTCACCTCCTCTACCAGCCCAATAAGACAGCCAAAAGCTAAAGACTGTTGAAGTTTCGTGTATGGCTTGACGCAACCTGAATGATGTATTGAAGATGTGGCTACATATAGGCATACCTAGGTAGAATTTTGTATTAAAGTTTTTTTTTTACCCCTTTTTTTTTTGTTTTGTTTTTTGCAAGGGCTTGTTTCACTGTCAAGCACTCAGCAATGCCATCAGCATTGTTAACTGCTTTCTCTCTCTGAAAATGTGCAAATTCTTTACCCTGAACTATTTTAAATCTTTCACATTTTTTGCAAACTCCATCTGGGAACAGTTTGCATGGCAACCTTTAAAAGGTTCCAACAGCTGTGGGCTGGGTTTTATCATATACTGTAATAATTTAATGCTCTTTGCCCCTCTTGCTAATATCTTGTTGCTAGTGAATGCAAAACTTGTTTAGGTACAGTTCAAATCAAATAATCCATGTGTGCTTTGTGTGAAACGTCAAATTATATCTACAATGGAGCTGTAATTTTGTTTTGTTTTTTTGTTTTTTGAGTACAAAAGAAACATCCAAATGCTCAGTAATATGATTTGTGACCAACAAGAAACCAGTTAGCTATTTGTGTACATGTATGTTCACATGATCATTCCTATTCAGAATAAAACACTGATTGAAGACTACTTCAATCAAGATCTCATGCAAATCTAAAATTCTGTTTCAAGGTTTAATGACACTTAGAGACAAAATAGAGGGGTATTTGATTATGAGGATTATGAACCTTTATTAGCTTTATCCAGATCAACAAAAAAATTATAATATTTACAGGGCTTGAAAAATTTTTCATAAACTTGTTCTTATTTTAAAGCTACAGTCTGTAATTTTCAGCAACATCAATGTTAACTCAAAATTCACAACACATGTCAACTCATCTAATGGTCAGTCTACAGACTGCAGGAACATGGCAGGATCCAGCTACTACTGTGGTTCATTTGCTACAGAAATTCAACGTTGTTAGTCCTAGATTTGATTAGATAATGTGTGTATATGATGATGTTGCTGGACTATGGCTTTTTTATTTTTTATTTTATTGATTATTTTTCCTTCTGCTCTTAACTGTTCTGCCAAGAAGTTGCAGATGGGGATTCAACAGAAAAATGCTGACCTTTAAGCTGCATTTGTTCCTTTTCCCTTTTTAAGGTCAAAGTCAAAGACAATTTATTTATTTCAATTCAACTAAAAATACTCTATTGATCTCACAAAGAAATTAAATGTTAAATTCCATACAGGGGTTTCTTCAACAAGTTTTGCCGATGTTCATCATTGTAGGCAGGAGCATGTCCTGTTTATGAAACAAAGAAACTAACTAATGCATTCTTTAAGTAAAACTCTAAAATGTGACTCTTGCATTCACCTTCAGTTACAAATAGTAAATCCAGTGCCATTATACTCACCCCATCAATAATAATAAAAAAGACTTACAGTAAGCAGGTTAATGTTTGTATGGCTCAAGCTTTAATTTCTTTGGTGATTTCATCCAAGAGAAGCACAAATGAACAGATAATCTCTGAGTAAATTGTAAAAACTTAGGTATGTAGAACAAAGTATATAAGGTAAGTTGCAGATATAATGCTTTGCTTTGCCCAGGAAAGAGACTGAAAGGTAAACATAAATTCACTGGCAGCAGTAGCTCAGCTGATGGCCCATTCCAGGAGTGTGCTAATTGTAGTAATATATTAAGAATAGCAAAATGACTTGTAGTAAATCTATGCTGTTCTTTAGAAATCAATGCCCTCCCAGTTAGTGTTTGATTAAAATTTACACAAAATTCATAATTTTGCCTCATTACATAAAAACAACTAATTTTCTGACTTCATGTACTGAACTATTGTTATCTAAATTTCTCCATTTTCCCATTTCTTCCTTGGCTCATGGGTCCCTCATTCAGATCCCGGATGAACCCCCAATAGGCATGACCTTACCTGACACCAAAATGGGAGACATGATATGTTTGATCATGTAAAAATTTATTTATATTTACCTTTTTTTGCTGTGAATAATGGTCCTACAAAGTGTTGAAAGGTGGGAAATAAATTCTGTATTAGTCTCTGCAGCGACAGATTTAGGAAATTTGGGGCCCTAGGCAAAGACAGGCAGGCGGCCCTCTAAATTGAGAAGACAACCTATAAAACAGTCCCATTGTACAGATACAGAAATTTTGATAAAATAGACATACATTACTTGTTCTGTTTTTTTTTACCTCTCTTCTTCTCCCTTTTCTTGTTGTTTTCCTCTCTATGTTTTGTACTTAGCTGACTTTACATGCTGTCTCAAAAGGAATGAAAGATTTTTTCCAAGCACTAAGCTCACTTAGTTGATTGCTCCTTCCAAAAAGGCGGCAGCAAAACTAAATAACAGTCCTTCTTTTCACTGTAGACAAGCCATGATCTGCTTATCTGTTTTCCATTATTCATTTCATATCTTCATAAATCATTGCAGCAGACAAGATGGAGGAGAGCAGGAAGCAGGGTTACGAATCTACTTGCTCCAGAGAGCAGTGTTCGGTGCTTTTATATGTTGTTGCCAAAGTCTCTAGCAGAAAAAAGTCACAAGATATGGCACTATGCGCTTTTTTGAAATAATAGTGCTAGAGGGGTCTGAAAAGTTGCTAAATATGGCAACGAAAACTCTAAGTTGGCAACACTTCTCTTCACATCATTTGTTTTCAAATGGTCTGAGACATACTTAATATAAGCGTTCTGATGGCATTTTAGCGAAAGGATTTCTATCAAAAACATAATTAATGTGCACAAATAAGGAATAGTTGTATTAACAATACATGTAAACAGTAAAGTTTTATGTGGCCCCAGGAACTTGGGGCCCTAGGCAACTGCCTAGTATTGCCTAATGGTAAATCCCCCCTGAGTTTCTGTAAAATGTTTCGTACATCATGGATGTGTGTGTTTGTGTGTGTGTGAGCTACTTTCCCACCTTGATGATTTCAAATAAACATCAGTTATCAGAAGAGAAATGCACATATCTGAGCATCAGCATTGTTTCCAAAGTTTCTGAAATTCCTTAAAGGGGTCATAGAATGATTATAAAGGGTATTTGGTGCTAGTCCTTAAAGTCTTTGAATAGGGTATGTGACATTGGTTGGACTAAAATGGCATATTTGAGCATTTGATATTTGAGCCCCAATGCAAGCTTGGTTAAAAGAAATGACAGGTTTTCTTCCTTTTATGGTATGCTCATGATTATTTAAGTGAGCTGTGTACTGACTGACTGGTTTACAACGAGCAAAGCTGCTGAGCAAAGACGCATCATAGCAACAAGCACTCACTCACTGAAACATCAAATTGTTGATACGGTAGTTGGACCAGACGTCCTCTTTTTCCCAGACATGTCCTACTTTTCATACTTAAAAAATTGTCAGGGGGGAATTTCATAATCCTCCGAGATTTTGGTAGACTACGGTAAAAGTAGTTCTAACCGCACATGGTGCACAAATTATTGTATTGCCTTCACGCTCTCATGCCCCATTAAAAGAAAACACCACCTCGCATAGTCTAAAACCCGGGATAATTTATCTAGCTCGCTGGCATCTGTGAATAACTATCTATATCATGGAGACTCCCAGAACTTCCGGGAGACTTGGGATGGTCTGTATGTCAATTTCATGGAGTGACAAAAGTACAGGCCAGAACCAAATAAGGCAACATCCCCAAATTGATGCCAATTCTGTGCGTCGTTTGAATTCACCCTTTTTATGGTGGAAGTTTAGAATTTTCAGATTTACAGAGAAAGAAGGTGTTGATGGGGTTTGAACTTCTCTGTACGTCTATTTCACCCCATTAACTTTCGTTATTCATCTATGACAATGTAAAGTAGGTTTTGCATTCTATGGCCCCTTTAAAGCACAGACCTTAACAAACCCCGGTGGATTCCCATTCCATGCTTTTAAACGATTGCTTTACTCAGTCTTGAGACATTTTCTTAATAAAAACAAAGATAAAAATCTGTTATCAGACAAAAGCTGCCCTCACAGATAGTCCTATTTTTTACTTTGTCCCCAGTCTGTTCTTAAAAGGAATGCATTCAAACTAGACATAAACAACTAACTACTGTGCATGTATTGTTGGCCATAGTGGCCCTCCTTTTCATGGCCGATTTGTCTTTGCGTTTGGACTCTCATTTCCATTGTGCTGTCTCCCATTCCTATCATTGGCCAGCTGGCTTCCTGGCCCCGTCTGCAGTCACTGTAAGCCTCATCCGGACTGATTTACATCATATTACTTCTGATTTGAATGAGGCCTGCTGAGAGATGAGAAAGTCAGACAATAGCCCAACACAGAGCAGAGGAAAGGGGAGTACTGTGGAACTCTGGTTGAGCGATGTGTTTACCTTCCTTCATCAAACAAAAAGATGCACTGTTGATCTCATTGGGAGGAAACAATGGAGAGACTTCATGGTCCACTGCAAAACATACTAAAGATTTCTGCCTGCTTCAAACAGTTTTTGTCACCATTTCAGGTGTAAAAAAGGCAGCTTTAAAGCAAAACAATCTCAGGTTTGAAAGATGGGAAAGACTGAACCGTAAACCAAGTCAAATCTGGCAAATCACTTAAAAAAACAAGAACATAAAGACAAAAAAAAGAATATCCAAAGTCATTTTCTTATGTTTTAACTTGTGTTGGATTATTCATCGTCATGTTTTAAAATTAGTGAAGAAATGTAAGCAGCTTATGTGAAACATGAAGTCCTATCACATTTGCATGTTGGTTATGTTATCTCTGTTTGGTATAGTATGGCGAGTGTTTAAATATTGCAATGATATTCGTTATTTCAGAAAAATAGATGGGAATCTTTATTTAAAGTTCCTTCAAGCATTCATCATGCTAAGCTGAGAATCTGCACTGCATAAGATAAGATAACCTTACCATGTCATGGTAGAAAAAAGGGAATGGTCCAAAACAAGCCTGCCAGCTCAGCTTAGATGGGGATGTTACTGTAACCCTATGTTATCAGATGTGTAGAGATGTTTTATTTTCACTTACCCACTCTGTAAATTAGAATAACAATGTGTTAGGTTTATTCTTTTATACATCATGTGCATTGTTATTTTGTTAGTCAGATTAGACAGAGCAGAAGGCCTTCCTTCACATTGTGGATGTCACGGTGTGTACGGAGGTTATCTAATCAAGACAGCGTTCGTGTCTTTAAGAGTACACAGGATATGGGCACATCTTGGAGCCGGTCTGATAGAGGATAGCTATCTGTAACCCTGAAGTATAGAAGCAAGCTGCATGAAGTTCAAGACATGGATGGCGTGTCAGTTTCTGATACGGCCAGCTCAACATCAACATGATGCAACACATAGACCCATGAGCTATAAGAAGCAGGTGATGACCCTCATCGGGGCTCAAACTTTGCTGGACGCTCGTGGACGTGATTTTTGAGACCACAGTTGTGCAAGCTCTAAGCATTTTTCTCTGTCCTGTAACGACCTGATCTGGAATAAACTCTGTTACTTTTTTACTCCTGTTTTTATAGTCCTTTTTTTATATGGCTTTACCCAGTTTGAGTTAAGAGTAGTAAAGCTACAGCCTTCCTTCCAAGGGGACAAATCCTTCTCATTTTAACAACAACAAATAATTATTCTACATCAACCTTTTCTTTTTCTAACTGTTATTATTAAACTTTAAACATGAGCTTAATAGGTTAATAACTGGCAGTTAATGTAAAAATGTAAAAAAAAAAAAAAAAGTACAAGCTTTTTTTCCTTCTAAAATCTTTAGCTTGGCACTGCTTTAGTCATGATATGAATTGAGCTTTAATAATAGTGCAAAAGGTAGATTATGAAACTGTGGCATTATACCAGACCAAATGCAATGTCTGTCTAATTGGTCAAAGTTGTCCCTATCTGCCCTGACAACAGCCTTGCAAACAAATTTTAAGTTTATAACATGGTGCTCCAAAAAGAACAAGCATGGAGAAAGAATGAAGCTTGGTTGGTAGAATAGCTGTGGAATATATATATATATATATATATATATATATATATATATATATATATATATATATATATATATATATATATATATATATATTAGTGCTGTCAATCGATTAAATTTTTTTAATCGCGATTAATCGCATCAATGCCTGAGTTAACTCGCGATTAATCGCATTTTAATCGCAAATTTTTTTTCTGATTGAAAGTCATTTAAATACTCTCGATGACATACAAAAAATACATACAGGCTAGGTTTGTGCCAATGTTCTTTTTTTAAAATGAAAACAGGTCACAGACACTGATTTATGCCATAGAAACATATGGCAAGAAGATGGGGAGGCATGTAGCAAAAAATAACAAATATGTAGCCAAAAAAAAGGCCCTGAAAACAGGCTGATGTAAAAGACAGTCTTTACAGTTAATACAGTCTTTTGAACAAAGACAAGCATTTTACCCTACTGCTATAAAATGTAGTACAGTTAACATTAGATGTTAATTAACCAAGATAATAATGAACAATTTTCAATCAATACATCAAAATCAATAGACCGACATCACTAGATGGAGGTAGTCTATGCTCTAGAAAGTTACTTTTCAGCCTCTTAACAAAAATGAGAACACACACACACACCCACCCACACACAGACACACCCACCCACACACACACACACACACACGATACCGACCTATGGCGTACACAGACAGCAAGAGTGCCGTAGCAGGTTCCATTTCACCTCAGTAATCTGTTTTCTCAGCGTATTTCAGGTTGCTACTAGTTACCAGACACTCAACTTGTTTGTTGGTGGTGGGGCTTAAAGAAAAGGCACTAGCGTCACCCAGTGTATGAGCGTCTTTTTTCCTTGAGGAGCTCCGCTCTCGAAGCCTATGGAAAATGCATAGACTGGGGGAAAATAGCCCCGCCTTCCCGCAGGCTGCAGCGGGATGTACTTGGAAAATTGTACCATAAAACCACATAGCGTTAATCTCACGTTAAAAAGTTATCGCCGTTAAAATGGCCTCGCGTTAACGCAATAATAATTTTGACAGCACTAATATATATATATATATATATATATATATATATATATATATATATATATATATATATATATATATATATATATATATATATATATATATATATTGGTGCTTTTCTTTGAATGAAATACATTTTTCCAGAAAACTGCAATTAGTATTTTGATAAATGCACACAAAATTTTTTTTTTACGCATGTTTGAAAAAAAATTCCCAAAAGGTGAATAAAAATCAAAGCTCCTTATTGTTCATCAGATTATCAAATGCTTCATAGAAATGTTGACCTTCCAATCCCAATTAAGACTAAAATTAGGACAAAGCAAACAGTACTTTTTATTGATAATTATTCAAGTGTCCATCTTGTTAATTGGTCTGGGAAGTTGTTTGATGTAGACCATGTCTGTGTGTCTAAGTGTGTGCCGGAGGGAACTGGTTGATTGCATCCAACAGGAGACGGGGAGGTGGTAAAGAGAGAGCCACTGAAAATTGCTTATTCAAGTTCACTAGCTGGGTACCCTCAAGTCATCACAGCAATGCAAAGCAATGAAGATTTGAATGACAAACGCACAAAGCCACCTGTCTGCAGAACAGTACAAATAACACTACATTTGCCTATCAGGACAAATGACACATAAGGGGAAAGGAAAACAAAGAGCAACCTAATTTGCAAAGAAAAAAATAGAAATGGATGCAGTAAATCATATTTATTTTATTTTTTCAAATATGCTTAGTAACACTACCATGTTGTGATATACAGATTAAAACATCAAGAAACTACTACAGGTATAAAAACTGTACTTATGAAATAAAAAAAAAATCCCAGAAAGGAGAAAAGAAACAGGTGGATGGTATAAAAATTTATCAACCTATTTCTTACAAAATGACTCCATAAAGCTTTTGTTTATATTTTTTAAGATCAGATAAGATACTTTCTTTTCCCACAGTGGGGAAATCTGGTTGTGGCAGATGCAAAGAATTTGGGAAAAAAAAGTCTAAACAATATGAAAAGACCACAACACTATAGAGCTGATTGTACAGCAAAAAGACAAAAAAAACATCTCAGGGAAAAGTGGTAGAAAATAAAACTCAGTTTTCTGGTAAAAAAAAAGAGAAATTTTGAAGTACAAAGGAAAAGAGAAACAACAGTCCGTTCACAGAAGGTTGGTAATGATACAAATAATTGTTGGTAAAAATTGCTAAACAAAAAACCAAAAAAAACCTGTAGATCAGATGAAGATACTGTGCAACTGGTATAAAGATTACAAAGTATAACAGCAGCTGAGAGAAGGATCTGCAGTAAAGTCTAAGTTCAACAGTCTGTCAGTGAATGAAGTCTGCAACAATGTGGGAGATGTCCTGTCTCCAACTGCCAACTCTGGGTCCAGAGGGCAGCCTAGGGCAGAGCTGCCTCCCATGATGAGCTTATGTAGCTGCTTCTTCTCACCTTCAGTTAGGCTGCTGCTCCAATTTACACCACCATATAGGATCGTTAATGCCACCACTGAGTCACTAAAGGTCTTGAGGAGCAGCCTCTGCACCCCCAAAGACCTCATTGTACTAAAACACCATCAGTGTTGTTACTCCAGTCCATCTTTTTATTCTGATGGATCCAGTATCTCAACATCAGTAACCTGGATGTTAACCCGTGTCAGTGAAGTGAGTCTGCCACGTAGAGGCTCACCTGCTCCTTATCCTTAGCTTGTTCTAGTCCCAACCAAGGCAAGCCCAAGGCAAAAGAAGACTTAGGATTGCTTAGGGGCCCCAAAGCAGCTTGGGACCCCAATGAAAAATTAATTGATGCTGTTTTACTTTATTTTTTGCATGTTTAATAATTTATATATGAATATAGACACAAAACACACAATGTCACATCATTGCATCTTTATATCAATGTGAATGATAAATGTCAACTTAATTTATAAAGCACATTTAAAACAGATACCTCTGCCCAAAGCATTATTATACACAGCATCAGCTTTATATATGTTTACATGTATTTTTGCAAAATAGAAAGATACGTTATATAGAAATTCTAACTTATACTTGAAAAAATTATACTGGTGCCAAATTGGCATGTACGAAAAAGACTAGTGTAAACTTTTGTTTTTGTTTGGAGAACTATCTCCATATACTATCTCCTATATGTGTGTGTATATATATATATATATATACATATATATATATATATATATAATGTCATCTGTGCACAATGAGATCTCAAAATAAAGAGAGATACTTTTTTTCTCGTAGCATTGTCTTTAAACGCATAATTCCAACAAAGAGAGACACATTTCTGAAAGTGTCAGGGTTCTGCCCTCTTTTTAGGTTTATTTTTAGTTTCACTGTTATTTTGTGTCTTTGTAGTTGTTTTTTTTTTGGCAGTGTTGTGATTTTGTGTTACTCTCTGTTGCCCACTTGTGCCAGTTTCCTTTCCCCCTTGGCTCCTTTCTAGCTGCTTCTGTCCACACCTGCTCCCAATTAACTGAAGCCAACCACCAAACCATGACAATGGGCCTCTTTATTGAGATTAAAACCAATGAACATATTAAAAAGTTTATACATACTTTTTACTTTGACTTGATCTTCTGTAACATTTACTGATTTCTTTGGCCTGTTCTTTAATCCATGTAATTTCCATTCATACCTTTGTGTAAAGCTTGGATCAAAGACTACCTGACAAACAGACCAATGTTTGTGTGATCGAAGGATCAAGTTTCAAGAAAACTCTCCACATTTCATTTTACTCTGTATACCTCTGATATCCAGAGGAAAACAGACACCAGCCATCTGCAAAAATACTCAAATGACTCTGTTGTTGTGGGTTTTATAAGAGACAGAGAAGCTGAGTAGAGGGAGCTGCATCGAGGACCACTTGTTTTTAAAAGGTGGAAACAATCATCTCTTCCTGGTAGTGAATAAAACCAGAGAAATGACTGTAGATTTCAGGTAGGACTGAAGGATTTTGCCAAAATCAAAATTGCAATATTTTTCAACTAAAATTACCATTGAGATGTTATATTTAGATTGTTCTTCCACCAACCACAAGCATGTGAATGTTTCAGTCAAAGATGATTATTGTTTTTATGACCTTGAAAGCTTGCTTGTCCGTAGTCCATTGTGGCTGGATTTGACTGTTACTGTTTCTTGGCAAAGTGCATACTTTGGATCTGCACGCTAGCTGCAGCTGTCTGTTCCTCTCGTAGTGGCAGCGAATAAATTTCAAGCATATTCCTGAAAGTCAGAGTCTTACTCCTGTTAAATGCAAAGGGAGAAAAAAGATTCTGCAATTTGGAAATTTTATTTTTTGAACATTTGATTACATTGTAAATGCAATTAATTGCCTTGCCCTAGTTTCAGGAGAAACCCAAACAGGTTTAGCACTTTAACTTTGTGGGAAAAGAAGTTGAGATGGTGAAGAGGTACTGTATATACAAACTATGGTATTCACCTGGTCAACAGACTCGGTTAGAGACACAACTGTGACCAGGGACAGCAGACTGAACATCCTAAGGAAGCTTAAGGGGTTCTGTGTTTGCAGCAAGATGCTGTAGATCTAAATCTGTTGTTGTTGGAGGTTTTTTTGGTAAATATCTTTCCATCTGCTTAGTCTAATACAAAAAAGTACTGCAACTTACCCTATTCTTACATACTGTTATTATTGATTTTTGTAAGTGTTATAACTCAAAAAATATTAAATCTGTTTTTATGATCATGGGTAGTAGGTAGATCAGTTACTCTTGAGTGGCCTTTTTAACAAATGCTTTTTTACTTTTGCTAGAGTAAAAATATGATGAAGTAGTGCTACTCTTACTTAAAGGTATTGGAGAGTGAGATCTCTTTTGCCATCATCTGCCAGGGAAAGAGCATCAGATGAAGTGACGTATAGACAGTTAACAAGCTAATAAAGATGGCTGACCCTCTTCTGTTCTGGTAACTTTTCTAGATTATTGAATAATTCTTCATATAATGAAGAACATTATGGACAACCAGATCAAGTTTTGCATGACCTTAAACATCCTCAGAGACCATCCAATGTGCAAAGGGAATTCCTCTACAGTGATGTAGTTCAATCATAAGGCCATGGGGTTTTGAAAGAAATCGTCCATAAAAATATTCTTATACTGTATTTATTTTTTATTTAGCTTGAAGCAGTCGTCTAGTCTATTTGACTACATTACATTAGTGCCTAAATCAGTTAATATACATTACCAGCTGACCAGATCTGTTCTTCTACGTGCAATGACTTACCTTTAACCTATTTAATTATATTATTATTGAATGAGCTTTATGAGAATGGGTCTTCAAATACTCTTGATTCATGAGGGTAAACAGATAGCAATGCTACTACCATCACTGAGGGGAAATTGCAAGGAAAAAAAACAAAACAATGCATTGATCAGAAACATGGAAACAATATCAGAGATGAGGGGTCATGCCCCTATTTTACCTCGCCTGATAATTACATCTGATCACAGGAAGGACATCAGTGTGTGTTCTGCATTCTGCATGCAGTGAGTGTGTCCAAGTGTTTGCCTGTGTGTGGGTTTTATCATCCCTCGGGTTCACGAGAGAGAGGAAGGCTTATCTGAGCATGTGAGCCTCGAGACAGCTGTTGACATTCAAAACATCATTCAGAAATCTGCAGCTGAGCTTCTTAACATTACGTGTGCGGACATTTAAGGCAGACACAGTAAAAAATCAAGGATTTAGTTTCCCAATGACTTTCTTCTTTTATTTTTAAACTCCTGCTGAAAGGATTAATTTAAATGTGTAAAGGCAGAGCAATTTTCTGCACCTTGTGTTTATTCAGCCAGTGATTCAGGGCTGATAGTTGCTTTGCCCTGGTGAGATAAGATCTGTCTAGGTTGATGCAGCATGTGTGAATAATGCATTAGCAATAATGACCCCTCCCTGACCAGGAAGATGGACAGAAATATCCATGACGTCAGCCTGGAACCTCACCGTAGCCAGTGGCACAAAGAGGGGATATTAAGTCTGCAGTGCTTCTTGGGGATCTGCTACACCTCTCTGTCTGCCTGTCTATCTCTCTGTCAGGGGGATGCATCTGTGTCACACTTTCCCTTTCTCTTGTCTCTTTATGGTGACGTGACGGGCATCTGTGAGCACCAGGGAGCAAAGAAAACAGAATATTCAGAGAGACAGAGCGAGCAAGCAGCAATATGTATTTTGACAGAAAGGGATGTTTATTTGCACTAATATAAGGGACATTTACAGTCCTGATTTCTGCCGGAAGGATGTCTGTGATTTAGACCAAAACGAGGGGTGTAGATTAATGTGATTTGTGATTTTAAATATGCTATTAGACCAGTATTGCATTATTATTGAATTTTTACTTTCATAGTTATTTATCTAAACCTTTTTTATTCATTTTAAAATTGAAAGTTCCAGTAGTTAACTATAGGAACTTCCCTTTTTTCTGCATCTGGATTTCAGAGATTATGCTTTTTCTCTGCCATCTACCAAACAAAAGACTAGGCACAGTAGTAAACAGTGAGTCAGCCAACAAAACAGACTTTTTGGATCTAGACAGCCTCACAGACACAACATACCGGCAACTGTTTCCTCTTTTGCTCTGATGGAACACCTAAATATTTCATCTCCAGGAAAACAGCAGTAGATGATGGATTTCCTGGGTGGTAACTCTGAGAGATGTTTTAATAATTGAAAAGTCAGCCAAAATTGTTCCTGCTTCAGTCTTTATACAATTAAAAATATTTGACGATAAACATGCAACACCTTCTTGATTCCCATATTTCATTTTTTTTTTTTTTTTTTTTTTTTTTTTTATGAGCCATGCTCCTGTGCATTAGCTTGTTTAGTTCTTATTATAAACTGTTTGGATTTGTTGGTTTGTTATTATGGATAAAGTTATGTGATGTCATTTTACTTGTTTTGTTAAGAGAATCACGTAGATTTTTTTATACACAGCAACTCCATTACAGCAGGTACAACTCACCAGTGCCTAGTTTGGACGACCTGAAGTACCCCTCTGGACTAACATCCCATAACTATAGAGGTCATTGGAGTACAAAGAACTCATCATGTTCAAGAGTGCAGTTTGAGGTTATCTGAGGTGTTATAAGTGGCCGTGTTTCATTGCCCTTATAATGCTTGATCTGAGCACGTGGGTAAGATATTGGAAAAAGAAAATGAGAATATGTTTCAACAGGGGTGTCAAAAGTTTTAGACTTAGACAAATTCATTTGTCATGTTTTTTTCAAAAGTGTAAAACAAAAACAAAGTTCATTAAACAATATTACAAAACCATATTAGGCTACAGTTTGAGATTAATTTTGTGTTTGAAAACCAAAGTTTATCTGTAAGAATTTGAGATGTGTTCAAATTAGCTTTTCACTAATTTAGAGCAATTGGAATGTTTTCAGACCAATTCACAATGCAAATCCATGAGGTGAATAAAACATTATTTGGCCAAATAATGTTTATTAAATGATTCCCTTAATCAGGAACCAATACTGTTAGTTAAATGATTCTTTACCCTCTTTGAAATAGCTAGCAGTGAAAAGACATGAGGATTCCATTAAATGACCCTTGGTCATACTTGGTATTGAAGTGTAATGAGCATATGAGAAAACCCATGAACACCAATGTTTCAGTGTTTAAACCCTTAGTGAAATAAAGCTTGTCCAAGCTTCAACAACAGCTCAAAATATATTACTGTAGTATAGTGTAGCATGCAGTACATCCTGTTAGCTTTGTCTTTACTCATCAGTAAACCCATGAAATGATAAAAAAAATTAAAAAGACATATTGTTTGTTCTGTCCCTAATTGTGCCAGAACTGCAAACATCTGTCCATGTCCATTTTTGGAAGTTATGAGTTTCATCCAGCAGCAGCTTAGCAGGGCAGGCTCACAGCAAAAGGTTTTCTTTTGTCCCATGAAGCTCACACCACGGGATCTTCAGGAGACGTTCTTCTCCTTCAATCTGGCACTGTAAGTTCTGAAACTCAAGAAAAATCTGTTACAAAAAGTCTGTTTTTCAAGAGTTCGGTTCTGAAAAGTCAACCATCATGACTTACCCTTGATCATTCTGGAGATCTGGGCCTTTTGGGCCTGGCGCCATGATTTTGTCTCTTCCGATGTGAACCCCCAGGCAGCTTCATGGAAAAAGAGAGAGAGATCTTGTGTGCTGTGGTCTTTTTCTGTTCTCAACACAGAGGGGGGTGGCAAGTCACACACCTGGGAGGGGTCCGGTGGAGGCAGTTGGCTACGAAGGGGATGCAGAGCAGAGAAGAGAGGTCTGACAGCTGTTTTATGAGCAAAACAGCATCCTCCAATGATCATGTTAGGATGAAACATGGACATTGGTTCTCAATGTCCAAAATTATGATCTTGGTTTATGGCACAACAACAGTAACACTAAAAAATGTTAATTGGTTCCAAAACAACAGTCAGTTTCACTCCTTTGTATCAGCTCATATCATAAAAAAATAATTTAGTATTATGTTTTCAGTACAGGGGCAATAACATGGGCCAAAACCAGTTCAGCAGGGTCACTGGCCCCTGTTGGCCCCTGTCTAGAACCCCCCATGGGTGCAGCCATTTTACTCCACATGTTTACCAAGAAATGAGTGCAGAAACACTGATAACACTGGATTCTCAGCAAATTATACAGCTGGGTTTTATTAGATTTATTTTTTTTTTACTGTTTTCTTATTTATGCCAGAATATTTTATTTCTCAGTCAGACAAATAATTTCTTAATCTGTTACACTGACATTTTTAGCTCCCTAGTTTAGTAGCAGGGAATCAGTAGGGGGGCTTAATTAGAGACATATTGAAAATAAATCTCTCTATTAGAAATCACCATGAAATGAACCATAATGTTACTTAGAGATTAAACACAGACAGGCATGACCACTGGTTTTACCTATGTGACCGGACTGCCTGGGTGATGAGAGCAGAAAAAAGGTTATTAGATGCAGCTGCAGTAGCTGAGTATTTTCTATATGACAGCTGCTGGAGAATCATGACTCTCTGCAGTCAGAGGTTCATAAGAAGAGGAGGTGTGGACGAAGGACACATGACAAGTACACACACCCTGTAGTGGGTCATTATAGAACCAAAAGTGAGAATATAAGGCAAGTTTTTTACCTCAGCGAAAAATTTAGGATTTATGAATTTGAAAAACGTTTTAATATGGTGGGGTGATTCTTTGACGAAGATGTTCATAACTTTTAGTGAAAAATCAAATAATGGATGTCAAAACAAAATTATTAAAATATTCTGGTTCAACAAACGTGAAACATTTTTTTAGCTTTAGCAGCCTAAAAATGTATCAGTCCAAATGGAGAAACCCTTAAAATATATTCCTGTTTTATTTCAGAAGCATTACAACCTAAGTATTGCATTTTCATCCTCCTAATAAGAATTAATTAAGGTTAGAAGAAAATGGCTAGCTTTCTAAATGATCTACAATCAGAGCTGGAAGTGAGACAAAACCAAAGAATCATGAGGAACAAAATTATTACATTCAATAAAGAACTTTTTAAAAGACACAGTATCATGGATGTATACCTTTGCTTTCATGAAATAGGGAAAATATTTGAAATAAGGAATGTTCATCATCCTTGTAATCCTACACAAACCGATAAGTGCATCATTTAATATAGTCAAATAGATTTAAATGGAAACACAGTGTGCTTTAGCAATTATGTGCTCCACGTTAACCTCTGTAAGTATGGAGAATAATAATTATTTTATTATCAACTGGCTCCAAAACTGAAATGAGAAAGGATTAATTGTTTATCTCATCACAGCAAAGGTTTTCCATAAATACTGTCAACACTAGCTCTCTATGGTATACAGCAGCTTCCAGCAAGAATTACATCCATTAAACCTTTCCACATTTTCATTTGTTAAAATAAAAAACTACAATGTATTATGATAAACACAGCAGTTGAACTACAAGAGGAAGTAAAAGAATACAATATATTACAACATCCAACCATCCATCTTGTTCTGCTTATCAGAGGTCGGGTTACGGGGTTAGCAGCTTTAGTAGGGAGGCCCAGACAACCCTCTCCCCGGCCAATTGGGCCAGCTCCTCTGGGGGAATTCCAAGGCACTCCCAGGCGAAACATAGTCCCTCCAACGTGTTCTGGGTCTACCCTTGGGCCTCCTCTCGGTGGGATGTGCCTAGAACACCTCACCAGGGAGACGTCCAGGAGGCATCCTAATCAGATGCCCGAGTCACCTCAACTGGCTCCTCTTGATGTGGAGGAGCAGCAGCTCTACTCTGAGTTCTCCCCGGATGACTGAGCTACTCACCCTATCTCTAAGGGAGAGCCCAGACACACTAAGGAAAAAAATTATTTCAGCCGCTTGTATCCTGGATCTTGTTCTTTCATTCATGACCCAAAGTTCATGACCATGGATGAAGGTAGGAACGGAGATCGACCGGTAAATCGACAGCTTTGCTTTTTGGCTCAGCTGTCTCTGCACCACAACAGACCGGTACAGTGTACACTTCACAGCAGACGCTGCACCAATCCGCCTATCATTTTCCCCTCATTCGTGAACAAGACCCAAAGATACTTACACTCCTCCACAAGGGGCAGTACACCCTCCCCAACCCGGAGAAGGCACTTTATCCTTTTTCAGCTCAAGACCATGGTCTCGGATTTGGAGGCACTGATTCTCATCCCGGCCGCTTCACGCTCGGCTGTGAACCGCTCCAGTGGGAGCTGTAGATCATGCCCTGATGAAGCCAATAGAACCACATCATTTGCGCATAACAGAGATGCAATCCTAAGGCCACCAAAACACTTCCCCTCAACACCTTTGCTGCGCCTAGAAATTCTGTCCATAAAAGTTATGAACAGAATAGGTGACAAAGGGCAACCTTGGCAGAGTCCAATCCTCACCGGAAACAAGTCCGACTTACTGCCGGCAATGCAGAACAGGCTCTGACATCGGTTGTGCAGAGACCTAACAGCCCTTATTAAACGGTCTGGTACTCCATACTCTCGGAGTACCCCCACAGGACCCTCAGAGGGATAGAATGCCTTTTCTAGATCCAAAAAACACATCTAGACTGGCTGGGCAACTCGCATGTACCCTCGAGAATCCTGCTGAGGGTGTAGAGCTGATCCAGTGTTTCACGGCCAGGCTGAAAACCACACTGCTTGTCCTGAATCCGAGATTTGACTATCTGAAGGACCCTCCTTTCCAGAACCCTGGAATAGAACTTACCAGGGAGGCTTAAGAGTGTGATTCCTCTGTAGTTGGAACACACCCTCCGGTCCCCTTTTTTAAATAGAGGGACCACTACTCCAGTCTGATTATCCGGGCTTATCTGGGTACTCCGGGCAAATCTCATCTACCCCTGGGGCCTTGCCACCGAGGAGCTTTTTAACCACCTCAGTGACTTCAGCACCAGAGATGGGAGAACCAGACCCGGAGCCCCCAGGCTCCTCTTCCTCAATGGAAGACGTGTTGGTGGGATTAAGGAGGTCTTCAAAGTACTCCGCCCACCGACATACGACGTCCCGAGTCGAGGTCAGCAGCACACCACCCCCCACCATAAATAGTGTTGTTACTGCACTGCCTCTCCCTCCTGAGAAGCCAGATTGTGCACCAGAATCTCTTCAAAACCGTACAGAAGTCTTTCTCTATGCCTCTCCGAACGCTTCCCATGCCCAAGTTTTTGCCTCAGCGACCAGCTGAGCCACGTAGCACTTTGACTGATGGTACATTGCTGGTACATATCAGCTGCTTCTTGAGTCCAAAATGTCACTAAAGTCTCATAGAACTCCTTCTTCAGCTTGACAGCTTCCCTCACTTCCCTCAGCTGGTGTCCAGCAATGTGTTTGAGGGTTGCCGCTGCAACATGCACCAACAACAGCCACAGCTCCTAGGCAAGGTCCCCGCTCTCGACTGCCACCCATCACACATTGCACCAGACACGTTGGGGCCCTCCTACAGGTGGTGAGCCGATTGGAAGGGGGACCCATGTTTCCTCTTCGGACTGTGCCCAGTCAGGCTCCATGGATAAAAGCCTGGCCACCAGGCGCTCACCCCCCTCCAGACCTGGTTCCAGAATGGGGCCCCGGTGACCCACATCCGGGCGAGGGAACACTAGGTCCATTTATTTTCTACGTCACTAGAGGTCTTTAGTCTGCACTTTTTCTGTTCCCTCACCTAGGACCTGTCTGCCTTGGGTGACCCTACTAGGGGGCATAAAGCCTCCAGACAGCGTAGCTCCTACTGTAAGCTCATTGGGATGCTCAAACCCCTCGACCACGATAAGGTGAACAGTAAAGATAAAACATTTTATCAGGCTTACAGCATCTCTGCAGATTTAGATCTTGAGGATGCAGGATTCCCTTAAACAGAACAGCAGCAGAGGATTTGAGCATCAGTAATAGAATCAGACTCAGCAGGAGGGAGCAGACAATGTCATGGAGCAGACAGAGTAAGTTTCCTACACCAAAAGATGCCCACTACTCACCATATCTGGCATCCTGGAGGTCTTCGACTGCTTTGCCCTCTTTGAAATAGCTAAGAGATGCCCCCTCCCAATTGCACCAATTTGAGGTGGCTTCTCCACACCCAGGTGGTCTTCCATGTCTTAGTAAGTCTGCAGTTGGTCTATCCTCTTTCCTTGTTCTATAATAGGAAAATCTGAGCTCTGAGAGATCATCAAAACTCAAAAATATTATTTTGAAGCTAACCCTGCTTTAAACTGAACCAGAACAATTTTTCTGACCTGTCTTCTGAGGTCCTTGGTGGAATCAACTTAATAATTCATTGACTTGGTTGCACTACACTATTTATTGGGGGTATCATATTCAAGGGGTTTGCATTTAAAAGAATGCATTTTTTGTTTTGCTGTTTGCTTACTAATGTTTTCTAACAAAACTCTGAAGCAAGAAACTTGATCTAAAAACATGCACGGGAGAACTATTTGTAGTTTTTCCAAAGGGGGTTGCCACTTTTTTCCACATTGCAAACAAATACAGTTCTTCATAACACAACGAAAAATTCCTTTTTCTTCTTGTTGGGGATCTCTTCTTAAATAAATTAGAACTTTAGCTCTAAGTGATAAGCTAGTTCAGACATGTTTTAACTTCATCCTAGCCTCTACGATTTTTTTTTTTTCTTTTGTCCCACTGAGCTTCTTATTTTTCTGAGAAGTCCCCTTTCCCAGCCTACACTTCTTCTAACATAATGAGACCAGAGGAGAGGCAGCTTTAATGTGCTTGGACCAGAGAACCTTAGGGCATCTGAATCTTTGAACTTTCAAATGAAACTTTGTGAAACCGCAATGCAGCATGGGATTTATTGGATCAATAAATTCAAACAACCTTTCAGTGTCATTTTATCCAAATCACATGCAAAGATTCATCTAGTTTAATTTGAAGTCATTTTTTACAGTGTATAGTGGTAGTATTGAACCCGTTTAAGTCAGCTGCCAAGCCCAGTTGAGAAGCAAAGGAAACACAAATCTAAACAGGGAAATTGATTAATATTACTTTAAATTCAAGGAGTAAAGACCTTGGGATGGCAGTAGATCAAGAGGATATTTTTGATTCTTTATGAACCTTATGCAGACGTGATTGGTGAAGCATAATATAAAAAAAAATCCTGGGTTTAGAGCAACAGCTCAGTAGAAACATCAGAATCTGAGCTGGAAATATGATACAACTGTTTTAGTTATGCTTCAATAAAATGCAAGGAAAGGTTGCTGCACCTGCAATATGTCGACAGCACTGAGTGGTAATTGACTGCAATAAGACACTAAAAAAGGAAGTCAGAAAGGTAGTTTGAGAAAATAAAAAAGACGTGACGAGGAGAGTGTGTTTCCCTGCTTCCTCTCCCACCAGTGGAGCTGTGATTAGGGAACTCCAGACAACGATGAGTATTGATCCCTTCTCAGATGGCTTCAGAGACTGGAGACCAGGAAAATGACAGAAACATGTAATACTGTTTCCTTAACTTGGAGAGGAGGGGGTGAAGGAGGGATGGGAGGATTACTACAGACTGCAAGAAAGACAAAAACATGAAGGATTGTGTACATCTAAAGGCTTTATGGTTTAATCTTCGTTTTTTTCATTTAGGAAAAACATTCATACATTTCTCATCATTTTCCCTACTCACATCTTCCACCCATCTGTACTTTTTGAGCTTCACTCTCCAATATCAATACATGCTGGAAATATATGCTGCATTAAGTTAATATTACACTCAAGAGCCAGAAAAGGATACATCACTTATTTTGAAGATTCATTCTGACCTCAGCCATATCCCCGAACGGATGCTTTCCCTGCAATGATCCAAAGAGGCAGGGCTTGTAATCTAGCATCATTTGGGTAAAAGTCAAGCTAAAATTTAAATGGTTGGAGTGCAGATGGTCTAAGGATGTTTGCCAGGTCACAGGATAAGGTGAACAGAAACAGAGGTTAGATGAAGAATAACATATGAAGTGATTAAATGTGACAGCAGCAGAGTCCTCCTCCTCTGCAGAACAGAGAGACCAAATGAAAATCTATTAGGCACGCTACCGGCAGCAGACCTTCACGGGCTAGAAGAGACCCATGGAGAGTAAAACAGAGGAGGAGGGTCTCAAATCCTTGCGCAAACGCATTCTTATCCTGACATGCCGACAGTCTAAAGGAAGAATCCACTCTTTACTCACAATGTAACTTTTTTTAGCTGCACCATTTACTAAATAGATAAAAACCTATGCTTTACATTTTATATTCTTTAAACATACGCAGACAAAGTTGATATGAGAGAGGAAAGAGAAGAGGACAGTAAAAAATTTTGAAAATCTTTATCATCATGCAAAAGATTAAAGACATAAAATAACCCATGTGAAAGAGGAAAAGGTTGAAGACTTAATGTAGGATTAATATTTTTTTTCCAAGGTTTTTTATTGTAATTACACTGTCACAAGTACAGTGCAACGAAATTCACTCTCTGCTTTTAACCCATCTCCTTGGGGAGCAGTGGGCTGCCATTTGTAGCACCTGGGGAGCAGTGTGGGGTCTTTGCACAGAGACCCATAGTAGCTGTCTGTGGGAGTGGGTTTCAAACTCACAACCTCAGGATTCCAGGCTCTATGCCCTAACCACTAGACCACCACTCCCCCAATTAAAATAAGACACACAACATCCAATCCAAATATATAATATACCTAGATAAACAGAGATATGCACACAAACACATGTTTACACACAATTTTTCTACAATTATTTTTGGACTAAATTAAACTAGGACGGACCGCCCAGATTTAGCCTAAAAACAGCGTCTAAACGACATCTGTTGTTTGGGGGGACAGAACTAAAATCCTGTGGGTCTTCCAGATACAAACAGACAATATGGTTGTGGCCAACAAACCAACCGGACATTGTGACCATTGATTAGCAGCGTAGGACGGCCATAGTGATTCATTTTGCCATCCTAAATAATGGAAACATCATGAAAAAAGAACATGACAAATTGGAAAGATACCAAGGCGTCGGGAAAAAACTAGAAATAGCCCGGTAGGTGAAGGCAACAGAAGTGCCCGTGGTTGTTGGAGCACTCGGGGCAGTAAACCCCAGACTGGAGAAATTGCTCCAGCAGATACCTGGAGAAACATCAGAGATCTCAGTCAAGAAATGTGCAAAAACTAAGATATTGAGAAGAATTCTCAGGCTCCCATTCCACTTGCAGAGGACTTGAGCTTCAGATGAAGGAACCACCCACCCCACCAAGCAGTATAGGGTGGATGATAGAGCAGCTTTAGAAATGTGCATTCTAAAGATACAAGGTTTCTATGAAATATGTGGCTAAAAATAAAAGATAAAAAGATAGCAATCACGACCATTCATTTTTTTTAAACACAACCTCAATTCAATTCAGTTAATTTATATAGCGCCCATTCACAACACAAGTCATCTCAAGGCACTTTACAGTTCAACCTCTAGCTGATAGCCTTCAGTTTAAACTGTGCTTCATAGGCGTGTTCTTTGCCATTTTCAGGGTTGTTAAGACAACAATGTTCTGCATAAAGCACATACCTGTTCTTTTATACACAATCCACGCCCACACTTCCCCCTTTAACGTTCTCATGCCGGTCTCAACAACGTCCGCAGTAACAACACACATAGGGCGCACCGCACTATAGGGCGCGCCGCTCATTTTGAGGGAAAAAAAAGACGTTTATATGCGCCTTATAGTCGCAAACATACGGTAACAATAAGGAACCAAAATAAAATGTGATCATTTTTAGTTTATAGATTGAGAAACATGAATACAAAAAAATATTTTCAGTCTTAAAGTCTTAAATCTTAAACTACGTAATAATGTCATAAACACTGGTTATTTCTTTTATCTTCTGAGAAAAATTTATATTGAGAGAAAATGTATATTGTTGTTCTCACACATTCTTTATGTTTTTATAGAAATAAATGTAACATAAGAAAAAAAATTAAAATAACCAACTGTTTAAATGGAATATTTTTTACAATGACACTTCTAAAGATGTGAATAATTCACAATGCTTCACAATACTTCACAGCTCTAGTGTCAGAGTAATAAAATACTTCCTCATCTTAAAGCCCGTCATAATGTCTTTGTGAATGAAAACTCTTCATCTATAAAAATCAAGGACAATGATTTAGTTTGACACTACATCACCTTTCTATGCTTGGTGTTCATTGATGAGCTCTGGTTCTTGTTGTTTACCTAATCACTCTCCTATCTGACATGCCTGATTAAGTCTCCAATCAGTTGTGACTGTGGAATAAGATAAGAAAATGGCAGAAGCCAGCAGTAGTAGGTGGTCTCATTAACCTCCCTAAGAAAGTGAAGGAAACAGAAAGAAAAACACAACTCTTAGTGCATTGCGGATCCAAAACTAAACATTACTGGTTTATTTGCATAATTTTTAGACAAATTCTTGATTAAGAAAAATATCAACAACAGAAATAAAGCACAATAGTGATATACACTATATTGCCAAAAGTATTTGCTCACCTGCCTTGACTCACATATGAGCTTAAGTGACATCCCGTTCCTAATCCATAGGGTTCAATATGACGTCGGTCCACCCTTTGCAGCTAGAACAGCTTCAACTCTTCTGGGAAGGCTGTCCACAAGGTTTAGGAGTGTGTTTATGGGAATTTTTGACCATTCTTCCAGAAGCGCATTTGTGAGGTCGCACACTGATGTTGGACGAGAAGGCCTGGCTCTCAGTCTCCGCTCTAATTCATCCCAAAGGTGTTCTATCGGGTTGAGGTCAGGACTCTGTGCAGGCCAGTCAAGTTCATCCACACCAGACTCTGTCATCCATGTCTTTATGGACCTTGCTTTGTGCACTGGTGCACAGTCATGTTGGAAGAGGAAGGGGCCAGCTCCAAACTGTTCCCACAAAGTTGGGAGCATGGAATTGTCCAAAATGTCTTGGTATGCTGAAGCATTCAGAGTTCCTTTCACTGGAACTAAGGGGCCAAGCCCAGCTCCTGAAAAACAACCCCACACCATAATCCCCCCTCCAACAAACTTTACACTTGGCACAATGCAGTCAGACAAGTACCGTTCTCCTGGCAACCGCCAAACCCAGACCCGTCCATCAGATTGCCAGATGGAGAAGCGCGATTCGTCACTCCAGAGAACGCGTCTCCACTGCTCTAGAGTCCAGTGGCGGCGTGCTTTACACCACCGCATCCGACGCTTTGCATTGCACTTGGTGATGTATGGCTTGGATGCAGCTGCTCGACCATGGAAACCCATTCCATGAAGCTCTCTGCGCACTGTTCTTGAGCTAATCTGAAGGCCACATGAAGTTTGGAGGTCTGTAGTGATTGACTCTGCAGAAAGTTGGCGACCTCTTCGCACTATGCGCGTCAGCATCCGCTGACCCCGCTCCGTCAGTTTACGTGGCCTACCACTTCGTGGCTGAGTTGCTGTCGTTCCCAAACACTTCCATTTTCTTATAATACAGCTGACAGTTGACTGTGGAATATTTAGGAGCGAGGAAATTTCACGACTGGATTTGTTGCACAGGTGGCATCCTATCACAGTTCCACGCTGGAATTCACGGAGCTCCTGAGAGCGACCCATTCTTTCACAAATGTTTGTAAAAACAGTCTGCATGCCTAGGTGCTTGAATTTATACACCTGTGGCCATGGAAGTGATTGGAACACCTGATTCCAATAATTTGGATGGGTGAGCAAATACTTTTGGCAATATAGTGTATAATAACTTATAGACCTTGAGATTTCATGAGATTTTCTTTAATCTATGTGTTAATAAAGAATTGCAATAAATCACACGTTTCTTATTAGAGTTAAATTTGATTAAAACAATGCCTGTGATAATAAGAATTATTAACTATGATTGTTTGTTTAACCTTACTACACAGTAATTACTTTTTGTTTGGGTAGAATGCAACAAAAAATATTCACTATAAAATGCACACAAGTTATTTTGTTATCATTGTCCAGTATATGTAAAACTGATATAGTATGCTAAATGCTAATATAGAAAAACAGAGAATTTTCAGGGGTACTATTTGTTTTGTTTTACTTTAGTTTTTGTTTTAAGATCAATTCCATGCAAACAGCTTTTAAATTTGTATTCAGTTTCCTAAAACTGGAATCTTGGTTCATTCCTTCTGACAAAATTAGTAGAAATGGGTCTGTTTTTTACGCCTCGCACACAGTTTTAACTTTATCTCATATTTTCTCTACCTCATCACAAAGCCCAGAGCTTTGTGATGGCCACTTCAAAAATGTAATTTTAATTAATTTTAATCCACTTTTTATCTATTTTTTTATCCATCTTATCTCTGAACCTCTCCTGAATGACTGAGCTCCTCACCCTATCCATCAGGGAATGCCCAGCCACCATGCAGAAAAAGCAAATTTCAGCAGTTTGTATCCAGTATCTCATTTTTTTTCGGCCAAGATCCAGATTTCATGACTATAGGTAAGGGTAGGAATGTCTTCACAACAGCAGATAAGTTCAGCGTCTGCATTATAGCTGAAGCCAGTACATTTAAGGCAGCAACTTTCCTCCAACCTATAGGGGACAAGTCTTATTTTTTCATTCAAGAGCCATGGCTTCTGACTTAAAGGGTCTCATTCTTATCCAGGCTGCTTTCACACCCGACTGTTAACCGCCCCAGGACCTGCTGTAGGTCTTGGTAGAAGGGAACCAGCAGAACCACGTCTTCTGCAAAAAGCAGGGACAAAATCTAATGGTCCCTAAACTCCCCTTCTGGTCCTTGGCTGTTCCCAGAAGACAGGACCAGTGACAAAAAGCAGCGATGCCAGAGTCCAACATGCACCAGGAACAGGTCTGACTTAATGCCGGCAATGTGTACCAAACTCCTGCTCCACTTGTACAGAGACAGATGGCACCCAATATGGGGCTACCTGTAGCGACTCCAAATAGTTTATCACAAGGGAACACAGTTCACCGGCTTCTCTAGTTCCATAGATCACATGTGGACCTTTTAGGCAAACTCTCAAGAACCCTCATACATCCTTCAGAGCGTATAGAGCTTATCCAGGGTTTCCCAGACAAGACAACTGCTTCTACTAAGGGAGAGCTTGACAATCAGCCAGACTGTCCCAAGACAGCACCCTGGCATAGGCCTTCCTGAGGATTTTAACATATCTTTGGTCCCACATTTTATGGGTGGGGATGAAAACTCCAGTATGTGAGTCCAAGGGCACTGTCCCTCTTTGCCTTGCCATGACAGCCTGACAAAATCCAGACAACCAAGGTACTTGGTCATCAACACCCAAATCCTTACCACAGTGGAATTTTTTTAATCCAAATCAGTAACTTTAGCCTGGGTGATCACAAATCTGTCCTTCTTCCGCCATGGAAAGCTGATTGACAAGATCCTCAATGTATTGCTCCCCCCATCTGACAATGTCTGTCATGAAACGTGGACAGATGGACCCAGTATTCAGGAGAGACAGTCAGTAGGAAAGTTCAAAAGGTTTATTAAAATAAAACAAAACAAAAGCGGAGCTGTGGCTCGCGGACACTGCAGGCGGGGGGGCGGGGCACCGCCCAATCTCAGACACTCTAGGGGAGGAAACACAGGTAAGTGACCACGATAAACTGACATATGATTATCTGGGTTGGTCACTTACCTGGTTTAACAGTCCAGACCACGAGTGTCCCCAGTGCTGCAGTCCCAGAGGTGATGCTGGAAGCTGATCCTGGTGAGGGATCCAGAACAGACAGGAACAGACAGAAACAGGCAGGATCCAGATCAGGCAGGAACAGAGACAGGTGGCAGGATCCAGACTTCCATGCATCCACAGGCTTCCAGGAGGGTTCAGAGTCTTACTGGGACCAGGAGCATGACCAGTTGGTCACGCACAGGAGCAGACAGGATCAGGTGCAGACAGGCAGGCACAGTGGAAGAGGGTAGCCGAGACAGGACGTAGGAACCGGAACTTGAAGCAGACTTTAAACTGGTCTCCACCCTGGAGCCAGGCTTACTGGATAAAAGCTGAACCTCCCCCCATAATGAGCCAAAAACCCAGAGGACTCCGCAGGGGAGGAACAGTGGACGATCAGGAGACAAGACAAACACTAAAACCCTCTTTCCACTGGCAGCTAGGATCCAGGACATGAACCAAATAAAAACTGAACAGAAAGACTGACAGAAAGACAAGCAATGATCTGGCACTGAATGCTCAGGCTGAACTGAATATAAACCAGAGGAAACAGGTGAGAGGAATAAATTATAATTGAGGCTGGGAAGGAAGAGGGCAGGTGAGAGGAATTACTAATTAGGGGAGAGCAAACAGGCCAGATCATGACAATGTCCTCATTAAAGGTGATTAGCTCCCCACTGAAAACAGTGTTAGCAAGGCACTGCTTCCCGTTCTGGATGGTTTGCCAGAATCATTTTGAGGCAGACCAATGGGCCTGTGGTCTTTCCAATTTCTTGTGAGGCCTAAGTTATTACTTCTGCCATTACTGTTGACAGCCTCAGGAAGCCCACAAGTTAACCAGGCTCCATAACAGTCCTTCTTCAGCTTAATAGCATCCCCTTCTGGAGTGGTCCACCACCATTGTTTTCGGTCTTCACCATGACAGGCACAGCAGACCTTCTGGCCAAAGCTACGAGTGGTGGAGGCAGATCACATGGTCCACTCAGACCCCATGTGACCAGTATACCCTGGAATCTGATTCAAGTTAGAAGTTGAATATGTCCTTCACCAAGAGCTCCACCAGAGGTTACCGGCAGACCTTCACTACTCGCTTCGGCCTGCAGAGTCTGCTCAGCTTCCTCCTCTTTCAGTGTATCATGTGTACCATGCTCACTTTGGCATGCGGTCAAAGGTCTCAAGATATGAGTACAAAGATGATCATCGACCAGGGTATCCTGGTGCCAAGTGCACTGATGGACATACTCTGCTTAAAAATGGTGTTCATTACAGACAATCACTGACTTGCACAGAGGTCCAACAATAAAACAGCTGAAAATGCATATTTTAATGGGAGAGATACAATTGTAATAACTAAATGAAACGAATGATTTTCAGGCTCACATAAAGGTATAGACGACAACATTTTACAAATGTAAATAGGTGGTCCTCCGAATTGTCAACTATTCTGCTATGTAAGATCGTCCTATATCATCATCCCATTAGCCATCTTTTTCTGCTCATGCACACTTTCAGGGTGTATATCTGTGGTGAGCTAAGGTTTCAGACAGTCATTGAAGCTCACCTTTCTAACTGCTGTTCTTTGAAAATGACGGAGGGTTGTATGTGAAGAAACGAAAGGCATCAGAAGAGGCAGATTTATCCTGGGATGCTTTGCGCAGACAGCTCTCCTCGAACAGCATTATGGGATTTGCTGTCACAGTGGTCCGCAGTTGCCATAGAGTGTAGAGTGCCACCCAGATGTCCCAGATGCCACAGACGCAGAGGACAGAGAACAAGTAGGAGATCTGATCTGGGCAGATGAAGGAAGGCAGGATAACCCAGAAGGAGAAGCCAAAGCTGTTTTTGAGCACACGCTCAGGATACAGAACCAGGAGATCAGAGGTACAAAGAGGTTCCTAAGGGAAATCCAGGTAGGTGTTAGGAAACAGTTCAGCACAGAGGCAAAGTCCATATACAGGTCAGGTAAACAGATCAGACGGTAACAGGCAGGCTTAGTGGTTGAGAGAACTGGTCAGGATCAGGTAATCATAAAAACTAGGGTAACGTTGAAACACTCTCACCAATGGCTTGAGAATAATCTGGCACTGATGACTGGTAGAGGGATAGTTAGATAGAAGCAGAAGCAGGTGGATCATAGAAAGGTAATGAGAACTGGGCAGAGCTAGGCCAGAGAATGAAATGAGTAATCAAGCCAATCATCAGCGCAAAGATCATGGCAGACGTGGGATTTAAAAACAGAAGAAAAGATGGGAAGCTATAAAGAAGTGGTGAAGGGATAAATAATTGGAACCCCCACCCAAAACTATATCACTGTAAATCTGGGAGAACCAGATGGAGACAGAGGTTAGAGAAGAAAATCTCCAGGATGAACTCAGCTGGATGTTGAAAATTGACTCTGAGGGGCGCTGCTGCTGCTTCTGGACATATGAGTGTCCTATTTCACCTTTGCCGCACACACACACTTATCAGCACACACACATTGCATCCTTGGTCATGCCAAAACCAAAGTGGCAAGGGTTGCTATGGCAACATCCCACCAGACCGGTAATTACAATTAACATCCCATCTAAATGACCACCTCTCCCTCCTCACCCCCTCAGTCTCTTGGGTAATTATAGACTTCAACTCTGCTCACCCAAGTGCTCTGGTTGGCCTCCTTATGTTTTACCGCTAAATAATCCTGTCTGAAAACAATAGAGCCCCCCCCCCAACCACCACCACCAAAAAAGGAATTGTTTTCCTTCAGGCTAAAAGGTTGTTTCACTATATTAATGTAACCATGTTATCATCAGCACCTAAATCAATATGCTCTGCACATTTGTGCAATGAGCTGTTGAGCCAAAGCATTTTTCTATTCATACAGTAAATGACTGCAGCAAATTTCTTTGCATTATGTTTACATGTGGCATTGTTTAAACATGAGCTTGCACTGTGTAAATATTAGCTGCAAAGTATTACAAGCTGCAGATTGAGGGAGCTGCTTTTAGGCTCAAAGACAAGGACGTGCTGTGCCAAAAGCTGCCATCTCCCCACAGCTGAATGACGAGGAAAACAAAGACAAAGAAAGGTAAAAAAGGAATCCTATATGTGCTGCAGTAACGCGCAGAGAGCAATATATGTTTGCTGTTGTGGCCTAGCTGAAATGTGCCTTCGTCAAATACGCTGTCATGGTGTCACAACCTTTACCGCAGGAAAAGGAGACAGAGTGAGAGTGAAGGTGGAAGTATAAAAAAAAAATATTTGGGGAGGAGAAAAATAATGGCTCAACTTTTTTAAGAATAATATTAATAACATGTTAAAGTGGCTTAATTTTCAGCAGGTTTACACCTGCTTTATCACAAAACCATTAGGTGGTTCTTTTCAGGTAAAGTTTTTAAGGAAAATGTTAATTTCATGTTCCAGGTGTCCAACATTAAACTAAATATATGTTAGCGTTGATGCAATAATTTTACATGTACCAGGCATAACTTTATGACCACCTTGACTGTTGGCCACCTTTTAGCTACCAATCACTTCTGATCTATTAACATTTGGACTAAACCGGACCCATCTTTAAAAGTTTTGTGTCAATTCAAACACATACAACTCAGTACTTCATGAGCATGAGGTCTTATTCTAATTACAAAATCTATGGATAGAGTTGTGATATGCAAATAAAATATTTAACATATTACTAACATTTAAAATATTTCTAAAAATGGGCACATGGTGGAATTGATTTCTGCACTGTTGTCTTAGAGCAAGGAGTCCTGGGCTTGATTCCCGACCTGGAGTCCATCAGCATCAAATTTGCTTTTTTTCACTATGCATGTTTTTGCTCTCTCTTGGTGCTCTGACTTCCTCTCTCTGTCTGAGAAAATGACTGTAAGCTCAATAGGTGTCTGTGCATTGTCCTTCAGTAGGTGTGTGTGTGTGTGTGTGTGTGTGTGGGTGTGTGTGTGTGTTCATTGTTGTCAGTCTCTAAAGTATGTTCCTCTAGAACAGATTGCTGATCTGTTCATAATGCAGCAGCCCCCCATCACCCTCATGAACAAGCTGCAGGAAATGTATATTATAATTATTACCTCCAAATCCATGCCAGGGATGATGACAGGGTGCTAAAGAAGAAGAAATAGATTTTAGGAGAACCAAATAAAACACTACTGAAGAGGGAGAAGGACAAAGTCTTATGACTAAAACTTTCAAAAGTGATTGAAAGACAGCAGATTATTTATGTCAGTATACAAAGGCGGTTGGGTTTGGCAACTGGGTAGTCCAAGGAGCTCCTTTCAAGAGAAAAATCAGCAGACTCTATAGCTGCTTCTTACAGAAGCCCTGAGAGGCAAGTGAGAAAAAAAATAAAGGCAAATTTTTCATAATGCTTTGTCTTACCATTAGAAGCACTGAAGTAAAAACCACAGACCTTCATCAATTCTTCATTCTACAAATGGATGTTTCAGAGGCTTGGTTTCCAAGAGACAATGACCCAATTTGTAAACTATATTTTTTTGCATGTAAAATAAGGTGCAAGAACTGTGTATTTGTTAGCCATGGTATGTGGTTATCATATTAACCTTGTATATTTATGGACCTTATAGAATTAATTACAGTGGTGATCCTGGATTTTTGTAGGACACATCATGACTAAATCTCTCTTAGGATCAAGACTACTTCCCACATAACTTAAAACTTACTTTCCTTGAAGACTTATCATAACATTTTACAGTAAATTAGACATGGATGTAAGAAATACATGGGAATAATTCAAATATAAATGCTTCGATGGACGCTATATGTACTCATCAGTTCATTTATATTTTAGTTATAACAGCTAAATTAGTTTTAAGAGCATTTTTTAACCTCAAACAACAGAGTAGGAAAAAAATTCTTGAATCAAAATAAAGTCTATCTAAGCATGTGGTTTTTTTTTTTTTTCCATCAACGCACCCCCACCAAAAAAATTATAAAATTCTTGGTTTAGATATTTAAGTCCTTTTTTCCCCTCCAACACACAACCAAAGAAAAAAAAAAAAAAAAGGTAAAAAAAAGGCAAGCCATATTTGAGTGACCAATTCTATGGTCACTGATTTCAGTGACCATAGAATTGTTCAAGAATTTCTAAAATGTTAATACTTATTCAACAGGCAATGTTTTAGAATTGTAAGTTGATTCCCAAAACTTAAGAGACAATAAAATTCGGATATAGAAAGGTTTTGGTCATACAGTGTGTTCTCTCCAGCAACACCACAAACGCATTTCATACAACTTTCACTTAGTCTCTGTGTACAATGACAGATTCAACAATGGAATGAGTGGGAAAAAGTAGTTTTAAAGAAGATTTTAAGCAAAAAATATATTTGTATTGTCATGATTTTGCATTTTGTGGTTCTGTTTAAGTTTTCTTTTTGAGTTTTAATTCACATTTTGATTCATGTCTTTCTGTGATTTCTAGTTCATTGGTTTCATTTCCATTTTCTGTTATTCTAGTTGTTTTCTAGTGCATTTGAGTTCTTATGTATTTCTAGTTTACTCTTTGTTCCCCCCTTGTGCATGTTTCCTTTCACCTAGCTCCCTTCTGGATCCTTCTGTCCACACCTGCTCCCAATCTGTTGATTACTCCATTCTTTGTTCTGTTGGGCATTTATACTCCTCTGCAGTTATTCAGTGCTTGATTCTCCTTATTCCTTCACCCCCTTCTTAACTCATGTGTTCCCCTTTGTTCTGGTTCTTATTTCACTTGATCTATCATTTTTGGACTTATGCTTCTGTTGCCACTACCCCTTTGAAGAAACCACCTTAGCTTTCATCTCTGTATTTGGGTCTTCTAAAAACCTCCACAAAACCTGACATGTAGTAATAAATATGGGTATTAGGTTGGATAAAAAGAGGGAGTGATAGTATTTGTCAAGGAATAGAAAAGCGAGGATGAAAAAACAAATTAGGGAAAGGTTTAAGAGGGGAACTGAATTATGTAGAGGGAGGATAAAAAGTCAAGGTGTAAAAATAAGGGATGTCAAATTCTAAGAAAGGATATTTCACACCTTGTCATGCTGATCACTTGATATGTGATCCCACTCCTACTCTTCTCAGGTGTGTCCATAGAGCGTTCTGTATTGAGGTGTCAGGGAAAATCTGCAGTCTGCTCCACACCTCCAACTAAATATCACACGTCTGTATATCTGCCCCAGTCCCCACCCAACACCATCAGTTCTCCAGCTCATCTTTCATTTCCCAGCCTCAGCATTACAGACAGTCAAATAATCTTAACAACAGACAAAGGAGTCATTGAGCCTGTCCATTCTGTTGAGTCAGATCATCTATAAATTCTTACTTCCACTGTGACTGGCAATTTCAAACTAAATTTAAACAGCAGCGCAGATCTGCATTGGAGTAGAAAGTAAAAGTTTGCACCACATTTTGCACCATAATGCAATAAAGTTTGTCTGGTAACAAAGTTACACCAGGTTCAGCAAGAGAAAAATTTGAATGGAATTATACAAATCTGTTTCTCATAAAATATTATAGGATTTCACATTTTTGATAACTTTCACCTTTTTTAATATAGCAATCAAATAGCAGCACTTTATCTGATGGGGGCAGGAAGGGATGAGTGATTTGTTGGTACTCTCCGATACCAGTACCACCATTTTAGTGCAGTTTCAAAGCCCTACCTGATACTGCTTTCGGTATCGGTACAACACTAGTAAGTATTTAATGTTCCTTTTTATATAGATGATATGCTTCACCCTGCCTCAACGTCTCTCTCCTAAACAATACAACAGAAGGAGCAACTGTCCCATAAGTGTCTGGTTCAAAGCTTATTTCTTTAGCTGCGCTTTTCTTCTTGAAAAAGTGACAGCTGCCTTTCCTTTCTACTCTTTCCTTGAAATATGAAATTTACAGATGAATGTAATGTGTAGGAAAAGATAAGTAGCATGGGAACCAGGTGTGACTAATCAGGGGAGCAGGTTAGAATTGGTACAGGAAAACTGAGATAAGGTGAATAATAAAAACAGAGTGAATAAAACGAAAAAAAATGAGGTAGCTAAAACAATGGAATTAACACCAATATTTAAAGAACAGAACATAAGGAAGAACTAAGCATCATAGCGATGCATTGAGCGCCAAAAATTAAAATTAAAAATAATCAGCATTCCAAAATAATACAAATTAAACAACCAAGAAACAAGCACACAAAAAGACCCACAAATTGTAGCATACTGTGGGTTAGATTATTTTTCTATCAAGTTTCCAGTAAATAATAATAATGATTCTAATGACTGAATTTTATTGTTCTTACACTGGATAAATATACCTCGGCACTTAACCCATCCCCTTTGGGAGCAGTGGGCTGCCACTGTGTGGTAACCGAGGAGCTTTGGATTTAAGGGTGTTGCTCAGGGACCCAGAAAGCAGGCTGTGGGGATCGAACTGGCTACTTGCAACCTTCTCAGAGCACAAGCACACTGCTCTAACCACAAAGCCAACACCAAACGAATTGTCTTCCTACAGTTAAGGAACTGTTACCAATAATAACTTTACAGAAACTTACCTTAAATTTAACTCCTTTGAGTATGTCTGCTGGCAAACATCAGTTTCATGATGTACAGCTGAAGATAATTTTCAAAGACTGATTTAAATGTGCTATTTTCTTGTCTCCAGTGGTGAATAGAGGCGACATACACCCTGGACAGGTACAAGTCCAACACAGTGCTGAGAAGTCAAGGAGTGTGGGGGCGTCAAACCTCAGCTCTCCAGGGCTAGTTGCTCTGAGACTCTTAAATTAGACGGAAATTCATTGGCACTACTGGCTGCTTCCCCTTGCATTCTAAAAAGCCCCATTAATTTTTATTTGATTCAGATGTGCTGAAGCACAGAAATACCTGAAACTAGAATGACTCTGGCCCTACAAGACAGTGTTTGACAGGAGTAGTGTGTGAAACTTTCACTAACGAGTTCTGGTTTCAGTACCTTGGATGTCTCTGTTCTTGAAACTAAGCTGTTTCCTTGTTGTTTGTAGTTTCCTTTGTTTCAATTTTATCCGTTTTTCCTTTAAGATAGTTCCTGTTGTTTCCCCCGGTTTTATAATCAAGTTTCTGCTCCACTGTTTTACATCTTGTTGATCTCCCTCATGTTTTGTTTCCATTCATTGATTGATTTATTGCTTTGCAGTCCTGGACCCCCTGTTCTGTGCTTATTGTTGTCCTTGGTACACCCTCTTTCAAAGTTTCTCCTTTTATTAAAGCAGAGACTGACCATCAACCGGTAGTGAGCAGTCCAGGTCATGTTTTAGAGGAGCAGAGTCTCTGGGATTTTAATGATAAATAACCACAGACGTTGGTGAGCCTCAAACTGATAAGGGAGACTGAGGCCCATTCCCTCTTTCCTGACCTGGGGGGGAATCTTGTCGGCAAGGCCTTGTGGTTAAGCCTTGGTTCTTCTGACTGAAAGCAAAACAGGAAGGATGTTGAGCTTGATTAGTGAGGGTGGGGCACAGGGCATGCCAACCCATAATGCAGAGTAATAATCTGAATCCAGGGACTAGTAAAATGTAAAATAACAGCCCAGCTTACAGCTGCTGGGGTACGACTCCTTCTTGCTGATATGGAGCATTTTTCTAAGGTATTTCACAATGCTAAGGTCAGAAATCAGCCACACAACCTCAATGTCAGATTGATGTACAGTAGAAACATTTCCAATTTGCTTAATATGTTTCTTTGTAATTTATCCCACCTCTAATGTGCTATATCTTGTTTTATATTTATCAAAATCTTGTTTATCCCTTAATAAAAATGAATCCACCTTTTCTCCAAATGTCTTTTTGCTGGAATGTGATCTAAATAAAAGGCACCCCCGTCACCTACAGCATCAACAGAAGCACACATATTGGACGCTCCCCTTTCAGGTGAAATGTCAAAGCAGGTTTGCGTCATGTTCTTGAGTGTTTGTGCAACTGTTTGTATGCACTGAAGACAAAGCGCAGGAGCCAAACAGTGTTTCCAGAGTCCATTGATTTTTCCTCCTGCCTGCTTTAGCTTCCTTTGACATTTCACAGACTCTCTACAGCTCAGAGCCAACAATAAAGCATGATGAAAGCCAGGGTAGCTCTGCGACCCCTTAACCCTGCTTGGTGCACATCTTAGCTTATTATAACAAAAGGCTGCTGCATTAGGGGATGTTAGAAAATAAAAACAATCGTCCAACGTTTCCTTGCGGTCTATACAAGCTCTGCCTTTCCATATTCTCTGCAGTTTCGGTTCATTTCTCTCTGTATTTCTTCACTTTATTTAGCTCTATTGTAACTCTCCCATATTCTTTTACCCTGAACTTCTCCACTTGGCTTCCTCCCACCCTGCTCCATGCCCCTATCCACCCATGTGCAGCTCCCCTGCATTAGGGTTCAGCTGTGGAATCTGAGGATGAGGACGCCAAAGCCCCAAAGACTGTTCTGAAAGCACAGGGCCGGATTTATCAAAGGTTTGCGTGTATTAAAACGTGAGCTATTTCACTGCGCACGCTAAAAAATGTACAAACTGATCTATCAACAGCGTGCTAAAAGCATTTGATCTTTAAAACGTGCTAAATAGCGCCTGTGATCCATTTAGTACTTTTTCTGCAATGAATATGCAATATGGGGCGTTTACACGCTAAAGTGCGTCTTGTGGGAGGAGAACATGTAAATATATTAATTTAGCACTCGCAAAGTGATTTATCAAACCTAAAAAAAATTTTGCTAACGGTATCTGACTCTATATTTAACACGTTTCAAAAGAAGGTGCAAATGGTCTGTATGCGTAATTGCGCACACATGGCAGCGGTTATTGTCGCAAGAAGGAGACATGGAAATGAAGCAAGGAGACGCAGAGAACGCATTTTTTCACTCCGTGTGAATATTTTTGGAATGAACGAGGAAACGATCATCAAAACATATCGTTTATCTAGCATTGCCATTTTGGAGCTGTTGGGGGAACTCCGAATGGATTTGGAGCCAGCCACAAGGAGGACCCACGCAATACCAGATATCACAAAACTCCTTGCAACATTGCACTTTTTTGCATCTGGGTCATTCCAGCGTACGGTTGCAGCGAGAGCTGGGATCTCCCAATCTCGTTTTTTCAGAAGTGCTGTCCGACGGGGTCGGGGTTCTCCCCCTGCGCCTGTGGAGCAACGTGCCAAATGCTGCGGGGATCTCATCCACAGTCACAGGCCAATACAAAACACCTGTTTTTTTTTTGTTTGTTTTTTTTTACTGCAGCACATACCACCTTAGGGAATAAAGGTTGCCAATTTATAAATAAATAAATATATATATATATATATATATATATATATATATATATATATATATATATATATATATATATATATATATATATATATATATATATATATATATACTTATTTATTTTTTTTTGTTGGGGGTCACTGTAAGATTTAAATTTCTTAATGCACTAGTTTGTACAGACTACAAACTACTTTGCCGCAAACCACAAAACGCGCAAAACCATCATTTAAATAAGGCGTCTCCAACAGTTTTGCACCTTCCACCAGTTACGCAATCGCTCTTGTTAAATCACCCGCAAACCATGGTTCAGCCCCTCGCGCAAAATTCCACTTTGCGAGCGCAAATTACTGCACGCAAAATTGGATCTTGATAAATCCGGCCCACAGAGCGTGAACTTGTACAGAAAACACACATCATCTTCTTACTGTACGTCTCAGGGTCTCCCACACACGCTGCAGCCTTCCCTGGCTGTGATGGGAACAGCTGGAGAGAGAGGATTTCAAATGGGGTTGTGTGGGGATCTCAGGCAGTGATGCTAATTTGATCTGGGTGGTGGAATAAAATCTTTGCTTTTTGGCTCCATTTAGATTTAAAATCGTTTCTTGGTCAAACATACGGATTCTAGAATATGTAGAGAGAGTTATGAGTTCTTTTTTGAAGCAGCATTCATGCCCAGCTGTGTGAATCTTTATCTGAACATTAAAAAAAAGCCATTTCAAATCAGGGTTAGGATTTGAACATCTATCAATAACCTGTTCAATGCACTGAAATATTTGAAGATCAGGTGGATCAGACCTTAATAAAAAAAAAACATGCTGAAAGAATTGTCTCATAAAGCTTCATTTCAGTTTGTCACAGGCCATTGAAGGAGACAGAGTAAATTATGGAAGAAGGTTCTCACCCCAGAGGAGAACAAGAACGTTTTGGCCTACATGCAAATCGCCACTTGTGGTGATAAACTAACACAAGAAAACACCCTGAATACACACTCCGAATAGTGAGATGGGGCTGGCAGCAACATGCTTCTTTAACAGGGACACAGAGAGTTGGCCAGAGATAACTGGGGAAATGGATAGAGCTCAATGCAAACAATCCTGGAAGAAAACCTGTGAAATCTCCAGAAGGTTTAAGACTGGGATGGAGATATACCATCCAGCAGAATAACAACTCTAAACATAACAGAAGATGCAATGCATGGTTTAGATCCAAGTATATTTATGTGTAAGAAAGGCCAAGACAAGACCAGAACCAAGTTAAATTGGAAATCTAGTTCAAGGCTTGAAATGTGATGTTTACAGAAACTCCCCATCAGTCTGACAGGAAGAATAGGCATAGATTTAAGTAAATCTTTTTAGCTGCAGCTATAGATAGTTTTCACATGGTGTCATGTCCAGTTGCTGCAGAACAGCAGCACTATTTTGATAGTAAAAAGAACCTAGTTACAGCTCTATTTCACCTAAAAAGTCCACCACAACTGAGCATTGTTGGGATTAAGGATTTAAAAAAAGATGCAGATAAAACAGTAAAGAGGAGTTTTCATTACATACCAAGAAGCAGAGAAAGTGAATGTGAGTAATCTTTGCAACCGAGAATCGATCATTGATGAATAAGGACGGTCGATATCCAGAGAAAACACAAGCCTCTATTATGGCACAGATTTGCGCTGATCACTTTATTAACAGAAACAAAATTTTAAATGATAAAACAAAAATGGGTGTAGGTTAAAAAAAATATAAAGCTTCATCCCTGTAAATGATGGAAAGTAGAAAAAAAGGCAAATTTTTACACCTGAATGTAAACATTTCTGTTACATTCTTCTAACTTAAAATTCCCATTTATTTCAATTTAGAAAGATTAAATAATACCATGTGCACATATAAAACTAATAAAAGCAAATATGAGTTACTTAGATAAAAAACCAACGCTGTTTACTGATCCTGTAATTCACTTCGTATGGATCTATACCTATGACAGCCATCTATACTTTACATCTTTTCTAGGATGCATCATCTAACATGTCTCTCTAACAACCTCCAGAAGTTGAAAACCCCATAGCTCATGAAAAAAAATGAGTAGATAAGAAATAAGAGCACCAGTAAAGCTGGTTATTATTCTGTTCCTACACCATCTGTCATGGTGTATTTCTGAGTCATTCACTTCTGGTTGTGGTCTTGTAGGAAGTGTAAGTGTAATTCAACTTTATTGTTGGCCAAATAGATGCAAGTGACCATCTGTAGATTTAAATATATGCTATGAAATAATGCATCATATGCATACATTCAATTCTATGCAAACCATTAATTTCTTTGAGTTGTTTATGGTGCTTTTTCAATATTTTGGTTGGCCTTGTTAGAGTTATGCAAGATCTTTGAAGCGAGTAATGGCAGCAATTAATCAACCGAAGTGGTGTTAAACATGGTGGAAAAACATTATTCAGCCACTCAGAGATACCAGAGAAGAGTTTATCCTTGGAAATGAAAGCTTTCCAGAGGCTCTTACAGGCTAAGCCCATCTTCAGTTGTCAGCATACAGTCTGCAATCACACCTATAGAAGAGCAGCAATGCTGTCAGTTGTGATTTAGACCACCGGGCTTATCCACTGACCCCCCGCAGACACTGCCCGTTAGCTGAGTTTGGACCACACACATCCTAGCACCCACACAAATTATGAATCAAAAGGTCGGCTCCTGTAAAGAACTGACAGGTCTCAGAGCTCGGTGCTCCTGTTAAAGCTGCAGCTTCTTCTCTTGGGTTCTGTGGACAGGATGCATGAAAAGAGCAAATAGAAATTTTGGAGGTTCAAAAGCATCTCAGCAGCACGCTCTGTCCACATAGGACTCGTTAGAGGCATTTGTTTAATTGATGAAACATAAGAATCTCATTCAACAACTTCATTATCATGTGATATTTTTGATTAGAGAAACATGTTATTATATAAGAACTTACTTAAATTCACTTGAAACCACATAAATATGAAGGCTTCCTCGAAAGGGATAAAAACATGTTTGTTTTAAACTTGACAGCTGATAGCTTAGACGCTATAAGATATTGGAATTTGAATTAAGAAGCTTCCAGCCTCTCCTGCTGTGAAAGGAGAGGAAAACATACAGCCGAAGGGTGGATTTTCTAACTTAGGCCAGTTTTCTTGGCATGTACCACAAATTTTGACTTGTTTCATCTGCAGTTGGCATTAAATCAATCATGGCGAGCTCAATTTGCAGTTTTTTGTTGTTGTTTTGTTTTGTATGTGGCCTCAGTAAAACATAGAATTGTACACATAAGCATGCCATGCTTCTTTTATGTATTCTTAAGAAAAAAATATCTGTCCGATTAAACCAAAGACTGATCCCTTGATGGGTATGACACCCTGATGCTGGTGTGCATCAGCTGAGAGGATAATCATGGTTGACCTTCTCTCTTCTTCTACAGGGTCAGGAAAGGGGGCAGCTCATTTTTCTGAAGACCCAATACATCCTGGACATACACTTCTACCTTTAGGTGATTAGTATGGGTCACTTTTTGGAAATTGGGTAAACTTATTCTTAATGTCTGTACACAGAGAGGGCCTGAAACCAAAATAGATTCCATATATGTGTGTGCCCCCTCTAAGCCAACGAAGCAGGTTCTGATCCTCAGAGTGAAGCTGTTAAAAACAGTGCTAAAAAATTGTTTTTTGGCTTCTGCAGAAAGGGTCCTGTTAACATTTTAGTATACAATCCTATAATTTGGGATACAATTAAAAAGATAAGTAGAATTCCTCTGTGGACTGAGATTTTTTTCTACTTTGCAGAATGGCTAAAGCACATTGAAATTGAATGGAAAACATATTTGAACATCTATTTACAAATCTTACATATTTTCAGTTGGATGTAGAATAGAATAGAATAGAATAGAATAGAATAGAATAGAATAGAATAGAATAGAATAGAACAGAATAGAAAATCTCTTTATTGTCCCACAATGGGGAAATTCTGGTGTTTACAGGTGTTATAGGTCTGGGCTTTGACTATGCCACTTTGAAATATAATTATTTTCAATTGCACCATGTTTTCTGTAGTTTTGGCTGAATGTGTAAGGTCGTTGCCCTGCTTTAAAGTGGACCACCATCCCAGTCTCACTTATTTTGCAGCCTCTAGCAAGCTTTCCACAAAACAGGTCCTGTATTTATTTGCCACCATGATGCTGCCACCACTGTGTGCCACAGTAGACATGTATTCAAGGTGATAAATACAGTTATTTTCATCAGTACAAAGCATTTTGCATGAGTGCTAGAGCTTTGTTCTCCTCTACCCAAAGGCATTTTTTCCCCCCACATGTTTGCTTTGTTACCTAAACGGTTGAGGTTCCCCTGGATGGGCTGTGGATCTCAGCAGCGTCTTTAGATCATCAGACTCAAGTGGACCATATACATGCTAAACCTTCAAGATGTTTTAAAAAAACTCCTGATTTTGTACTTTGTTTTGTCCTTTTACATAAAATGCACCTGGAAAAGTTCAAAAGGTTTGAACACTTAACAGAGAATAAAGTCTATATCATTGAATTTCTAACATTGTTCTCAAAATTATTTAAAGTATTTTTAGCTTGAAGCATCTGTAAAAAAATAAAGAGAAATAAAAGCACTGAATCAGGTAGAAGCATGAGAAAAATAAGTAGAAATCCAAATGTCCTGAAAGTCCCATAACTAATATATATTTCATTAGACAGAGCTTACGGCCATCTATGGACTTATCTAAGTTAAAGTGCACATCTATATGGTATTCTGTGAAACAGCTGCAAAACAGGAGGCAGCTGACGACTGTCATCATTTTATTAAATGATTTAGAGCTTAGTAAGAGATTTCTGCATTCAATCATATCCCATTTAAAAAAACGTTATTGAAAACAGCATCACAGGACTGGGAATAATTCTGTAAATAAAGCAAAGGACGTTTATTGTTTTAAGAATTGTCAGTTCCCAGCATTGAGGGAAAAAAAAAAAAACAATGAGATTTGCCTTTGGAAACATGGACGGGAGAAATACTTGACCTCATCTGTGCATTAAAAGTCAGCATCATGACATCAGTGGGTGCTTTAATACATTTATTGAACATTATACAGAACAGCTAGTATATGAGAACATCATCATAAGGCATAATCTCAATGTTGTACCAGCAGCCTTCAGTTGGAGGCTGTAACCAATACAAAAATAACAAAAATGATCACTAAAAAATGAGATCCCAGACTTTTTAAGAAAGAAATGTTTGATCTGACGTCTGTTTTGTCACTCTATTTTTTTAAGCTGGTGAAATGAATTCAGTTTCATTTAATTCTGTTTCTTTACAGAGCGCAAATTCACAACTCATGTAATCTCAAAGCACTTTACAAGACAATTCGACCAGATCATACACTTGGATTAGTTCAAGGTTTTCAGCTGATTGCATCGACTCATTGATGCAGTTTTAAATGTTAAAATAATAATGAATGAAAAATGAATGGAGCTTTTCGTTTTTGTTTTTAAAATTGAAATATAAAAAATCAGTTTGAAATTAGCTCTGAGTACTGAGTCTATCTTTTATATCACGTGTGTCAAACTCGAGGTCCATTATTATCTTTGAAAGGTACAATTTGAATAAACCTGCCAGATAGATGGTTGAAAAGATATGAAACCATAGCAATGGGCTTTTTGTAAAAGAAACAAAACAAACAAACAAACAAAAAGCTACATTTATATAATCATTTATATAATCCTTTTAAAAACTACGACTGATTCAGAATACCTCAAACTGCAGCACCTATGTCCTGTTCCTCACTCCTATCCCTTAACCTTTTATGGGGCAAAGGATAAGAACTACAGCATTCAGCCTTATGGACGTCCTTATGTGATGAACAACTGGTTACATTGGGACTACAGCCTTTCAGAAATAAATTTTGGAAAAAAAATGAATAAAAGTTACTCAAATTTAACTAACGGCTGAGGCGCTTTGCTATAAAACCAAGAACATATGAAGGTGTGTAAGTTAGCATCTGTCACAAAGTACTTGTCACAAAATAATGTACAGTATTTTAGTTCCTCTCTGATTGATATTGAAATGATTGTGAGCCACTATATAGCTCCTTAGTGGCAGATAGGAAAGTCAGGAGGTCCCCATGCTAAATGAACTATAGTATCAATAGAAAGCATCCTGCTTCCTCTTCCTTACTGCCAGCACTATTTTGATAGCATTTATTATCGTGACTCTGACACATGTCCAGTTCAGTTTTAGTATCCCCTTACCCATTTGCCCTATTTGGAATCAGCCTAGGTGCCCACATCTTATGAATATTTTCACCTGTAGGACTTCCTGTATTTGTCTTTCATCTAAATTATAGTTTTATGAGATGGCATGTGTTTCCGTTCAGGACCAAAATGCAGACAGAGGATGGATTACATGGTGAGTATCATCATTTAATGAAAGATAAACAAGAAAAATAAAACAGAAGGAACAGAGGATGCAGTGAAGCCTAACAGGAAAATGAATGCTTGAATAGAGCAGGACACAAATGCAGGTAACAAGGAGAACACAGGTGAACAGAATCAACTGATAAACCGATGGGTCCAGCTAAAGAAGAAATTAGGTAAAGAGGGAAAATGAAACCAACTTGATTGATACCAAAATACAGAAATAATGACAGAGAGGAAAGACATAAACTAAAGCAGTAAGAAATATTTAGCAGAAATAAACAAACAAATCTAGCAAAATTAGGCAAACAACTAATAAGGCAACCAAAATAATGATAATTGAACTGTATTGATCTCTCACTGGAGAAATTTACCTCTGCATTTCACCCATCCCTTTGGGGAGCAGTGGGCTGCCATTGTGGCCCACTCAGAGACCCAGAGTGGAGGCTGTGGGGAACAAACCGGGTACTTGCAACCTTCTCAGAGCACAACCACAGTGCTCTGACCACTAGACCAACACTCCCCTACAATATGAAAAATAGAATACTGAAATGAAGCAAGAAGAAAAATAAAAAAAATATAACAAGAAAAGAAATTCAGAAATACTTAAAGGCATAGGGGAGATTGTTCTTTTTCCGGATAGATCATCAAAAATAAATTGTCCTCCTAATTGTCAATCATTCTGCTGACATGTTTACCTAAGGCTGCCCTACGTGCTCATCCCCATTTTACTTACTGGTGGTGAATCTGACATAGTGGAAACATTGCAAATCATCTTTTGGAAAGTAAGCTCATATGAGCGATGCAAACAGCAACTTTTTAGCAGTGTGTGCACGAGGAGAAATGGGCTCATGCATGCTCTCGCACGTGTTTAATAGGCATGCTTTTTTTCTTTTTTTTTGTGGAGACGAGTGTCTTTAAAAAAAAAAATCCTCCACTATACCTTTAAAGATAATAAGATAATAGAAATTTGTTCTGAATCTGTTACACCAATGCTGACCTTGCCACCAAAAACTTCAAACAACATTTCTTTATTTCTGTATGAAAACACTATCATGCATATCCGTAATGGACATTTAGCTACTCCTTTTGCTATTAAAGTCTATCACAAGACTTCGATCCATTTACTTTGGTTCCTTACCTTTTATTTCCCTCCATCTCCATAAATTCTTATTGCAATGTTTATCTTATTGAAAAGTGTTGGAAAAACAATACTGTAAAAACGTTGTACTAAACCCTGTACTAGTTTCAATCTCGCTGCTATTTTTTCCGATGATTTCAAATTTCATCAGCGTATTTAATTTATAGCTTATTTTAGCTGCGGTCTGTTACAAAGTTAATGAAATGGTGAATTTAATTCAGCATCATGCTGTGGAGTCGTCCTTCCTTTCAGCAGGGATGAGGTTAAATACACCACGATCTAAGAAGAAAACCTGTAAAAAGATTTGATGCAGTGATGGAGGCTTGCCTTTCAGCAGGACTGCAACCCTAAACAGGCTGCCAGACCTACAATTGGGTGGTTTGGGGCCAAGATCTAAATCTGAGAAAATGTGTGATTGTTGCTTCAGGTGATTGTGACACAAATTAAGAATTTTGAAATAAATGACCAATCTGCATGTCTCACCCATTCCAGTTATATACCTGTGTCTGGAAAATCTCAGCAGTATGACAGCAATTACAACAGAAAGACTGCAGGTGAAAATAATGCTAACATACTAAAATCAACAGACCAGCATCTGTCCAATCAGATAAATAGACCTGCAGCCTGCTTGGGAGGCTGAGCATCATACAAACAGTGAAGTTAACATGTTCTCATTCTGGATCATCGACAAAACTGCAGTCGGTTCATCACCACCGGCCTGCAGCTCAAGGTCAGCCAGCCAGCCTGAAGGAGGCACGATGTTTAAAATTAATAATTCCCCTTGCTTTCATCACAGATCACTTTGAGCTCCCAGCAGAATCTATGTTTCTGGCTCATCCCCCTTCACTGTCCCCTTCCAGGACATCTTTAAGTTTTCTGAATGAATGCATTTGTGTTCATCGTACCTCATTCAGCTGAAGTCACATAATGTCTGAACACATAATCCCACGTCCAACATCTCCTATATAAAAAGGCAAAAATGTCTCATGGATTTGTGGTCCTGCTTCAAGCAAACTCTAGGAGAAACTTAAGTGGTAAATTCAACCCTAATATAAGGTAAAATGCAAAGTACCTCAGAGTTAATCGACCATGCCTCTAAACACTGCCTGTCTTTGATGGTAAACCTAAGCCCCCTTGACCGTCACCTTTATTTTCATTCTAATTAGAAAGGTTTAATTAGTTTTAGATGAATGATTAGTTCCACTATGGGCCACCAGAGGTCAGTGGATAGTCAAGCTGAGCTTTTAGATTCATGCAGAAACGATGGCAGCATTTGTCTAACAAAAAAAGCAGAAACCAACAGATGTTTTTTCATTAACTGTTTGTGCAAGTGTATTAAAATTCAAATTGACCTAATTATAAATGTGATAACCAGTTTTATCCCAGATTCAACAACTTCTTTAATGTTATTTTTTTAATGTTTTCCTTATTTATTCATAAAATAAAACCAAATGAAAAATGGATGCAAACATAGAACTAAACTATGAATATTAATTCCTCTCTCTCTGTGTTTTGGCTGATAAACTATGCAGCACAGCTTCGGATTAAGGCATCATCTCTTCACAAACAAAAATACACTTTTTTTTCTGAAGGAATGGAGCAGAAATGAGAGCCGGGTTCTTCTGGCTGCTGTGGTCCCATTTGAATAGTCTCCTCCAGCTCACAAAGAGGGGTTTTTCTGTGAAGGTGCTCAGAAAGCGTTCAGGTCGTTGATATGCAAGGCGACGGGGCAGCCCACAGCTTGCCTCCTTTAGAGTTAATTAAGCTGCAGCAGTGGTTGGCAGGATGCCCCCTCCCCTGATCTGCAGGGCTTTGACGCCAGCATTCCTACACATAACGGCCAATGTGTACACATGATAGACACCTGCAACTGTCACAAATGACTTAGAAGTGTTCAGGATAAATAATGAACACCAGAATTTTAGACATTTTTGTCTGGACAATTACTTGTAGGTTGTAATAAACTTTTTGGCAGCAAGTCTACTCTTGGCATTTCCCTTTATATGTGCCACATTTGTCAGGAAAATACATTAGTGGGTTAAGCAGCAGAGTTGAGTATGTGGGTCAAATCCTTGAAAAGCTTTGGAAATGTCCTCAGCCAATGCCAAACAGATTATTCTGCTACAGACATCTGTTTGGTGTTGGATTGGATAACAGCAGTCTTGAGAAAAAACAAATTAAAGATATTGTTTTAATCTATTACTCAAATAATTTTCTCTTTAACAAGCAGGGTTGTCAGTGGTGCTTGGAGCAGCGGAGAATGGTGACATCCCATTCGTAAACCTGTATTTTTTACATGTAAACCAATTTGGTTGTGTTATTCACTGACACAAACAGATCCGAGCTTATCCTTGAAGTATTTACAGGATTGGAGGTTAGACCTACAGGAAGGCTGCTCCAACACCTCCCCTGCCAGATTCTTGAGGTAAACCCAGCAGCAGTGACATCTTGGAGGTTGCAGAAATACATAGAATATATGTATATAGAGATATATATCCAGCTGTAAATGTAGTTCATAACACTAGTTATCTATATATTATATTCATCTATTAGTAAGATTCTGTTTATAATGGTATTCATCTCTATACTTATTCAGGACAAACCCATGTCCTGTATTTATGGAACCATTATTTATCCTGCACTTGCTGCTATTACACTTCTGGTTAGACCTTAACTGCATTTCGTTGCCTTGTACCTGTACCTGTGTATTGACAATAAAGTTGAATCTAATCAATTCTAATCTAAAATACAGTAGGTAAATTTTTCAACTCTTACGGTATTTTTCTACATTGGTAAATCTTCCAAAGATGACAAAATTATATGCCCTCCACCAAATATTTGACTTTGGCAGAGAGGATTTGGAAGGGTTTTAATGGGAGCAACAAATTTAGCTCCGTATTTCACTCCACTAAAAATATTCTCAAAATGTGCCACCCTTAACGGTGAAAGTAGTACATGACCTATTGCAAAAGTGATCAACCAAATACAGAAATTGTCTTACTTTTTGAAATAATTTTCTCGTGATTTTTTGTGTTTTGCCAAAGATCTGCACCTTTAAGAAGTTATGGAATCTCTTTGTTGTTTGACCCTTTTCCTTGTCTTTAATGTCATTGAACCAGCCATCTTTACTGCCCCCTTCTTTTAAGCTTCTCTTTGTTTCTGTGGTCAAGAAAAAGCACCTGCCCACCATTGCAACCTGCCTAATGTTTCATCCACAAACCATCACTATGCAGGCTGAGAGGATAGGTTCAATCACACAGAGGACAGACTCCACAGCATCCTGCCATGAGTCTAATTGTGAATTCAACACAGACGGAGCAGATCAATACAGTACTCTTGCCCCCACACAAGTTTGTCCTATTGGATTTTTTTCTTTTTTCTTTTCTTTCTGTCGGGGTAAAAGACGTCCACATGTGTTTGGATGAGCCAAGACATCAGTTTCAGCCAAATTCATGTGTGAGAAAATATCCAGACAGTGGAGAGTGGAAACCTCCCCCCTCTCTGTTGTTTTGCTTCAAATGACTCTGCCTTTGTAAAAAAAAAAAAAAAGAAAGAAAGAAAGAAACACAAGAAGAAAGACAGGTTGGGGCTGCTGTGTCCTCTGTTTCACTCTGACCTTGGTGCTCCTGGGGAGAGAGCTCACTATGAACTGGTGTGGTGCTGAGAGAAGCCTGCGCCATTAAACCTGTGGGGGCTCGCTGAGGCACATAGCTTCCCAGGGCTCCTCTCTAGCACTGTGACTCCGTAACAGTAGCTCTGCAGCTAATGTACTGCTGGGTATTCAGGGAACAGGGGGGGAGAGTATGGGGTAGAGGCTGACTGATCCGATCCTACACAAAAAATCCATCTTACACAGCTTTCTAAAGTTCACTTGTGGTTCTTTTGGATGGGTTTGCATGTTGATTAAACACTCAAATTACACAAAACATTTAAATACTGTGGCACAAAGATTATGCTCTTTTATTTGCATTACAGAGAAACTTTAGGCAAATGAGTTCTCTTTTCCATCTGTTTATTTTAGTTACAGCATCAAGAATAAGATGCATATGAAGTGTTATTTATTGTGAAGTAATATTCCTCACTTTCAGTCTGCATTTGAACATGCTTTTCCTAAATCTTTTATCCAGAAAGGCCAGATGGATGGGTTGCACTTTTCCCCAAAGTGATACACTCAGAAATTGCAGAGGAGCAGCAGCAACACCTTCTCAGTCTGTCACAGCAACAGCTTTCCTTTGCCATCACACAGCAAGATGCCTCCAACTATGCAGTGATGGCCATCTTTTTCTAACCCAAGGCCAAACCAAACCCCCCCAACCCCCCCCCCCCCCCCCCCCCCAAAGAGTTATACATGATTAATGAACCAATTATAATTGTTGGACATGTGCAATGCATATACTGCAAAGCAGAGTGTGGAAGTTGGTTAAGAATAACAATAACTTAAATGCATGACTAAATCTAAAATATTTAGAAGTGTGACAATGTTAAAGCTATCAAGGGATCACCCCTCTAAGGTTCCTTGGAGATGTTTTTACTCAAGAGTGTTGAAAAGGAAGCTTCGACCTGATCTGCTAAACATTAGAATCAGATGTAACAGAGTGGCCTTCAGTCCCTCTGTGAAAGAGTTAAGCAGATCTTTACTCTGGCAGAGCAACTGGGAAGATAATGAATATTTGGATTTCTGGTCGACACTAAATGTTACTTGTGTCTGAGGTCAGCAGGATAAAAAACAATGAAGTTCCTGGAAATAATTTGGTTTTAATACCTGCTAAGGCTTAAAATGTAGACAATGCCATTAGACTTCAATGTGAAGAATCTATAACTCTGTGAAATTACTCTTAGTAGCCTGGGTTGCAATAGAGTAGTAGTTGAGGGCGCTAAACACTGTTGCATGAGTGTATTAATCATAAAACTGGTTTTACAATAAGAACTGAAAATCTGACTATCGTTATAAGCAGGGTTTACTGAAATAATTACAAAAACAATTTTTGAGATGAGCTGCAGCTTTAAACTGTATTCACTTCTAATCTATAACCTGTCTATAACAGTTGTATGTGAGCACTGGGGCGATGCAGAGGCCTACAACTCATAAACTGGACTCTTAGTTATAAATGTAGCTTTCCTTGACTCAGATCCCAGCCAAGAGACCTTTGCTATATCTCTACTCCCTCTTTCTTCACCCTCTTTCCGTCTGTAAGCTTTCAAATAATGACAACTTTTGCCCCTATAACTATAAAAAGAAGACACTGTATGAATGATTGCTAACTTTTACTGTCTTTGCTGGATTAAAAAAGTTCAAGCTGTGTCATGTTTGTCTTTTATGTCGCCTTTCGTTTTCAGAGATATGATTCATCTCACTGTCATACAACCCACTGCTTCTCTAAAAAGGAAAAGGAAATTTAAGATGTATGAAATGTAACACTTCATGGTGTGAGGACCCAAGTGAAGGAATAAGCAGAAGGAAGGCAGTTAGATGTCAGAAAAATAGCTATAAACAAACCAAAGTTGCCCCCCCAAAAAATAAAAAATAAAATAAAATAAAGAAGGTGAAAACAAGTAGATGAAGAAAAATAGACAGAATGAAATTGAAGATAGAGATAAGAGGAACACCAATAAAAAGTCTGGAATGAAGAAAGAATAAAGGAGTAGATATGAGGAGGGGTACTAGGAAGGAATGAGGAGTAGAGAACAGGTGGTAGATGGAAACTTGGAGAAAATATTGGGTAATTGAGGACATTTAGAAAAAAATGACAGACAACAGTAGAGCAAAGCAGGACTTCAAATAGATAAGTTAACTTCTAAATGATTGAACATGAAAGGCATTTATTAGCTCTAAGAAACACCTGGAAATTGAACATAATAAGCTCAGGGAAAGAAGATAACGATGTCAGTTCAAGAGAAAACCAATAATAAAAACATTATAATTCCAAATTTAGCACAAACAGAGACCTGGATAACAAAAAAATGAAAAATAGAAAACTGGTCCAAAATGTGGTTGAAATAAAAGTGTTATTATGCAAAAACCAGAAATGGGTCAAATCTGGTCAAGGAAAACTTTGTGTTATGTTCTCTTCCAGCTTGATCTCCTAATTAAGCTCCTTTGAAAGCAATCTATCCTATAGACATACTAAAGGAGGTGAGACATCATTCATAGCTGTCATTGGGCAACAATGCATTACATTTGGATAATAAGTCTTCAAAAATTTATAATTTTGTTTATGGGAAAAGGGGCTATTTACCTTCCTGCCATTTAAAAGAAATTACAGCAAAATATATGAATTCATCTTATAACGCTAAACTAAAAAACTAGAACCACAAATGAGGCTAAAATGATCCTTGTGGACTCAAACCACCCTCTTTACCATAATGACATGTTACTGCCATTTGCTTACAGATATATGCTATCAAAGCTCAATTCATCAAGGCACATATTTTCCAATTTACCGGTTAATGTGAGCCTTATTAATCATTTGACCCAGAGGTGCAAACAGACTGGAGAGGGTTGTAGTTGATACCTGGTTGTATCATGTATGATGTTAGTTAATTTATTTCTTTTTTGCTGGCTGAAAAACAAATCGCTGCTATTGTCCTGCTAAGTTTATCTTCATTTTGAACTGTCATAACTGAGATATGTTAACATTACTGTAGAGGAATTTGGTTTTCACTACTCTTTGCCAGGTTGATTTTAAAAGCCTGTTGGAGCTCATCCAAGAGCATCTTTAGTAGATTTAAAGGTATTCTGGAGGATTTTTTTTTTTAAAGAACTGCCCTCTCCTCTTTAAAGGGGTCATAGAATGGTTATATAGGGTATTTAGTGCTGGTCCTTAAAGTCTCTGAATAGGGTGTGTAACATTGGTTGGGCTGAAAATGGCCTATTTGCTGTTCTTTGCACCCTAATTCAAGCCTGGTTAAAGCCCTAGAATGAAACAACACGTTTTCTTCCTTTTATGGTATACTCATGAATACTTCGATAAGCTCCCCTTATCAATTATAATTCTCTGCTCTGTGAAGTTTACCCATTAGCTGCAGCTTGTGACGTTGTTCCATTCATTCAGAATGGAGCAGCCACAACAACGGTCTGTGACTTTTCTCAGCAACGGGGCTGATGGTCTTTAGCCTATGCCTCATATATCCGCCCTGAGCATGCATTCAACATCCAAACTGCTCAACGTTCTCTCAGCCTTTAAGGGTAAGCTAACTACAAATACTGGTGGTGGTTTCAAATCTCATTCACATCCTGCATCAGATCTGAATGATTATTTCAGTTGTGTTTTATAACCCATTCTCATCACTCATCTCACTCTTGTTATTCATCATGCCAGATTGTTGTTATACCAGGCTCCCTTCTATCATTCATCCTACCATTCATCATATCATTCATCCTACCATTCATCCTTTCATTCATCCTCTCCTTCATCACCTCACTTCAGAAACTTTTGGTAGACCCTCCTCCACCACCGTAGATAAAACTTCATCAGAATTTCCTTACTCCTGGACTCTTACTGCATTCTGCATCTCATTTCAACCGGTCCAGCAGAAGACCGCCATGTTGAACCTGGTTCTGGCACAGGTTTATTCCCAACGGGGAGTTTTTTCTCTCCACTGTCGCTCCATGCTTGCTTATCATTGACAGGTTCTCTCAACCTGTGTTATCCAACTGGACTTCCATCTTCCAGGTCCCTGAGTGAAGCTCTAGTATCAGCTCACGCAGTCCACTGGATCTCCGCATTAAGCTCAGCATACTGTCTCGCTAACCAGCAGTCTACAGACTGAGCAACTCCTACTATCTCCACTCCACCACCAGTTTCAGGCCTGGGGGGGAAACAGTCGTTTTCTTTGCTCCTGTTCATGCATACCTATTTTTCATGCTGAAGTCTGAGCACCAAAGACCAGGTAATTGTATCAATATATTTCTTCTAATCGTCTTTTCTCTTTTCAGATTGAACTTACCATTTGGAGAGATGATCACTGCTTTTTGCTCCGTTGGTCACGTAACTCCTCCTCCACTGCGCGTTGCATGCCATCTTTGTTATTAGTTGCCTCTGTTGTGTAGCAACAGCCTATGGGGACAGCGGGCCGCTGTGACAGCAAATCCCATAATGCTTTGCAAGGAGAGCTCTCTGCAAGTTAAATCTGTCTGAGGCCTTGGTTTTCTTCTCATACACTTCGTAGACACTTTTTTCTTACAACCTTCAGCAATTTTCCAAGAACCACGGTGAGAAAGATGAACTTTAATGACTGTCTTAAATTCACCACACATACAGTATACAGCTGAAAGTGCACATGTGCAGAAAAAGATGGCTAACGGCGCAAGCACGTAGAACAGCCTTCTTGGCTATACCAAAAAAAAAAAAAAAGTAGTAATAATTTGGCATTTTTGCTTGTTTGTTTTTTTAACCCTTCATAACTGATCTTTCTGCTTGTTCACTGCTGTTGTGCTTTGGGATGTGGTTCTTTTGCACAGCTGTAATATGATTAGGGTTATTGTCATGAACAGATGATTGGAGATTCTCCATCAGCATTTTCTATTGTACAGTAGAATACATGGTTTTGTTTCAAATGTTATGCTGTGCAAAGTAGACCATCACATCTCTTAACAAGTTTGGATGAAGGTTTGATGTTGTTTTCAACTGGTTAGTAGATCAACTTTGCACATGCTTCAATTTAACACTTGTTTTAATAAAAGCAAACATTATGAACATGGTTCAGACCTAGAAACTCTCTTTTTTGTCACATCTCTCTTTCTTATCATTAACCTCTGATCTTATCTGAGGCAGTAAGGCTTATAGAGCTTTATGATTTTTTCTGGGTTTAATGAAGACCTCCAAAACAAGTCAATGGTGGGTACTGTAGTTCTCTGAAGCCTAATGGCTTTGTAATACTTTTAGACTGAAATAGGTTGGTGACTTAGTTTCCCATGTGTTACATTCATTTCTTTTCCTAATGTTTTCCATTTTGATGTATTTTAGTCGACTGCTTTTTGTCAAACAGGATCCCTTTAATTGCTCTCTTGTATCTCTAACCCAGAAGGGAAGTTTTGTTGAACACAGTTTATGTACGACTTAATATGGTGAAGGCTACATTTTCCCCATAGGGTCAAGTTGTTTTAAATGGGTTTTATCCCTTAATCTGTGGGGAAAATGCTTCTTACTCAGTTATCTTAGTGTGATACTAAACCTTGTTTTATGACCTAAAACATTTGATTGTGTTACAAAAAAAAATACATTTTAGGAAAGCTGAGGGGGGAGACTATATTACTGCATAATTCCTATTAATGGAATATTTTATGCAATACTAAATTTAGTTATTTTAATCAGAATGATTTCTTCTTTCTCATCAACAAGCTGGTCATGAGGATCAAAGAAAACTACAGTGAACTTTTATCCTCCCTGTTGGGCACAATAAGAGCTGATGAATAAATCAGTTTTTCTCTGCAGCATTCTATGGTAGATCAAGGTGTATAGATATACCTGATATGCATGCATGTGTGAGTATCTGTTCTACTGTTTATCTTTCACTTTTATTGCTTTCTCTATTGCTTCTACGGCTTTATTTTTTTTCACTGCCTCTCGTATAATGTTCTAGTCTATTTTTCACAGCACATATATGCACAATTATAATAAAAATCTTCAAGAAATTGAAGCTTAGATGACATAAAACCATATTTATTCTGAGATATTAAACACATTCTCTCTTCTCCTTCAGTTTTTACATATTCATCACAGGACTAATGCAATTATCAATACTGTAATCTATTTGGCAGTCACATGGTGCAGAAAAGTCATTACTTGTGAGCCGTCTTTAATGAACGAATCTAATGAAGTGCACTAATATGTTAGAGGGAAGATTTCTGTCACCTTAGGGGGCAATATGCATATGTGTGTGTGTATGAATTTTGTGTGTGACAGGGAAAACAAAGAGAGAAGTGGGGTTGGGGTAACTGTTAAGTTTAAGTGGCTTTGACATGATGGAATAAGTCACTGAAGACAAGGGGAAATAAGACAGCTGCAGGACAAAAAAGCCCAAACTGGAAAGTTTGATCAAAATGATCCGCAGATGTTGGAGATTATATAAATTCTTCCTGTGAATAATCCTACCTGCCAAGACATGGATGTGTTACCATGGAGAGAAGTTTCTGATTTCACCTTATGAAAGAGAAATACAAATCTGTGGGGTGGTCTAAGCTGTTACAATATGATCCTGAACTGCAGTGGCTTGCAAAAGTATTCCTAACCCTTGAACTCTTTCAATTTTATTTTATGATACAGCAAAGACCTTAAATGTATTTTATTGGTGTTTTATATGCCATATCAACAACACATAACTCTGATAAGAAAACCGGTATTGTTCCATAACACTTTTTAGAAACGAATAAACTCCTTGGATATTCCTTACTTTAATAATAAATTCATTGCACAATGGGATCTAAACCATCCTATTGTAGCTCTAAATGTATGTTTAGGGTCATTGCTGGGGCAGGAGCTTAATGTTGAGGGACACTAAGAAACTTGAGATAATCGTCAGGAAGTATATCCACATTATCTGAGAGGAACTGGATTCTCTGACAGTGGTGTCAGATAGGAGGATGCTCTCAAAAATAAAAAACTACCCTGGACTTCCCCTTACATCCTTTCCGCATTGTGCTGTACTAAGACTCTGTACCACAAAGAGACAAAGGAGACAATTTATGTCATTGGCTTAGAAACTCTACAGCTAAGTACTACAAATAAAACTTAGCTGTTGGTGACAGCATAAATTGCTGAGCAATACTCTTAATTTTATGATACTCCATGTCTTATAATAACCTTGTGTTTTTTTTTTATTTAGTGGCATTTACAATTTGTCATAGCTTTTTCATCCTTATCAAGTTGCACATGTTGCAAAAATGAATTTCCTCTTAAAGAAAAATAAAGTAATTCTGATTTAATGTGATTGCACTTTGAAAGTTAAAATCTGGTCTAGTCTTAAACCTTTTGCAACCTCTAACTTATTCTTCCCAGGGTTTTCTTGTACAACTCAGCATGAGACTACCACTACCTTGTTTCACTATTGAAACGCCATGCTCAGAGGGGATGTAGATGTGTAGTGTCAGTTTTTCACTTGATATAGAGCCTAATCTGGAGGTTAGCTATACATGCTAACTAAAGTAAATGCGTACAAACTTAATACTGTGCTCAAAGTTGCTCAAATAACCAAACCCAAATGGTATTTGAATCTTTAAATGAGCACAAACGCAAGTAAATGAGCATGTGTTTGCCTTCATTCAATGGCCTAAATATTAGTAAGCAGAGACTGCAGTTGCCTAGGGGCCCCCAACCTCTTAGAGGCCCCATCACTGACACCTGGTAGGCCCCTACGCAATTGTGGACTAGGACGTCTCTTTGCAGATGTGATGGAGGGAAAAATTCTTCTTGAACCCACCTGATACTAGCTCAACTGATCGGACCTTATTTATACCGCAACACATGCCAGATTTCAACATGATGGTGAGCCGTTTAAACACGACACCAATAGCAAAGCAGACAGTGGCACTTTTAATTACTATGTTAATAACTGTATAGTTCATTAGACGGTTGGTAAAAAATACACTCATATATTATGTTTCAAACCGAAATAAAGATCTTAAAAGAACAATGTATTTGAGTATTTAATTTTTTTACACTACGACTTGGAATTATGGGTAATCCAGAGTGTAGATTAAAACCATAACAGTTACGTAAAATGTGTTAGCGACAATGAATACTAAAAAGAGGTACTTAAGGGGATTCCAGAAAAGAAAAAGGAAAGAGCTGCTGGAAGAACGAAACAAACTTCCCAAAAAAAACATGTTCTTTCAAAGAACCAAAGAGGGAGAGGTGGACGTTGCTGCTACAGTGAGTGAAGATTGCAACGAGGAGATGAATGGAGAGAGCGTGGGTGAGGAGGGGGGCTGTGAAGCTCAAGGTAGCACAATGGATTTTTGTCATAATATTCTAAAGTATATCCATGTGTAGTAAAGGTGAAGAATGATGATGTGCGTATGTATGGCGAACGTTTTGGGTCGGTTGTATACGGTGACGGTGGCGCGGGGGATGGGGTGCTGAACTTCATATGGGGCCCACCAACATAATGTTGCTTATGGGCCTATTGATGTGTCGTGACGCCATTGCCTTCATTAATATGTGAAGCATATACTGATCATCAGAACAGGCAAAATATAGGGAGGAGGATGTTCACATGTAACTACTTAAAACCCAAAATGTGATTCAATCACAAAACCGATTGTGGAAATAGCTTTTGTATCTGTTTTTTAGCTTACTTCAAAGTCAAATACAAAGTCACTTAACATGTTCTTATGGTATTGAGAAGGTAACAAAAGTCCAATAACAGACATTTTTCAACTTCATAGTTAGTTGCCTTCTAGAGTACCTTTCCTGGTGTTCTGTACAGGGGCACTTGATTCATTTTAGAGGTGGGGCTCATGATGTATTTATCTCAACTTGCACCTTGTTGGTACAGATGTTTTATCACCGTCATAATATTATATAGAAATAAAGCTTATGATAACTCTATCCATTAAAAATTAATATAACTTTTAGAATGAACTACAGCACTGATGAACTGAAGAGTTGAAATTCCTCCGTTGTAATCTGTGGTCAAATACTAGTAAAATTGTTCTGAGAAATTGAAACACTGCTCTTAGTGGTTGCAACAGTCGGAATTATCCAGATGCCATTGTGCTTGTGCCTCATAGTCAACTAATTACTTTTTTTTTGTCTCATATGAACAAAGAACTTAACTCAGATTTACTTATAGAGCCATTTAAAACAACCACACAGTGCTACCACACAGTGCTGTACAACAAACAACAAACAGTTTTACCATAATAAAATAAATACCGTAACATAGATTTGATGTAATTTATATAATAGATAAATAAGATAAGAAAAAACAGAGAGTCTCATACTGTTATAAGACAATTTAAAAAAAATAAATAGTGGGGAGGATTTTCTAATGAGGAGGAGGAGCCAATTCCACAATTTTAAGAAGTAATTAAAAGAGATCTGTCCCCTCTGAGCTTCCGTCTGGGCTTCCAAAAGCAGCAGGTCAGCTGACCTGAGGCACCGAATTGGAGCGTGCTGATATGGAAGCTCAGTGAGGTAAGGAGTGGCCAAAGCATTTAAAAACTTAAAAAAACAATAATAAAAGAATCTTAAAATGAATTGTAAAATGCACAAGCATTTTGCCCCTTCTTGCGACCCCAGTTAAAAGAGGTGTGGCTGTATTTGGCACAAACTGGAGACTTTCGAGGGAGGATTCGGTCACCCCAAAATAAAGTATGTTACAGTAATCCAGATGAGATGTAACAAAGGCATGGATTACTGTCTCAAAGTGCTGCTGTGCAAGAAAAGCTTTGTCCTTGGCCAGCTGTCTGATGTGATAAAAGCTGGACTTTTCTACAGAGCTGAATTGTTAATCAAATTAAAAATCACTGTGCATCTTAAAAACCCAAGTTTGTCAGACTTGTAAAAAGCCTTATCGGTTAGGCTTCTATTTAATTTTTATTTGTTAGAAACAACATACGAGCAAAAGGAAAAGAAACTTCAGAGTTTTGGTTTTGCTGTGCTGTTTCTTTTCCATCTTCTAAAAACAATAAAAGATCAATTATTAGATAAGGGTCTCTACAGGATACAGAAAAGACAATACAGACAATAAAAAAAACTGTAAAGTGTTTAAATAGAAACCAGTTGAACATCCTCCCTCACAGTAAGCAGCAAATACATATTTTTTTATTTTTCTTGAGAACAGATCACATAAGCTCTAGACACTGGGGATCCTGAACCCTAGAATAGCTTTGACTGCCAGCAGCAGCTGGCAGTCACTCTATCCCTTTATGTTTAAGAGGAGATCTATTACCATATTAATAATGAGATGTGAACTGGTTATAGATTAAACTCTGTAATAAAGAATCCTGCCAGGCACTCACACTAAGGCAACCTTAATAACTTTCTGATAATCATGTGTGTCAGAATTGACTGACAGGTAACCATAATATATCAGATATGCAGATCTGCATATTACCTCCCTTTAAATTTCCATTGTGCTTCTTTTGCCTTACATAATTTCTTTATTTAAAAAAAAATAGTTACAATCCATAACCAGCTCTCCTTCTTTGTATATAGATATGATGATGACAAACCAGGATAAAGACCAGTGTCCAAATCAGGTTTAGAAATATTGCTGCTACACAAGAACCATTCAGAGCATTGCTAAATGTATGCATGTCTTTGTCTTTTTTCACACTTAAGCAAAAAATATGCTCTTACTGTAAGTCTTCCAAACTTTTAAAAAGAATAAACATGTTAAACAGAGCTTACCCAGAGCAACAAATAATCCCTGAACCACTGGTTTTCTGATGATGAAATGGTCAAAATATTCTAGGAAACGAGAACAAAAATGTAGAATATGTTAATGTAAACAACATTTGTAGAGGGAGCCCCTCAGCAGGGATGCTCATTAAACAGGGGATAAGAACTGCAAATATGTTGTGGCGTACATGGCTCACTGTTGCTCCATGTCTGACACTAAGCTGCTGCCGCCTTAGTGTGTAATAGATTGTGTGCTGGTGCTTTGAGAGACGCAGCAGTGGCGCCTAATGTGAGCGTAAGTGGCGCAGACTGGGTGAGAAACGATGTTTGTTTCCCTTGTTGCTGAAGCACAGGGAGCTCGAAATTCACCATAGTTTGTGTCTCACTGCATTCTCTGTGAACAAAAATAGCTTAGTGATTGTAGAGCCGTGCATGTGTGTAGGGTGTGTGTGTGTGTCTTTTAGAACCAAAGATGCTTTGCTATCTTGATTGTATCAGCATATGTAATGCTTCACTTGAATTTGTATAAATCAACAGATCAGGGGGTCAAATAAATAGCTGCTTTGAAAAAATACATGAAAGAAATACAGTTTAGCAATCTCATAAATACTGTGTTGCAGTTTTTCTTGCAAAACGAATACATGTGAATTTTGGACATTTTTTTCAGTTTTTTTCTACTTAGTTTCACTTCCCCTTTGTTTTGAGTGTGCAGTATTTTGAGAACTTTATGGCATTTTTCCTTCTGTTGTATACCTTTCCCTTTCTACTCAAAACACCCCAATTTCTGCTCTTTGGGAAATGCAAGATTATTCTTTTTTCTTCTATTTTAAAATCTATGGAGTAATTTAAAATGTTGGGCGATGGCAACGAGCCTTGCAAGCTCTAACACTCTAAGTTTCTTGGCAAAAATAAAAATCCTCAACATACATTATGTAATCAGAAGAGCTGTGTTGTAACTGTGTTGTAATGTCAATATAGAGCATCTGATTGATTATCAGGAAGGATATAAAAAATATTATAACACATGTCATCTCAAGGCCCTTTACAGAGACAATTCAACCAGATCATACAGTTAAATTGATTCAAAGATGTCTATATAATCAAAACCAGTTGATTGCATCGACTCACTGACTCGAAGGCAATCCCTCACACCAAGCATGCTTGAAGCAACAGTGGATAGTAAAAACTCCCCTTTTAACAGAAGAAACCTCCAGCAGAACCATGCTCAGTGTGAGTGGCCATTTGCCAAGGCCGACAAGAGTTCAAGGAAACAGAAGCAGGCATACAGAAAGAAGCAGATACAAAAGGCAACTGTCAAGCAGCACCACAGGCTGCCCCATTCAGGAAACCCACAGCCAAGCAGACAAGCTCCAAGCCAGCTCCTATGTCAGAGGATAAAAGAGAGCACATACAATTAGTCAAAATCAGAGAAACAGAGCTACACTGAAAAATAGGCCAAGCTCCAACATCTGTATGCAAAGTTGTTGATGGCAGCAGCACAGCTGACATTTCTCTATGGGATGGTGTCACAGCCAAACAGGAACAGACCAGATGATGAGAAAATGAGAAATTATTATGAGAGAGCATAATGTTAGAGATTGAGCTATCTCTGATGTAAGAAATATGATTGTTCATGTCTCTTATATAACTATCTGATTCTTCAACAGATCATTTTTAATCAAATGTAAATAAACTCCCAAATGTCTCACTTAGTTCCTTTTTTTGATAATTTTAATGTACGCTCAGTTTTAGGTAATTTGACAACAATGTACTGACTCACAAATGACCTCATGTACTTTGGCATACTTTTCTGGACACATCGCTACAGCTTGTAATTAATCTTTTAGGGGCCTACCACACCTTGACGATTTAGACAGCATATGCCTGCATTTAGAATATTTTACAATTCTGGCATACGCTGAACTTTCTATGTATTTTTTTCAATTTTGGGCATATACATAGAGTATTCATAACGATTTCAGAACTTAATTCCAACGACAGCCTAACTTATGCACAAGCATCATTTCATGGGCATTACCAAGCATCAGTTAAAGCTGCTTCCCTCAGATGCATCTCTGCTCCCCTCGAGCAGCAATGCGCCCGGAGGCACCCGGCCTGGATAAAAAGTTGTCTTTGATCGCAGTATTAACCTACCTGCTGTTTACTGCCTGCCCAAAAAAAGAATAAATAAAAAGAAAAAAGAGAAAGAAACAAAAAAGGTTTGAAGTTGCAGCAGATTCAGCGTCATCTCTGCTAGGAAGTCTGTTGATTGTGGTGGTGGGTGTGAACGCAGGGAGGATCCATCACACTCACCTTCTTGCTCACCCTATGATGGGGATGAAATCTGGAGGAACATTGACGGTTTCCTCCTGTGAACCCCTTTTATACCAAAAATACTGCCAATATGCCATTATACAGTAGCTGTAAATAACAAACACGTTCAACGGTCGTCTGGAATACGTCAGATCCGTTGATATACATTGGAGAGAAGTTTCTTGATAAGTTATGAATGAGTTATCCACAAGTTACTCATAGGTTTTAGATAAGCCATACACCACGACTTATCAGTAACTTACACTTAACATATGTGACGATCAGGTAACTTACCTGTAACTTATGCCCCACGAATGGCATACGCTGGCATACGTCGAGAAATCTCAATGTACTTGCCATAGGTCAACGTTTGCCAGCGTGTTTCAGCATACTTTAGCGCGCTCATAATTTATTCATTGTATACTACAGTAGCATTTTTGCCAGATTTTTCATACATTAGACATACACCGGTCAAGGTGTGACAGGGGCTTTGCTAATTTCAGTCTGCCACTTGCTTTTTTCACCACATAAAAATATTTGAGGTTTTATAAGGCTGTTTCTAGTTTTAAGTTTTGCATGACTAGAAATTGAAAAAGGATGATACTGTCTCAAAAGGACATGTGGAAATACCAAATGTCATCGGCACTATACATAATATATGTATGAGTCTTATATTTCTAACAGTACCTCTGCCTTCTACCACAATGCTGACTGCATCTTATTACCACTACTGATGTTTAGAAAACACATTTGTCTATGGTGCTGTCTGTTATTGCATGTTAGTCTGATGTCTCTTTACAGGAGATTTTGATGTATTTATCTTTTTACCAAACAAAAGTGAGAAAGTGTTTGCATTTTTTTAGCTTTGCTGGTAATGCAACACATGCAGCTTTGATTGGTTGTGTGTGTGTGTGTGCTGTGTTTGTGTGTGTGTAGATGTGGCATGTGTGTATGTCCCAGCCCATCTGTATGTCTTTATGGAGAGGGAGTAATTGAGTGGTGCAGGACAGAGCTCAGCACCACAGGGATCCAGCAGGAGTTATTGAGGGATGAGCAGTCTGCCTCTGGGAACCAGAACCTCAAAACAAGGCAACGAGGGTGGGGGCAGGAGGAATGATGAAAACTCTGAGGGACAGACTGCCAGAAAGTAGAGAAAAAAATAAGAGAGGGAGGCACTCCTATCTTACCAAATAAAAATCTCTTGCTCGTCTTGAAGCGGGAGGAGAAGGGTTGCAGGTGAAGAGATACATAACAGACCTGGGGGGGTGGGGGGGGGTGGGGGGCATATAAGAGCTGCATTTACATATTTTTATATTAGCATTAGAATAAATGGTGAGGTTGAGGCTGATTTTGGTGTCATGTCATTGATTTTCCGTCTGCCATTAGTTTGCATTGTCATCAAGGGCAAAGATATGCATCATAAATTGGTTAACATCCTCATATTTCTCCTTTGGGCAGTGGTGGCCTAATGGTTAGAGCTTAGCATATGCCTGCAAGTTGGCTTGAAGGTCCCCCCAACAGCCTGCCTCTCTGGCTCCCTGGGAGCTCCAAGCTGCCCACTGCTTCCTAAGGGATGATTTAAATCCAGAGGTCAAATTTGATTATGATGTACATTTGCAGTGACCAGTAAAGTTGATTATCCTTAACTTGTACTTTAATTTTATTCCTGATGAGACCTTGTTACTGAATCTGTTTGTCATGCAAAAGCTTAAAGGTCTAATAGCCATCAATCTCTAGTTTATAAATGCTTTTCTTGTCCTTTTTTCATTTTCAACCCTTTCCAATCCCTAACCCTGACAATAACCCTAAACCTAATCTTTGCCTGTGCTTGCCTAACCCTAATCTGAACCAAAGCTCATTGTACACATTAGTGCCTAACCCAACCATTTTAGAAGAAAAAATGAGGACCTCACTTTCTTACAAAAGGAACTCCATTTGATTGTAAAATTGGAAAAATTATTCTCACCCTGATGGTCAAACAGGAACACAAACGCGCATATATTTGTGAGGGTTATTAACAAAGCCTGTTTAACTTTGCATGCTTATTACTGGAATTTGGGACAGACTACCTATAGAGAAACCTTGCATGCCCGTGGAAAACATGCAAACTTTATGCAGAACAACCTCAGGCTGGGATTCAAACTCTGGACTTTCTTGGTGTAAGGCAACAGTAAGATTTAAGCTTTTATTAAAATCAGATAGAATGGGGAAATGTTTGACTATCCCCCCCCAAAAAAAAGCTTTGAAGGATGAGTCAGTAGGCACGTTATATCATGTGAGCGTAAAACTGGGAAAAAAGTAAACACATATCAAAAAACAGGTTTACTGAAAACTAAGCTTTTTAAACCTGAAGTCAGGGAAACTCTGAGTTTCATCGTTTCATGAAGGGAGTTTACTTAACCTCTGTTACCGTAGTAACATTCTCCCTAAAGCTAACCTGGTCAGGAGCAGGTTTTCCTCAATAAACTCTCTGCTCTCCTTAATCCCATTCACTCTGATTTATTGCCAGATTTAATCAGCAGAGTTCTGTCAAACGTCTGTGCAAACAATAAAAAGAAAACCCTTCACCAGGTCTGTTAGACATGTTACTTGTTTAAAAACCCAAACATAACAAATCCATTTGACAAGGATACAATTAGCAACATAAACAACAAAGCGACATTATTCATGTTTAAAATAAACATTCTGTATGTCTAGAAATGAATTTCAGATCTCTATATTCCAAAGGTCATAAGGTCGTATACCTCTTGTTACTGGTCATGATTTCTTATTTTGAAAAGAAAGTAATATATTTCAAGTATCATAAATACATATTCAGGCAAGCTGATAAAAGTCAAAACAGCCACTCAAAATTTGTAAGCATTTCTATGCATGAGAATTTTAATTCTTACTAGCACAATTATAAAATTCAGTCTCTACTTCAAAAAATGTAATTTAGAAAATCTGTTATTACAATTCTGACTGACAGTGCAATTTTGAGCTGGAAGAATATTATTTTAGTGATCTGCTAATGGAACAACAAAGAGAAGAGCTCTTTTAATAAATGTCAAAAGGACCTGCCACAGACGACCTCTTACAAAACTATGCATTGACTTGAACAGCAGTCTTCTACTACACCATCTCCCTCCCCTTTGGAGCTGTAGTACTGTTGTTCTGTCTTTTAAACACTTTCTCCGATTTGCTTTTTTTTTTTTTTTTTTCTACATTAAAATCTCTTGTTCCAGTTGGGTGAAATATGCACTAGTTGTTGTCTGTCATCTGGAGACACTTGGGCTTGGGGCTCCGCTGATAATGGCTTTTCATAGTTATTACGCAAGTGCTTAACTCTGAGTGAACCTACTCCAAGTTGTTTAAACTAACTGACAGCAACTTCTATGAAAACTCAAAGTTTCAACCTCAGGCTGGATAAATTCAGAGTTCAGGATCTGAGTTTCTTAAACTTGCTTTGTTAAATGGGCCTCAAGTAAATCAGCAAATCAGAATTTCAAGTCTCTACTGTTTATGGAATACAGAGCTTGTATCTGTTTGATTACATTTATAATGCAAAGATACAAACATCTTAAACGATGCAGCCTTAAAGATCTTGCTGTTTTGAGCCGTAGAATCAAAACAGCCTCTAGATTTAACTGATTACTTTCTTAGGCTAGATAAAGTCAACAGTACAGTGAGCTTTTTATCTGTAAAATGAACTATTTTGAGTTGTAATACTTCACCTGATGAAAGGTATACATACTGTATTGTAAAATTCTGCATTACACATAGCAGCCTCAATTGTTTATGAGATTTATTGTGATTTTATTTGAAAAGCCAAAACAAAACTAACACACACTAAAATAGGTGCTACAAATTACCCTCAAAAGTCACCTTATTAGAAAATAGAGTCTTGCCTGTGTGCGATATCATCTCAGTGCCTCGTTTGGTTTGACTAATTCTGTTGTCAAATTGTGTTTTGTGTATTTTATCCCATTTAACTTTGGAGGTCCCATATTATGTTAAATTTGAAAATAAAAAATATTAACGATTAGGCCACAAGAACATTCTTCCGACAGGCATCTGAGAGGCCTTCTCTGGATGAGCTGTTTTGCTTTCCACACCCCGGTCCCCCTGAAGGCCGTGCCCCTATAAACCACAACTGTGACAGCCAGTCATTGTTCTCAAAGATGGCCTAGGAGTGTGGAACACTACATTAGAAGAAGGCCGTAGTTTGACAGATAGACTGCTGCACAGTTTATTTCCCCTTATGACATCATAAAGGGCATAATTTTCAAACAGAGCATTTTGAGCACACATTAGTAAAGAGCTGGACAAAGGCAATAAGAGAGGGGGAAAGATATATTTATTTGTGAATCTTATACACAGGCTTCAGGACACATGTTTGCAAAGTGACTTTATAGCGACTTAGCTAAAGACATTTAGATGGAAATAAAACTGCTGGCAGAAGCATGTTTTCAACTGTGTCTTCCTTTCCTGGTTTTATTCCTGTAAAATCATTTCATTATTTGACAAAATTGAACGTGAACAGTGTCAAAGACCACTGACATATTGTTCCAAGCTTGTCTCAGAAATGCGTTCCTCACACCATCTGTGACACACATTGAGAGCCAGACAATGGCATGTGGCATGTGAGTGAACTTGTAAAATAAATTGTTTAAGCAAGGAGCTGCAGCAAGCTGCAAAGCATCCTGCACACAAAAGTTTCAACAAAACAAGGAGAGCTGTTGTTTTTCCGTCGTGTTGCCATGTAAGCTGTATACCTAAGTCACCCACACAGGGCCAGTTTAAGGTCCTGTATAATTACAGTCAGCTGACAGTAATTCTCTTCTGCTTTGCTCCATAAATAATCCTGCATTCTAATCTGCAGGTGGGCAAGCTGTGGGCAAATCCACAAACAATATTATCAACCCACATGCAGTCCTGCAATAACAGGGTTTCATGATATTAGTTGTGAGCACCAAGTGGAGTCAGTGTGTGCTTTGGTGGACTGTGAAGAGTGATTTGTGATAGTATAAAAACACCTACACTCGCAGCAGCAAAGTGTAACACTTCAGCCTCTGGGGAGAAGCAAAGTCACTCCATTTACTAGTGATGTCGCTTCAGCACAATATCAGCTAAAAATCCTGGAAGTCAAAATAAGGTAGAGCATGATGAGTAAGGCGAATGTTTCTGTTTTCATTTGTCTAAAATGTTATGATTACCAGAGAGCTTTGCAAATGAGGGCATCTGTAAATCAGGAAGGCAGGGGCAGAGCTGTTATAGCTGCTTTATAAAGCCTATGATGCCCTATCGGATTATCTTTGTCATAGCTTATTGTTTTTTTATTGTTAAGTGCCACATAAAACAGCACATCGATACATGACCATTGATTTGCTCACGGGTCAGTGAGCTCCCCCAGATGGTGAACATGCCTGATACATAGGTCTATGAACACACACACATCCACATGCTCCAGGATGGGGTAGAGAGGAGAAAGCGCGTGCAGAGGCAGTCACATGGATAAGAGGATGCCAGCATCAGATCTGCCTGATACCCCCACGCTGGCCTACTGGGACACAACCATGAATAAATGGATGTGTCCAGATGGGCAAGACAGGAGGGGGAGAGATAGCCTGGAAAAGGAGGGTGGAGGGTGTCAGAGGTATGGAAGAGAGGCGAGCCTGCATGCTGCTCCATGCCACTGACTTTAAAACTGCCCAAAAAAAAGCAAATGTGAGTATGCACGAGTATGGAGCATTGTCTGTGTGTGCTCAGCCCCAGTTTTCACATCCTGGCTGTTGGTTGCGAAGTTGTGCCATCAACATGCACACACACACAGACCTTCAAAACAGGCTTATCAAAGGCAGCAGAAACATTTTCTGATTAATAAGCAGTGATACTTCAAAGTCACAAGCCAAACGTATCTGCTCTCCCAAATTCTGGTAAAGTTCCAGACTGCAATCCTTCCAAAGAATGAAGAAGAACTACACAGAACAATATGGCTATTTGGCTGATAATGCCCCCTCCCCACCACACACACACACACACACACACACACACCCACACACACACACACACACACACACACACACACACACACACACACACACACACACACACACACACACACACACACACCTTTTTTGCTGCCAAAGCAGCCCTGACCAGATGAGACATGGGCTCCACTAGACTCCTGACAATGTCCTGTGATATTTGGCACCAGTTTGTTAGCAGCAAATCCTTAAAGTTGGGGGGATCCATGGACCTCCATTGTTTGCCCAGAACATCCCAATGATGTGGAATTGGATTCAAGTCTTGAAAATTTTGAAGCCAGGTGAAAATCCCTTATTGTTGTTAAAAAAATTGCAGGACAGCCACAACTAAAAGTAGTGCTGAAAGAGGCAACAACCTCTTGGTTAAACACTCTCTAAAAGAAGATGTTTGTTTGCAGGCAGCAATGCTTTAGGTGGGTGTCACAGTAATATCCACATGGATGGGAGGGTCTAATGTTTCCTAGCAGAACATTTTGCGACACATCACACAGTGATGATCACCTCATTTCCCAATTCAGCAATGTGTCTGAAAACTCCCTGTCAGATTTTGGTTCATAGTGACATGACAGCATAAAAGGTCCTGATCCATTCATTTATTCACCACATCTGGCACTAATCCTACCCACTCAAATCCTTACACATCAGCTGGAGGAAAAGTATTTCCTTACTGCATGATACATACTGCCCTAAATCCAGGCAACAGCGACTAAACATAACCTCAACCCTGGTGTAGGTGAGTCTAATCAAGCCAAATTTAATTAGCAAACCATTTGGATAGATTTTCTCTTTTATCATCAAAAGCTACTATGAATCCCAGCTATTTATTTAATTTCCAGCCAAGCATGAATATTAATTGTCTCATCTGTTCAAGAGCCAAATCTCCTAGAAGTTGTTCATTACCGTCACAGAGCTGTCTTCATTATGGAGACAACCTTTTTACTCTACATTCTTGTGCAGGAGCCTATGCATGAGCACTCAGTGGGGGTTTATCTCTGACTATTACTCATAGTTCTACATGTCTGTTGCTCTGTGTCGTTTCATCGGCCATCTAGTCCGATCAATCAAGTGAATCCTTTGTGGCTCACGAAAAAAAAAAAATGAACCTCATCAATAATGACGCCTGCACTCCCCCTCCATGAATATTCACTTAATGAAACTAAATCTTATCACATTTTGTGACTGAGAGAAGAAAAACTGAAAAAGCTTACTACTATAGCTGGAATAACTTTATTTTTTTCTCAGTTAGAGTTAGAAAGAAGAAAAAGAAAAAAAACAAAAGTCAGTTGACAAAATGATTTTAAAAACTGTTCAAAAAGCGTAATTGTTAAACATAAAGACATCCAGAGTAGGTAAGAACAAACAAAATAAACAACCCTCCTTATTGTCCTTAACAACTCTAGTCGAAGATGTGTGTAGTCTTTAAGAACTTATAATAAAGAAACAACCAATAATTCCAGTTCAAGAACCTGCGGAGTCAATCACATGATTATAAACGCTTATTGGGCCTGTTGGGAGCAGCAAAGATTATAAACCCTCATCCTGAATACAGCAAAATGTAGCTCCAGCTCCTTCAGTTTTTGTGGCCTCAACATAAAGAACAATATCATTAATATGGAAGAAACTCTGGACTTCTGTACTGAATCTGCACAACCATTGCAGGCCTCATTAAACGATGGAAAAACTTACCGGTAGATGATTCTTGTCATTTTTGGACTACAGCTTTTCAAAAAAGAATTACAAAAAAATTAAAGGTAGACAAATGTAGCAAATAGCAAAATATATGAAGATGTGAACATGGAAGCATGTGACTAACTGTATTTCCTCTCTTTCATCCTTTTGACATTGAGAACTGGCTCAGAGCTTATCTGTTTAACTGTTTCTTCCGTATACAGAGCCACCTCTGGTGCTAGTTTACCATTAGCTTTTCTAACATTGAAAGTATTTATATATCAATGCTTCTATGTTATTGTATGTCTGTGTCTATCTCCTTGAACCCCATCTGCACTCGTAAGAAGGCTGCTCGAGTGATCTGCTGGAGGTTCCTTTCTGTTAAAAGGGACTTTTAACACATGCATGCACGCTCGGTGTGAGGGATTGCTGTTGAGTTGGCAGCTTAATACAGGCGAATATGTAATGTCACCACATGTTCATCCAGGAGGAATGTGTCCTGCAAAGTCGATTACTTCATGCAGTCAGCTAGGTTTCCTTGAATAGAAAACCTTTTAAGAGTCTGACTGATCGGATAGAATTGTCTCTGTAAAATCCCTTAGTTGATGTGCGTTGTGATTTGGCACTATATAGATAAACTGAATTAAATTAAGTCGAATATTTGCATGTTTTACACAAAGTAAACATGAAAAGTGACTTATTTGCATTGCACTTACAACAAGATATAACAGTTTGTCTTTTAATCAGCTCTACACTAATGTAATGTTGTTATCAAGATCAGACCAACCGAGACCAAGGAGTACCGAGGCCGAAACCAGGCCTAGACATTTAGGCAGAGACCAACACAAGATCAAGATCTTTTATGATCTTGGTCTCGTCCTCTAAATGTCTTGGCCTTGTCTCGGTAGTCGTTGGTCTCGGTTGGTGTGGTCTTGTCAACAACACTATTTTAATAGCTTTGCTGCATCATTGGGTGGGACACATTATCCATTTAATTAACTGGGTATAACTGAAAGCTTGAATTACATTTCACCCAAGCTTGAACATAGAACCAAGAAATCAGCTAAACAGAATCTCTCTAGGCTAAAAGATCTAAAAAAAAAAAAAATAATAATAATAATAATAATAATTCACATCATGACCCGGTAAAAAATGACAACAGGTGAGATACCGTCTAATTAGTCTAAGAGACGATCACCAACTCATCCAGGTGCTCAAAGAGAAACTCAACCACACTGTCATGATGCAGCAACAACAAGAAAAAGACTTCATCCTTATAGGATTAACAAATAAAATCAAATAAAAAAATAACACTGCTGACCAAATAAAATATTAAGGCCCATCATACACAGCATTTGGCTGGTCTGAAACTAAAATTGGACTTTTGGAAGACGTGAACCCTGATACATCTAAGTAGGATGTCCAGCTATCCATTTTTGACTTTCATCTATACAGTAGTAGCCATTCAAATGTTCCCCACCTTCCTTGATGGGCTCTTGGTTGGTCCCCTACAATTCCTTTTTAAACATCAATCTTTGTACTAAAATATTCTGTCATGTTTTGTGGATAGTAAGATCTAAATAGAAGTGCCTTTTTCTGGTCAGACCCTGTAATTCAGTGAATGGGTGGAGTCAGAGTAAACAAATATGCAAGCCCAGGAGAAGGAGGGGGTCGAGTCAGTGCCTGGAAGTTGGAGGGGATTTTGCTGGGAGTCCCAGTGAAGTGTGCTCCCACTCGGCTGGTGTTTGATTGGGAAGGGCCATTTTGAATGGCTACCACTGTAGTACACTGGGATTATTATGCAAGACAATGATCCAGAGCATACCAGCATATCCACCACAAAATAGTGAAAAAACAACAATGGCTTTAAAATGGCCATGTCAAAGTCTGAACTTAAATCTGAGAAAGTAGCTGTGACACCAACTTATATAGGCTGTTCATGAAGAAAACCCTTTAATGTGGCATTTTGAACCAAAAAATGTGTTTGTAGACCTGATGAAGTTATTGTCAATGCTTGATTCCAGTTTTGATCACAAACTAGCCATTAGGATTGGACAGCAACTACTTTTTAACACAAACCTACCAGTAGAGTGGTGTGGATAGCTTTTAGATTTAGACTTCGACAGACTTTATTGTCATTTAGTACACACAGAGAGTATACAAAAAGAAATTTCCTTCAGTACAGGTCTCAAGACATTTCCGTTTCTTTAAAGTGCAGCAGTGATAAAATGTAAACATGGTGATCAAATGTAAACCTAAGACTGGTATATGATTTATAGTTTCCACATTCAGTGCTTTTTTATAAAAAACCCATTTTATTCAAAATTTAGCAGTCTAATGGCAGTGGATGCTTCGAAGCCTCTTCCCAGAAGGCAGCAGAACAGTCCATGCTGGGGGTGTGAGGGGTTATTTATAATGTCACGGGCTCAGGACACACAGAGCTGGGATGAAATGTCTTTTATGGAGGGAAGAGGAGCCCCGATGATCTTCTCTGCAATTCTCACTACTCTCCATACCTTCTTCCAGTCTGAGGCACTGCAGCCTCCACACCACTTAGTGAGACAGCTGGTCAGAGCGCTCTCTATGGTGCTTCTGTAAAAGGTTATGAGGATGGATGTAGGCAGGTGGGCTCTTCTCATCCTCTGCAGGAAATACATGCGCATCTGTGCCCTTCTGTATCCCTTAATAAATGAAATCAGCAATTGTTTTATTAATTATAAATCTTTAAGTAGAAGTCTGTAAGTGGAAAAAAGCTTTTGATTGTCCTGTATATTTAAACACAAGGCACAGACAAAGAGAAGGAAACATTTGGCAGATGCAAAACTAATGAAAGCTCTCATTGATTTGTGCGCTGCCTTTTTTCAATTTGCATATAAGCTAACACCATTAACGAAAGGGCACTGACTGACTCTTATTCCCATCCCCCAAAGAGGTAACAAGAGAAACCAATGGAAGGAAATAATGACCACATTCGCTCCTTCAAAACATCACACATGAAAGAATCGCAGTAATGTCCTCCCTCAAGCAGCCTTCATTTCCATTAAGGATACATATTAGTCTCTTGTCCCTATTAACCCAGGCCTTTCTGGGTGCATGTTAGTTGGAGCAGAGCAAGATGTGCTCATCTTGTTGGCCTCCTGCTAGTACCATTAACTTTGCACTAAGATCATTATTTAAACACTGAAAGCAATGCGGGTAATTTGGAGCGAAGCAGAACCAAACCTAAAATCTATTCTATAGTCACAGCTGCAGTGCATAGTCTGGAATCTGTCGAGGGGACGGTAAGTGACGCTCCATTGAGCCTCCACAAACAACACAAGCCAGAAATGAACCACTAAGGTGGGAGAAAATAGGAAATGTCTTTCTTTCTGAAAGAAAGAGCATGGATGACAGAGCACTGAGGTGAGGGAGAAGAAGAAAAAGACAATAGAGGGTGGAAGCAAACTGGGGAAATGAAAGAATAAGTTTTTGCTTATGATTTATTAAATCATAAATTAAACATAAACACTCAGGAAGTGTGTGCGTCATCAGCCTGGGGCTCTGTGAAAACAGAAAAACGGGCCTGTCTGCCTTCCTGTAGTAAGACAAAGGATGAATGTGACACTGGTTCTAATCCATAACCTCTCTCCTATCTGAGACTCACATGGATCCATCTGCACACCCACCCCCCTACCTGTGTGGTGATCTTTCCCACAACACACACACACACATATGCAGGGACAACACTGTGCATCCCCTCCCTACAGAGCACATCATCCACCCCAAGAACAACAGCGATATTTACAGCCTTGCCCCCAGGAGGCCAGGTTTCTTGTCACGAAGGCAGCTCCCTCCACAACACACAGAACCGTAGGTGACTTCAACGATCGTGGGCAGGCAGTGTGAAAGGACAGCTATTATAGATCCTTACAGGAAGCACAATTCTGGTGTGAAAACCTCCGTCTGAGGCAAGTCAATCCTGAAGAAACAATGAGTGAAGTGTGGCCTTTGACGTCAGGGTGGTCATAAAAAAGCAGAGACAAGGCTGAAAATTAGCAGGGGCTCTCTGAGGGGGGCAGACCATCCTCCTGTTGCTATACGGCTATGGGTGTCTCAGCCTTTGATGTTTGGCTGTAAGTAGAATAAGGGAAATATTTATACTAACGGATGAACAAAGAGAGAAAAATAAGGAACTAATAATAGGGTGTTTTCTCACAGGTTTCACTGTTGTCTCATTATACCAGGAGCTGCTCATTTGTTTAGCTTATATTGGATAACAATCTACATGGTTTAGGCCACACTGCAATATAGTGTATATAGATGCTATAGATATATAGATATAGTTATCTATTTTAAGTTATCTATCTATCTATCTATCTATCTATCTATCTATCTATCTATCTATCTATCTATCTCGATGGACGACCTGCATAAGCCAGCCTTTTTCTGAATATTTAGTTAATCTATAATAATATAACTGTGTACTCTGTTCTGTTCTTATGTTAATTATGGCTAAAGTTTTAAGAACAGTTAATGTAATTCATAAGTTATGTTGGAGACTGATTTCCACAGACCGGAAAATATTCATATTTAGGTTTAAACTTTTTGTACTGCAGTTCATTGACAGAGCATGTCAGTGAGATACAGATTGAAAGGGACAGCACTGTATAGCACAATGAAAGCAAAAGAAACAAACCAAAAAAGAAATTTGAACACAGGAAAATCTCCTTAAGAGAAACTGTGCAGTGCAGTTTTCATACACCTCCTGATGTTCATATCTGCTGGCTCAAACATACACACCATAATCTATATCTTCTCTTGTGATGCAACTTGGAAAATGACATTCAGAGGGTCTTTTTCAACCTCTCCAAAAATCTTCTGTAAAGACATGTCCTGCAGCCTGGAGGGTCATCTGTACTTCTGGTTGGCTTTAATAGTTTCAATTTTCATGCTAAGGAAAATTCCACAACAGACTTTAGGAATATGAAGTAGTGTGGGAGGAACTACTTTAGAACCTTGCTGTCGATTGTAAACCAGTGCCCAATGACGATGTCTAGAGATGGGACCTGACATCGTCCCAAAATATCACAAATCTTAGCAAGATCCTGTAGAGAGTGTCTGAAAGGGTTATTAACAGTCTCTATTGTAAAGCTCAATAAGGCGAATGAATACGTGTTACTACACCTTTCTCAGAGTCAGCAGCACCCATGCTTCCTCACCTTTGACCTGCTTCACACATTTCCCTTTGTTAAAGAAAGTCAAATCTCACCTTGGAGTAATTTACTAGCTCAAGACAGATTTAGAAAATTAAAAGTCTAATGGAAATATATAGAAATAAGCTTGAGATATTATAGCAACTTCCTCAACATTTTTGCCTGCCAAAAACAAAGCCTACATGTTGGGGTGGGTAAATCTAATAATGATACATTTTGATCAACATGATAGTATCAATTTATATTTTAGGAAACAGCAGCTAATAGCATATACCGGTAATATTTACATGGGCATATCAAGATTTTCAGACTTGTTTAGATAAATCAGAAACTGCTTTCCTGATGTGTAAAGGTGACATAAATATGTGGAAATCTAATGAGTAGTTTTGAGAATTTTTGATCTCAAAAATTTACGAAAGTATCTGTGAATAACTGTTAACAATATGTGCTCCTCTCCTTCTCATTTTGAAGAGTAGCTCAGAGAAATAGGCCTGTGGTCAGAAATATAATCCAGAGGTACATGAGGTGTTTGACTTTTAATTAAAAACTTTCTCTATACAAGTTATTAACTAAAAATGGGAAAGTGTGATGAATTATATCAAAGGACATCTGAATAAACTGACACACAAAAGGAGTCCTCCATTTAGACAGTGTAAGCACATTCTTAATTCTTCTTTTCAGGAGAACCCAAACATTTCACATAGAGGCTCTGGAACACTTACAAATACTAACATTTCACACAGAGGCGCCGAAACTGACGGCAACAACTTGCAGAGATAAAGAGACTGCTTCCAGCTGTCTGGAAAGCAGCTGGCAGTGCAACCCTAGCTCAGCTGTATGAGACTAATGTGGCCCAGTTAGAAATAATAAACATTTCATTGTCTACAAATGTTGTCTTATAAAGCAAGCAGTCCATCCTACACCAGGAGGAAAAACACTTCAATAGACATTTAATATAAAGTGTCCAGAAGTTAGAAGTTCAATCTCTGAATAAAAACAGCTGAGCTCAACAATTAGAGCAGTTTTAGACTGTGATGCAGACACCCTGTCTACTTTTAAGGCTAGGCTTAACACTGTTCTTTTTTTGACAAAGCAGACAGCTATCCTGAGCTACCTCTATAGTTAAGCTGCTATAGGCTTAGACTGCTGGAGGACATAGGGACCACTTTTCATCATTCTGCTTCTGATTATATCTCGGTTCTCCCACTCTGCAGAATTTAATCTCAAACTTTGAGGATGCTCTCTCTGCTTTTTTCGCGATGGTAGCTTCATCTGGTCTGTTCCCGTGTGGCTCCGACACCATCCTGGAGAGAAATATCATCTTAACTGCTGACTGAGATACATTTCTTATAGTACAGCTTGCAAGACAGTAAATGAACATTTCCAGTCCATAAAGTGCAGCAGTGATCAATGCTGCCATCACCCCCTTTGTTTATATATGTTGTAGAACTACACTGTTTTTAAGTGTAGTCATGTTTCGCTGACTGTGACTAACTGTATGTTCTCCCTTTCATTCTCTGACATGAGAGAAGCTCAGTTAGCCTTGGCAGATGGCCGATCACACTGAGCCTTGTGCTGCTGGAGGTTCATTCAGTTAAAAGGACGTTTTCCTCTCCACTGTTGTTGCATGCATGCTTGGTTTGAGAAGGATTGCTGAAGAGTCAATCAGTCAATGCAATCAGCTGTTTTCTATAGAAGCATAACTTTGAACCAGTCTGACTGTATGAGCTGGTTCAATTGTCTCTGTTAAGTGCCTTGAGATGATGTGTTGTGAATTGGCACTTTATATATAAACTAAATTGTACTGAATCCTTTCTGTAACTCACAGAGTAATCTGATTGAAAACATGATGAAGGTTGTCATATTTTGAGGTAAAGTTTTCTTATTGTTAGGTAAAGTTGGATTTCACTTAATAGTGCTGGCAGAAAGTTGGTGTTTATGTCCAATCTAGGTTTGTTCCTGTATTCAATGTTTGAGACTATATAACCAATGATATGATGATAAAACATCATCGTTTTCAACTCATTTTGCTCTCCAGGATGGCTTAAACTGAGCTTCATTGAAGGGTTTATCATGTCAGCCACTATAGGGGAGGTCCTTCACTGTTCAGGTTTTTTATGTTTCGCATCTTTTCTTAAATTTCTTCAAATCAACACCTAATATTTTGCTTTTTGAGGTCTTTTAGCCTAGGGTGACCAAACGTCCGTATTTCCCGGGACATATCCGTATTTCACGTCCTGTCCCGGGCGCCCCGGGTTTTTTTTAGAAAGTGAGGAAATGTCCTGATTTCACTGCGCATGACGCTGCGTGTGACGTAATCCCTGAGCCGCGTCAGTGCGGGCAGCCCTGCTCTCAATCAGAGGCTCTGTTCCAAATCCTGGGCTGCATCCTCCAAGGACGCGGTCTACCTAGACTGGATCCTTCGAAGTCCTTGAAAATAAGGAGGCCGGAAGAGTTTAGGCTGTGAATTCGAACAGGTCCACCCTTCGGCGGGTTTTACCGCCGTGTGCTCTGTTGCTTAGCAACCGTGAAAGTTGACACACAAAGCAGGAAAAGAATGAAAACCGAGGTTTTCAAAACTGTTTGATTATTTATTTATTTTTAAAAAAGTTAAAGTGAACAAAGACACTCACAAGAATCCAGAGTGGAATAAAGGTTCCAACCACCTGGAGCAGGAACAAATCAAATCAAATGTAATGATAGAAACCTTAGTCAGTTAAATAACCTGCTGCTGTCATTCTGCACATCTCTGATGTTGCTGCTATTTTCAAATATCCATTACTGTAAAAATGTCCATAGCTGCATATTGGTTATTAATTCTACAGTTTTATATTGTTAAAACACTTTACAGTATTTCATTGTTTATATTTTAACTCTTCCCTATTATGTTATTCTTAGACATTTTTCTAAGGTCCTCATTTGTGTGACCATTTTCAATAATATTTCTGCTGCTGTAAATTTGCCCATTGTGGGACAATAAAGGGATTTTCTATTCTATAAAAGGGGTAGAAAGATATAAGTAAATCTAAACAATGTATCTACAAAATATATCTGCAAAATCTCTAATATTCAACAACAAAAAATACGTAGTTAAGCATATTGTGCAAAACAACAATAAAAAAATTAAAATCCTATCACATTTATAGTTCCCACTCTGCAGATATATTAGAATCTGTCCTTAAATTACAGCCAAACTCATTTACACAGTAACAGATTAAAACCTTTAGATAAACCAAACATTACCGCCACATATCTGACTCTATAACCATTAAAACAACTATTTTCATTCATTTCAGACGGAACTATTCACTGACTGGATTATATTAAACCACTGTTCTGCGCCAAGTAACATTTCCTCTGATCACGGAGCAAATCCCGATGATGAGACATTTGTTCTTTCAATCACCCCCCCGCCCCCCTCCAAGGTGTCCTGGTTTTCCCAAATGAAAATATGGTCACCCTATTTTAGCCTGTTTATGTTATAAGACTTTTAAACTTTACATGTTGTTTTAACCAATGTTTGACTTTTACAACTTAAATTTAAAGGAATAGTACACCCAAAACATGATTAGCCTTCATTTTCTACTCACCCCCATGCTCAACAACACTCTGGAGTACTTTTTTGATATCTCAAATGCATCTGGAGATCTGGGAGGCTTCTTGCTGTCTGCTAACATTCAAATAATGGAGGTCTATGGTGACCGAGACAGAAAGGTCCATAAAAATCCACAAAAAACGTGTCAATATTCCTCCATACTGCTCGTCCAATGTATTCCAAGTGTCCTGAGTGGGTAGCATCCAGAATTTACTCGAAAAAAAGTCATTTAGAATGTTTTTAGAGCATAAACAGTAGTGTATAGGATTTCCTGAAAGCGCGCACCTGTGCGTTCACGACGCTACGGAAGCCGGCAGACCAAACCAGATGAAAGTGCGCATTCAGCGTCTGCTCTGCCAATAATGCAAGCGTAGAAGAAGAAATGTGCTGTTTACCTGTGCAAAGAAAGAAACAACGAAAGAAAAATGTCTGAGGACTTCAGTGTTGAGGAAGAGCATGAGTTCTTTGCCGAGCTGAATGCGCACTTTCATCTGGTTTGGTCTGCCGCGGTTTCCGTAGCGTCATGAACTCGCAGGCGCGCGCTTTCAGGAAATCCTATACACTACTGTTTATGCTCTAAAAACACTCTAAATGACTTCGTTTCGAGTAAATTCTGGATGCTACCCACTCAGGACACTTGGAATACATTGGACGAGCAGTATGGAGGAATATTGACACGTTTTTTGTGGACTTTTATGGACCTTTCTGCCTCGGGCACCATAGACCTCCATTATTTGAATGTCAGCAGACAGCAAGAAGCCTCCCAGATCTCCAGATGCATTTGAGATATCAAAAAAGTACTCCAGAGTGTTGTTCAGCATGGGGGTGAGTAGAAAATGAAGGCTAATCATGTTTTGGGTGTACTATTCCTTTAAAGCTTACTTTTTATAATGTTTGGTAAGATAAAGGGTAACGATTCAGATATGTATTTATTTCCTTTTGTTTACTGAATGATATAAACCTTTCAAATGTATTGACAGACAGTGTACATATTGTGGGCGGCTATTATAAGGCAGGAAATTTGTAACTTTTTGGGTTTAGACTTTTTGACCTTGCTTAGCTAACAGTAGAATAACGATGTCCTGAATAAGCTCCCCTTTCTTACCCTATTATAACAGCACAACATAATCTAAAGCCCTTATCTCTGCTCTATGCATCATACTTAAGGAAAAGAGTGTTCCCTTGAAGACTGCTGTTCCTCTCATTGAATCATTCCTGCACAGAAAGGACAATATAACTGTGCAGCAGCACGCCTGCAGTCAGTCGATTCAGATTTGCAGGGGAATATCTCAGCTAAAGCCTGCTGCTAATTTCAATACTCAACTCAGCTGTGATTTATAGACTTGATTCCCCACAGGCTCTGTGTACAGCCAAGCCTAATGAAACACACCGATTTAGATGGGAACTAGAGAGTCCAGAGAGCCGTGCCATGTGGAAAAAGAACATATGGATCACTGAGCTCCTTTCCAACATTCCTCAGCAATCTGGACAGGACATTGAGCATTTTATCACCACCAAGGACTCAGCAGTTAGGCTGCTTAAGCGCCCAGTTGTTTGTTTCCAGCAGGTTATGCATTTTAACCGTTCTAGAGGAAACAGTAAAAGACCAAATAGATATTTCAGCCAGAAATCCATTTTATGTACGGTAACATAATCGAGGCTGATATCTAAACTATCTAGATTTGTACTTTTCTCATTAAGCTTTTAATGTGGGCCCTCTCTGGGAAAGATCATCACACTAAAACCTCAAAGCTGAAGTCTGCATAGAATAGAATAGAATAGAATAGAATAGAATAGAATAGAATAGAATAGAATAGAATAGAATAGAATAGAATAGAATAGAATAGAATAGAATAGAATAGAATAGAATAGAATGGGTGAGAAATAAGACTTATACCACTTTATTCATCCCACCAGGGGCAATTCATTTGAGTAGTACAGGAGAAAAAAAAACATGTAATAACATAAAAATGAGATGATAAAAAAGAAAAAATTGACAGGTGTGAGAGTGGCAAAAAGAACCCTAAATTATATTTAGAAAAACAACCTCTTTAAAGCCAGGCATACACTGTAAGATATTTTCAATCATTGCCAGCAGCTGCAGCTCACACTGTATGACGAAACAGCAGTTTAAAAGTTCACAGCTCACAATGTATGTTTTCACATCATGTGACCTGATACTATGATGCGATCTACCTGCTCACACTGTATGTCTAAAAACCACGTCGGACTCAACTCAGCAGTGAGATGGAGCTACCCGGACTCGTCTATCCGGAAGCCAAACAAGTAGAAGAAGAATATGAAGAACACTAGAGAGAAACGTGCTGCCTTAGCAATTTGTGCAATTTTGTATGCTTAAAGCCCTCAAAAGAAAAGGCAACAGCATATTTGGACAAAGACATGGCCAAGAAAATGTGACTACTGCAGTTTGTCAATTTCCCAGAAATAACTCCATTTCATTCACACCCCTGTCATTGTTCTGTGTTTCCATCTGAGAGGAAGAAGAAGAATCCTTGTTTGCGCATTTGATTTTCTCCTGACCTCACGATTCCTGATCGGGAGGTGGCCATGAGTGGCTGATCGCCCCTTGTTACCCCTTTTCACTACACAATGCACAACGCATGATCAGGCTGAAAGTCGGCTCGATCGAAATACAAAAAAGACCAAAGAAAAATAATATTAGTTGTTGAGTTGTTGAGAGAGCAGATGCTCAAAATTTCCATGAAGCCTCTGTCATTTCACCGTATGTCCACGGCACAAACATGTTTTCAGAAACATAAATCCACCCTCTCATGAGTTATTGTAAACAAGATATTGGCATCCGTCCCTAAATGGATACAACATAATCTAAGGCCATAATTTAAAAATGGTGTGTAGACTCTGCTCAGAGTGAAACTGTAGTCACATTCTTTAACACATGCTCCACATCTACAAACATTTATTTGCTCTACTCTAACTTGACTCTAACAGTCAGTTAAGTTTCACTGGGATATCAAGTAATGGACCACCAATTTATTTTTGGTTTTTTTGTAGCATTGACTGCTATTTTACCCCCTGCATCAGTAATTTGTAAAACCACCTGTGCTTGTCATTGATATGGCAGCAGCAAGTCTGTTGGGGTTTGCCTCAATCAACTTTCTAGGGTAAGTTAAGGAAGTGACATATTTCATTATCCTTTTATGGTAAACAACTGACACTCAGATTGAAAAGGCTATCTATAATAATTGATTGCAAAGTCTTGTCACAGATTCTCAGCAGCTTCAGCACCGGATTTTGACTGGGTGATTATAATGGGTGACTACAATTAGATTTTAAAGGGCTGATATAATATAATATTAAACATTTTGAGCCACCACTACCACCAATAACTGGTCATTAGTGCTTTATATAGAGCAGCACCTACCCACCCACTCCGGGAGCCACATAACGTGTATGCACTAGACCTGCTTAATAAACAACACCACTTTCTCCAATAAACGACCAGTGAGGCATCATCAAATCAGATTGAAGATGAGATGATGATACTCTTTTAGATGATAATCTGCACAATGGTGACTGTTATATACAAAAAATTGTCTATTGGGGGCTGCACAGTGTCGCAGAGGTTTTTTTTTATGGGGTCTTTTATGCACGGAGTTTGCAGATTCTCCCTGTGCCTACGTGGGTTCTCTCTGGGTATTCCAGCTTCCTCCCACAGTCCAAAAACATGACTGTTAGGCTAACTGGCTTCTCTAAATCCTACTTAGGTGTGAGTGTTTACCTGAATGGTGGTTTGTCCTGTTTGTTTCTGTGTTGCCCTGAAATACACTGGCAACCTGTCCAGGGTGTTTCCTGTCTTCTCACCCATTGAGAGCTGGAGATAGGCACCAGCAACCACCACAAAGGCTTACCAGAAGTGGCATGATATCATGCTCTAACAATCTTTTCAAGAATTGTCCTTTTCTACCATTTCTCTGCATTTCCACATGGTCCACTGCTTTCCAAATGTTATTCAATTTTAGTTCTTCTCCACATAATACATGTAGCAACAAAAGTTAACAGTTTTAACAGTGTTTTTTTCTTTCAAAAAGGCCAGATTAAGTTACTGGTTTAAAAGCTATTGTTTCATAGGATAAGAGATTGTGAGGAACTCTTATACTATTTTTTTTCTGTCTACAAATTCTCCAACCTGAGCTTTGGATCTCTCCATCTTCATCATCAGTCTCTCGGCTACTTCTCCTTGGATAAGTGTCTCTCTTGTTGAGCCTATCAGCTTATGTGAACATTTAATTAAAATAAAACCGGTTTATTTATACAGTGCTAATTCTAAACCTGTCATTTTAAAACAAAAGTCATTTCAATCAAATTATCCAGAAAGATTTGATAAAGTAAATTTTCCTATAAGGAAGAAACCTCTGCAGAACAAGGCTAAGAGTGAATAGACCACATAAAGAGCAGATGATGGATTAGAGTTCTTGGATACAGTTAAGGTAAAACATTCTAAAAACACATTTTTATTTTAACTTTCTTATTATGCGTGACTCTGTTTGTCTATGACATAAATACCTAGTAAAACACATATATTTGCTTATGTGAGGCACCTGCAGAAGGTATTGCCTTTTAAGCTAACCTGTCGGAGACACTCGGGGTCGGACCAGCATCTACAAAGCTGAGCTCAGCTGTCTTTGGATTCCAAATTAAAATTCAGCCTTCTGAGTTCTGTCCACAATCAGCCTATTCACAACTCTGAGAGGTAAAAAGGGAAAGCAAGCGCACTGCTGCTGAGCCACAGGTGCTGCAAGGTCTCCCAATTACCTAAGAGGACAGGAACGGAGAGATGAGGGCCATGCTGGTAGTCTGAGTTATGAGGCATTGTGTTTCAGACAACATCCATCATGCTATCAGTTTGTTCTTACAAGGACTCAGTATGGAAAGATGTGCCATGCTGGCCAGGGCATCTGCTGCCCTGAGTTTTAACTGCTTACCTCTCAATCTATTTCCAGATCCCCAAATGCCTCCGTCTTCTTAAAATAGTCAATATATGAGCTTTGTTTAACTTTCGCTAAAAGGTCCCTGTTTGAAAAGCTAGTTACTTAAAAAGATACTTTCAATTTTACTCATAATTATTATCTAACTCATTAGAGGGTAATAAAAAAGCTGTTAGAAATTCAAATTAAATCCTCATTGGACCTCAATCCAGCAGGTGTCACTCTAACCTGTAATCTTGAGCACATACATTAGTGTGGCAGAAATAAATACACCAAACCTGGCACAGGTCAGTGTGCAACAGTGAGAGGAGGGGTCAGTTCTTCACTTGTTCAGCCACTACCCGGCTTTTACTGCTCAAGAGTTCATCAGAGGGTCACCCTGCATAGCAGACGAGTGTGAAACCCGGTCTCACAGCCCCTCTCAGGGACAAGAAATGTTTTCCCTCATTGCTAAAAAAATTATTCTGTTTATCTTCCTACCCAAGCATTTAGACATTTTTTTTCTCCAAGATAACAATCTGTAAGGCTGTTTGACTGCTTCAGCATGGGAGACTGCAAGGGCATTCATCGTCAAGTACGTGGAAGAGGGGAGGCCTTCTTTCTGTGAAAACAAGAGGTGGTTTTTGATTTCCCAGGGCATGCACAGTTTGTGCTGTACACAAAGTTAGACAGGAAAGTGGTGCATAAGCCTTGAAGCACTTGACAAACCACCGACACAGCGTTCCAAGGACACAACCTTTATTTTGTTTTGCTGCGGATTGGAGTTGAAAGTGTGGGCGTAATTTGCTTTTTGTCTTCGGACCTCAACTTCCCTGAACCGTGCCATGTTTAATCTTAAGGGGACAGCCTGCTTTTACAAATGATGGCAACACGTAGTGTAATAATTTATTCACACAGACATAATGCATACAGCACACTAATCTCCATTTATGTTGATAGCCAGTTACATAACCTCTGCAGCAACTTCACAAACAGACAAGAATTTACATGTTCTGGACACAGATTTTTTTTTTTCATGTCTCTCCACATGCATGTGTGCACGCAGAGCAACTCTGCTAAAGGGGAATAATAACACCACTTTTAACAGTGGAGCAAGTTGGATTAAAAGCCCTCATAGAATGTGCAGCTTCTAGCTAGCAGAGGAAAAGTGCTTCTTCTAAGGTGGTTAATGCTCATCCCACAATAAAGGAGCTGAAACCTGGTGTTTCTCTTGAAGGTGCACAATAAACAGCAAGGAAAGCATTCACAAATAAGGCTTCCCTTAGTACTTCAAAATTAGTTCAAAGAAAGAAAGAAAACAAGAGAAAAAAATAGCTGATTTTTAATGCCTTATTACATTAACCTAATTCAGAACCTAAAAGAAGCATTGATGCAAGTTTTGCTCTTTTTGTACAGACTCGACTGTACTTGATTAGAAACATCAGACTCGGACCCCATGTTCTACTTTAATAAGCCATTTATACAAGAGCCATACTTTATGGAAACAGAATTTTAACTGTAGGTCTTTCAACTACTATCTGGCAGCAAATAATCAAATATTTTCTATATTAGATTTAGGGATTCCTGCAATACAAAAATTTAAAACTAGCAGTAATCTCACAGTAACCCAGTGTCAATTATTTATATTGCAGTGTTCTTTTTTCCTGTTTCAGGTCAAGTAGGATTAACAAAACATTCTATTTATTAAAAAACATGAATGAACCCGGAGACACAAGGTTAATCATGAGGAATTGTTATCTCTACAAGAAACTAAACTATATAAAGGCTGAGAATCCTCTGAGTGGCTCATATAGGTTGATAAAAAAAAGGCAAATAATGATTAGTTGCTGCTGTTAAAATCCCCCAGCAAATAAAGACAGGTGTGCAACCTGCCACAGCTCGGCCACCCCCCCGCCCCCCCCCCCCCCCCATCGGATTGTTTGGGAAGAGGAACCTCACACCCAGACCACACCCATTAAAAGAATGAAAATTGTGTCATTTTTGTCAAACATTTAGGCCTCCTTCCATAATATTCACCTCCCAAAAGAACCAGTAGGATTTCTACAAACCCATATGTCTGTTGTCATTTTTTTCATGATGATGTTGTGTTTTATTAGAGTGTGGGGATGATGTTGTTCTTGTATGGGTCTTATCTAGTTTTAAGTTGGGGCACCATTGAGATTCTGGTGGTACATAGATAATGTATAATTTTGCACAGTGTCTTCAACCAGAGGCTTCTTCAGATCTGCTATCAAAAAAGGCCGCTACAGGAGACCCTTCCCGCCTGCACCCATTGGCATCTACAACATTTTGAAGAATCATGTGAGTAACAACACCATCAAAATTTCTGAATCAGACTAAATAGTTTGCATTGATACTATTTACAATACAAGCAAATAACATTTCTTTTTACCCTAAAAGGCTAGGGACAGTGCTCATATCTGCCAATGATTTTATGAGGTGCAAAACTTTCTGCAACTTCACTATTTCTACAGCAGAAGACCAGCAAGAAAACTCATTTTCACCGAATACCAAAAGTCAGTTTCCAGTAATTAATGCTGACAATAACACTCTGTGACATGAAAAGCTGTTATTAAGAGAGGAAGACTCAGCTGTTTTTAAATTAGTAAGATGTTTGAAAATAAAGGCAAAGGAAATATAAAGGGTGTATGAAGCTTCCCATACTGCAAATGTAGAACTGATCTTATCTCACACAGTGTGACATCCCCTCTGTTTCTAAATAATTAATGATACACCATTGCGAAAAGGCTTCTTAAGAATTTTTATAAAACCAATAAATTATTTATTTTCCAATACAAATAAAAACAGTTAGGGTCCTTTTTCTGATCAAAATATTTCAAATAGTGTTATTTATTTTTTAAAGGTTTAGAATCTTATGATGCCAAACTTTGACATTTGAAGGTGTGCAAAATAAAAAAAAAGACAAGATATACTATAATTCCTTTAAGTTGATTTTTATTTGTACAGATACCTCCGTCCCAAAGCCTAAGGAATTTTAGAGATGTGCTGCTTTCAAGAAATAATTGAGTGATTTTATCAGAGATATTTCAACTTGTTCACCGAGAAGGAAAATATCTATTTGTTGTTATCAATAATAATGAAATTAAAACTGGCTAAAATAGATACAGTATCGGAACTCTACATAATCAGTGATCAGAGAATAGCTATAAAATCTATTTGTCTTTTAATAGGGAGTTAACAGGTTCTAAACTCCAACAACAATTGAATGCACTATAAGTAATACATGTTGCACACATCATAACAAGCAAGGATGGTTTAAAAGGTGCATTACCCAAACTGTGGGCTTCCTTTTCTTAAAGGGATAGTTCGGTATTTTTGACATGAATCTGTATGGCATCCCCATCACCAGTGGCATGCAATCACACTGACTTACCCCTGGCAGCGTCCTGTGAGCAGAGTTATCGTCCAGTTTTGGTCAAGCCGAAAGTAGTCCGGCAGGTTTTTAGAGCCAGCGAAATAAAACGTTTCTCTTCCCAAAACATTATGTGTTCAAAAGAGCGATATTTTTGCATCCCAAAAACATTGTAGTGGAAAAAGTCACACGTCGTTATCAATTGGTCCTATTTTCTCTCTGTTCGTATCAGTGCGCGCCGTCATTCAGACAGCGAGCTCAACAACAGCCAGATGCATGTCTCCCTCCGCCTAGCTCCTAGCTGGGTGGAGGGAGAGAGAGAGAAAATAGGACCAATTGATAACGACGTGTGACTTTTTCCACTACAATGTTTTTGGGATGCAAAAATATCGCTCTTTTGAACACATAATGTTTTGGGAAGAGAAACGTTTTATTTCGCTGTCTCTAAAAACCTGCCGGACTACTTTCGGCTTGACCAAAACTGGACGATAACTCTGCTCACAGGACGCTGCCAGGGGTAAGTCAGTGTGATTGCATGCCACTGGTGATGGGGATGCCATACAGATTCATGTCAAAAATACCGAACTATCCCTTTAACAGAGCTAAATTCTCAGGCCATCTTGTTTATTTCTTATGTTCTAACCATTTAAAAGTTGTCCGACCTCCCAGTAAGAGACCAAGCTCGCTTCTTTGCCAACTTGTTTTTGTGGATCTAAGACAAAGAGTTGCATTTGATTGCAGGCCCAGAGCTTAGGCTATGTCACTGTGCTGCATTTTCATCATAGCCATGACATTAGTCATGTTTTGAAATGTGCACTATATTACAAAGGATGATCATGCTTAAGAGCTGAATAAACTGGTCCTTGTCATGGTTTTAAGGTGTTTGGCCCACATGCAGACACAGTCAGAGAACAAGAAGCAGAGAACTACGTGAGCTGCAGGCGAGGTTCGGAAAATCAGAGTTAGGAGTAGGGATGGGAATCGAAAACCGATACCTGTTCAGAACTGGTTATGTGTGCTCCAATTCCATGGCACCGTTTGGCAGCTCGCCTGATCATTCTCTTAACGGTTCCAGGCAGCACCAAAGCCTAGCGCTGGGCGGCACAACTTATGTTACGATTGTCACAATTACATCCGTGGAAGGAAATACATCGAACATGCAGAAACACCTGTGCACACAACATGGCATACATTTTAACGAATGCTGTGCTTTTGATGCTTCCGGACAGAAGCTAAAGTTACGACCAGCATGGAAGGCAACTCTAGCGGTAAGAGGCTAGTTTTATATCACTGGCTGTGTTTAATGTGGTTCCTAGTAAATAATATGCCATTTCTGGAAATAAACCCATTTCCTACCTCTCTTTGGGGTTATTAAATGTGCTACGAAGTTGCTCCGCAGTTCAGGGAGCGAGAGAAAGGTGACGCTTGTATATTTAAATCAGGGGGAGATTCGATTACAGTTTATTTCCCGAAATTGTACATTAAACTGAGGCCTTCTCAATTAGATTTTGATGACTGTGACAAGACGGGTTGCCTGGCTGGGGGGGGTCTCTTGTCTGGCTCAGTAACATCAAGGGGGCTTGAGGGGAATGCCAGAGCAGAATCTGGGCATCTAGGATTCAGGAACCAGTCCTCAGCGCACGGAGGGGGGAGAAATCCAGAGCACGATGAACTGAGAGAGACAGGAGAATAGAGTTAGAACTAGGAAACGAAACGTTTAACTCACAGGAACAAAAAACTGTTGACTGGTGGGTGGTCTAGGCGTACCACAACCGGCATAACACTCTGGCATCCTTCAGCTGACTGAAAACTCCTTTTAAGCTCCAGCAGAGCAGCCCCAACAATCCGCAGGTGCGGGGCCACGCCCACCCGTCAACAACAGCCCACTGTGGAAAAGAATCAGCAGAGCACAGAACATAGAATCCTGACACTTGTCAACACTTACGTTAATCTAAGTCTCTATAATCCAAACACCCGTAACCAAGACAGAGGACAAGCTCTGGCTAAGACCACTTTAACCAGTTTCTTCCCAAAACATTTGTGCACAAAGAGCACAAAAAAGAGGAAGCCTCTAAAGCAGACAAAACTATTGGTTTTGACAAAAAATTAACAAATCACTCACATCTGCCAGATTGAAGATTATACACGGCTGCTGGCATCTGGGTGAAAGCAAAACAAATGTATGTGATGAAAAAAAGTTTAAAATTATATGATTGGGGGAACAGAAAGACCTGTTTACATGTGATGTGTCAACATTTTGATAAACGCATTGATAAATGGATAGATGCAATATGATAGATGTGCAGACAACATCTAAAGATTTAGCTACTACAAAGCAAATTAATTGGTCACAGCAAGACAAGCTTTCAACTATGTTTTCCTCTCTCTATCTTGAAATCCTGAAAATAAAGGCAACTGGTACAGACAATGCTGACCCCTTCAACTGTGACGAAGGCAGTGCAGTCCTCAATAACATCATATCAATGATAAACCCACCAAGAACACCCAGAAACTGCAGCAGGCTGAGCTCCGGCAGGAACAAGCAGCACTAAAACTTACAGAGAGGCAGAAAACAGGACGTTGCAACACAGAAGGAACACTCTGATAAATACATTGCCTCACAATCAAGAAAAAAAACCCTGAAACATTGAGAATGTGGTGCAGTTCATTTTATAAGGCATGACAAATTGTTCAGCTGCAGAACACTAACTGCACTCACTGGTGTGTGCGAAGCATACAGGAAAATCATTTACAGCTTCGGGTTGTAATTTAGGCTGCCTTGTTTGTTGTTGAAGAAATTCTGTAGCTCAATCAAAAAGGTACTCAGTGCCAGAATTGTCGTTGTGCGGATCTGAATTCTGTTTACTCTGCTGAAACGCCTGCTAAACCACCAGTTCTCACAGGCAGGAAAACATCACGCTCACTCGAATGAACAAAAACCACAGCACTGCTTCTGTACAATAACTGGAACAACCGTCATTCATATAACAGCTCAAATAGGCATCTTTCATTTATACTGTTTTCATTTCTGCTCTGGTGCTCTTACGAGATTTATGTGATAATGTGATGGTTGAATTAAGGTTGGAATAAATCATAAAGTCAAACTCTCATTATAGGATTTATCAAATGTTGCTAAAACTGCAGTTAACCAACTGTGTTTAAGTATCACACTGTGATATATTAGAAATGCTGAATTTAAAGCTTTATTGTTTGTAATTTGGTATTTCATAACCCATTTAGACATGGACTGATCAAGGTTGGACTTGCTTACACTGATTTCTAGTTTGACTTGCAGATTTTGATTTCTGTTCTAGGGGCAATACATGGGGTTAGTAATTGCCATAATATAATAACCTTTATCCCAAAGACATAGGGGTATAAGAGTACACATATCCGTACTATAAGATATCCAGTACAGCCCTGTCTGTTTGAGACACATGGGTACAGAATGCATACAGCACTGTTATATCAATGAAAATGGTAATATTCACGGATGGGATGGATTGGCCCCTTGAAGATATTCTAATTCGTTAACTTTTATCCATCAGGTATTACTTGGAATATTTCCAAGCTACATCTCTTCTGTAGTTACAGAGAAATGTCAACTTGTGTACCTTTTGCTCACACATTACGCTGCTTCTTTCTGTCCCTCTTTGCTCAAACTGATTTGGGTATGAAAGCCTTTGTTTACTCAGCTCCCTCCTTCTGGACCTTGGTTTAGAAAACTTTCAAATTAAATCAACTTATCCCACTGAGTGCTTTTACTTTCAAACTAAAAGCTCTTGAGGCTGATTAAATATGTACATGTTTTTCTGTCATGCTTCAGGGACAGATTGACATTAGCACTGAGCAGTTGCCAAAGCTTGGTGGGTTTATTTGGGGTTTCTACCAGGACTACCAGACAGGGGTTGGACCAGAGCACAATAGCTGGGACAATCCAGGTAATCATGGTCAGACAAGCAGAAGGTCAAAGCCGGACAGCAGTCCGGGCCAGAAGATCAGAGATCCGAAGAGGTACCGAAGGAAAATCAGGTCAGTTTCAGGAAGCAGTTCCAGGTTCAGTAAACAGGCACAATCCAAAGGCAGAACATGCGAACAGATTAGAATCGGAACAGGCAGGCTCAAAGGTCCAAAGGTAGAACGGTTCAGGATCAGGCAATCAGAAAACATAACATCCCCTAGAAAAAACTTAGCAAGGGCTCGAATAATCTGGCACTGATGCCTGGAAGAAGGCAGTTAAAATAGAGACTAGAACAAGTGACACAGAAAAGCGGTAATGAGAAACTGGGTGGAGCTAGGCAGGTGAATAGAAATGGCATTCAGCAGCACCATGATCATGACAGAACCGCACTGATAAATTATTTACCTTTTTTATTTATTGTTGCATTCGTGTAGACATACTGTCTATAACAGATGGTTTCCTACATGTTCCTGCCCTGTTCTGCTTAAAAAAAAGAACACCTCTAGACAATATCCTAATTGTGTGATTGACTGTATTGATTGTAGATTCAATCCAGTACCAAAATAGGCAGGCCACATTAATAATATATTAACCTGTGTTAACCAATTGGAGTTTGTGTGTCCGTGTGGTTGTATGTGAGTCCCACTTTGTCACCTGGGGGTGTGCATTTGTAAGTGAGAACAGTAGAAAACCAGCACTCAACAGCACCTAAGAGCAGAAAAGGGCTACACCAGTCCTAGACAGCCAGACATACAGAAAAGTATCACCCCAGGGCAGCCATACGCCCAGCACAGAAGTAGGTCGCAACCGAGGAACAGGAGCTGCAGCCTTTAGGCCATAGGGGCAGAGAGAGGGAGAAAAGGACTGAGTTATTGGCCGTCTGTGAGGTCTACACTCTGGGACGTGGCCTGGGCACCCACCAGGCCACGTCCCTAAAGTGCCCCCTCAGCCCCATGGCCTTCATTGCATCCCCAGTATACTTATAATACTTTGTTTGATTTCTACAATTTTTTAGGTTTATGGAAACAATATACAATAAATATGTCAAAAAATTGGTTTGAATTCAACAGTTAGATATTAAAACAGTGATCAAAGAAAACGGCTTTAAAGGAAATTCTTAAAATCAAAACCATTGATCACATTCCTGACCATGTACATTTTATCTGATTCATATATTGAGTTCTCCAGACTTCTCAATTTTTTTTAAATCATTCTAAAATATAAGAAATGTAATTTTTAAATTTAGCAAGTTTTCAGAGATAAACAAGAGAACACAGAGGATTTGGTTCATTGCCAGTAATTGTGTCTACATTCTCAGCAGTGATTATCTCTCCAAAAGCAACATCTGAACAGACACAAAAGCTCAATAATACTGTTCACAAAAACTTTCACAATAAAAGTATGTCTGTATCATTCAGAAATTTACATGAGTCCATAAAGGAAATAAATGTTATATTCTTTATTTGGGTCGTTCTGTCAGCTAAAGGCCTGTTTTACAGTCTGTTCCATACTGTTAGTAATCGATAACTAAATCAGTTGACGATTATTTCAATAATCGAATAACAACGATTGATCTGATTAATTGTTTCAGCACTAATCGAAGCATTATATTCCAGATGGATTATGAGGACAATCAGAGACGACTGGCATCCAGATCAACTCAGACAATAATCATCATTCCACATAAGGTGAGAAAACTAAAGAAAAACTCTGATCAACTACAGTACAAACATGCACTACAATAACAAGCAGAAGAGTGCTGCAGTTTTATGCTTTGGCCACAGCTGGCAGTATCATTATAAAACTCCATCATGCCTCATTAAGCACCAGCAAACCCAAGGTCCTCGTTGCCATTCAACATTGTAATGTGATTGTGGAAGTAAAAAAAAATAAGACATGCTTGGTTGTACAAAGAAGGAAGAGCACATCTACCTTTGTAACAGTGGGTTAGTCCTTCTTCTATTCGCTTACAGGGCACTGTGCTGCTGAAAAATGAACTCCTGAAGACCAAGCTCTGTTATTTGGCACCAAATAATTAGATCCTTAAGCCTTCGAAAGTACAAGGTTATGGCTTCATGTATCAGGCCAAATATCTCACAAATACTTATTTGCATTTAGAAGTGTGAAATTAGTAGGCCAAGTAAACACTTGCTTGATGTGGTTCTCTTACTATTACTTAATTATGTTCACTTTCAACACTATTGATGGTGCAGTTAACAAAAAAAAAAAACAGTAACAATCATCAGGAGCTATAGATGTGGAGAAGCTTATCACAAATTATTCCATGTTGTTCTTGCTCAGATTATTATGCTTACATTTTTTCTGTTTCTGTGAATCAACTTTATTGGTAGAAAGTCTCTATGAAAGGAAACTCAGCTGACTGCATTTAATCACTGACTTTTTAGTTTACCCTCTTCCTGGATAAGCGTGTGGCAACAGTAGGCATTCGCTGGACAGTGACAGCAGAGAGGTAAAACTCTTTTGACTGGAATATACCTCCAGCAGAACCAGGCTCAGTGTGAGCAGCCTTTTGTCAAGGCCAACTGAGGTTTCAAGGATGCAGGAGACGACATACCAAAGATACAAGCACTGATTCATAAATATGAATGAAATACACTCACCGGCCACTTTATTAGGTACACCTGTCCAACTGCTCGTTAACACTTACTTTCTAAGTAGCTAATCAGATGGCGGCAACTCAGTGCATTTAGGCATGTAGACATGGTCAAGACAATCTCCTGCAGTTCAAACCGAGCATCAGTATGGGGAAGAAAGGTGATTTGAGTGACTTTGAACGTGGCAGAAGGGCTGGTCTGAGTATTTCAGAAACTGCTGATCTACTGGGATTTTCACGCACAACCATCTCTAGGGTTTACAGAGAATGGTCCGAAAAAGAAAAAACATCCAGTGAGCGGCAGTTCTGAGGACGGAAATGCCTTGTTGATGCCAGAAATCAGGGGAGAATGGCCAGACTGGTACAAGCTGATAGAAGGGCAACAGTGACTCAACTAACCACCCGTTACAACCAAGGTGGGCAGAAGAGCATCTCTGAACGCACAGTACGTCGAACTTTGAGGCAGATGGGCTACAGCAGCAGAAGACCACACCGGGTGCCACTCCTTTCAGCTAAGAACAGGAAACTGAGGCTACAATTTGCACAAGCTCATCGAAATTGGACAATAGAAGATTGGAAAAACGTTGCCTGGTCTGATGAGTCTCGATTTCTGCTGCGACATTCGGATGGCAGGGTCAGAATTTGGCGTCTACAACATGAAAGCATGGATCCATCCTGCCTTGTATCAACGGTTCAGGCTGGTGGTGGTGGTGTCATGGTGTGGGGAATATTTTCTTGGCACTCTTTGGGCCCCTTGGTACCAATTGAGCATTGTTACAACGCCACAGCCTACCTGAGTATTGTTGCTGACCATTTCCATCCCTTTATGACCACAATGTACCCAACTTCTGATGGCTACTTTCAGCAGGATAATGCGCCATGTCATAAAGCTGGAATCATCTCAGACTGGTTTCTTGAACATGACAATGAGTTCACTGTACTCAAATGGCCTCCACAGTCACCAGATCTCAATCCAATAGAGCATCTTTGGGATGTGGTGGAACGGGAGATTCGCATAATGTATGTGCAGCCGACAAACCTGCGGCAACTGTATGATGCCATCATGTCAATATGGACCAAACTCCCTGAGGAATGCTTCAAACACCTTGTTGAATCTATGCCACAAAGAATTGAGGCAGTTCTGAAGGCAAAATGGGGTCCAACCCATTACTAGCATGGGGTACCTAATAAAGTGGCTGGTGAGTGTATGTTAGTAGTATGGTAACAGTAAACTCGCTCTATATCTCTGTCTAGGAAAGAATCTGTTGAGCATATGAACTCCGAGCCAGTTTTCAGGCTATTTGGGATAAAAGAGAGCACTTTCAGTGAGTTACAGAAAAGGCTCAGCCCATACCTGTGTCTAAGAGAAATACAGAACTAAACACTGAAAAACAGGCCCAACTCTATAATCAATAATCACAGTGATGATGGCAGAAGCCTAGCTAATATTTTCTTCCAGGATTATGTCACAGCCAAACAAGATACGGCCTGATGAAGTTACCATGATGAAAAAAAGCAGAGGAAGCATAAAGTTAGGGGTTGAACAAACAAAAATACTGCTGAATTGGAGAATAGAGACAGAATGAGGCAGAATGATTAAAAGTAGACCCTATGTCCTCCATTAGTCTAAGCCTACAGCAGCATAAATATAGAGATAGCTCAGGATAACCTAACTATAAGCTTTATCAAAAAGGAAAGTTTTAAACCTGGAATTAAAAGTAGATAGAGTGTCTACCCTACAGATTAAAACTGGTAGTTGGTTACACAGGAGAGAAGCCTGATAGATAAAAGATCTGCCTGCCATTCAACTTTTAGAAAATCTAGGAACCACTACAGTACATACTGGGAGTAAAGTGTTCTGTTGGGAACATAGGGAATAATCAGATCTATGATAGAATATGAAGCTCAGTTATTTAGGGCTTAATAAGTGGGAACCGTTTGTTGAATTCCTGACCATAGTAAAGAATCACAATAGTCCAGTCTTGAAATAAAAAATGCATGGACTGGACAGTGTCACTCTAATTTTTGCAATATTCAAGAGATGAAAATTATATTTGTCATGATCATGGCTCTGTTAGCTGGCCTAATTGCTCATTTCATTCCCCTGCCTAACCAGGTTTCCAATTACCAATCATCTAAGCCACCTGCTCCTGCTTCTTTATAAACAGCTTATTCCCAGCTATCAGGGCCAGATCATTGAGTTGGATGTCATTGGTGATGCCATAGTTCATGTTGTTATTCTATGAGGCCACTGGTGAGAGAGTTTTTAAGTGTATCATAGTGTTCCTCATTCTCTGGTCATTTTCTGTCTCTTTTCCAATGAGTGTGCCTGTTCCTGTCTTGGCTCAGTGGAGAGAGCAAGTTTTTAGAGTACCGGAGTGTTACTAATTTCCTATCTTGTTCTGCCTCTCAACCACTGAGCCTGAGTTTTTCTACACCAGAGTCTCCAATGATTGGCGATGCCCCGCCCTACTCGAGTCGCTGCAAATCCACAGCTCCAGTCTGTCAGCTTAATAAACGCCTTTAAGTAATCACTGTCTGACTTGCCTGAATTCTGGTTCCTTTGTTCTGAGCTCCTGACAATATTTTTGTTGGGTCCACAGGATTGTTAACTGAGCTGCGTTAGGGTTTTTTCTTACCGTTTCCTCCTCAGAGATTTAAGCCCAGGCAAGCCTCCAGCTTGTTCCAATTGGACGCAATCAGGGAGCAGTATTTAGAGGAGTGGATTCTCTGGGACGGACGCCAGTCGGTTAAAATTCCACATAGTGGTAACCTACCTGCAGGCTCCATCTAAACCTAACTCTGTGCTTAAAGACTCAAGCTTACCTTCCTGTCCTCCTTCTCGCCTAGCAGCTTTGCTGTCTCCAAGCCGGTTCTCAACTCAGTCCTCCTGGATCCATCCTCGAACACTCACCTGCCTGTCCACCCTCTGGAGCTCTCTAACCATAAACCCCATCTCAGAGAGCCCTGACCAGCATTAGGATAATGGTTCATATCCCAGCAGTCTTTAAATAACTGCACTGGATAGTTTACTAAGGTGGTAAACTGACTTACCCCCGGCTCACACAGACTCCGGTCTTACCGTTGCGGTGCGGTGGGTGTGGCGCCGCAGTGATTCCAAGTCACTGAAGAGACGTAAACCTCTCTCAGCGGCTGCTGAGCTGTCCGGCTGCGGTTACCGAGACACTCCGGTGCTGCAGAAAATTCCGCAAGAAAGCTATCCTTGCGGCGTGCCGGAGCCCTCCGCAACAAGCTCTCGCAAATATCCTTATTTGGGCCGTGTTATCACGGGAAGTTGCGTGAACTCAAGTGAACTTCTGTTATCGCGAGTTAAATCTCCGGACCTGTTGCCGGAGCCGCAGAGCCGCACCGCACCGTAGTCAAAAGGGCGGTGTGAGAGGGGTCAATCGGGAAACAGTTTCTATGAGATTTAGTTTAAGTTAGAGAGATATAGGAGAACAGATGATGAATTCACTAGTCCAGATTAACCTTCTGCAGATAAGCAACTGTCAGATGAGCTATTCCTCATTACTTGTATTGTTTATGCTAATCATATTTCTTGGTTTAATTAAAATTGGTATTATATGTTGATACATGTAAATATATGTAACAACTGGGATGGATAAAGATAGATCTGCCCTCTTTATTTTGATGTATTTTTGAATGGACTATGGTTCTCCACACTGTGTTGACAGCAACTGGGTTCTGGTGGGCATTCTTTCCTCTTGACCTCCCTGTGGCAAGCTCCTTGGTTTGGGTGGGAATTTTCCTTCACTCCCTTGGTCTTTTTAAGTCATAACCACAATGGCAGGCTGGTGACTTTCTGACTTGTCGCTGGCTCTGATAATGTCTTTTATCTTTCTTGGTTTTGCTGTAGGGGAATTACATCGGCACTGCGCCTGAGCTCCAGCTCTGCAGCCAGAAATGCCAGCATGGCTGGGTTGGGCTGTTCGGTGCCCTTCATGTCAGCCTGTTCATTTCTGGTTTGGAGGCTGGGAGTCACAGATACTTTTCCAGAAGTTACCAGTTTCACATAAAGCACACATCAGGAACTGAAAGATGAGAATGCACCATTAGCCTGCCAGGAAGTGTAATGTGCAGGGTTATAGCCGGCTTCAACTTAGACATTATGTGCATTTTCAGAGTTTCACAATACAGTTACTGTCTACGAAAGCATCATCACACTTGATTTCATATTTGTAAAGAAGTGGTTTTGAGAAGACATAATAAACTGTTTGTGATATTCTGCTTCCTCCTGAATGTCATTGACCTTTTTCATGTAAACCTTTTTCATCCGCAGCTTAAGTGGACTATATGACCACAATCACTTATAGTCATGAGTCAGTGCGTCTAGCATGAGCAGGGCTGTACTTCCTCTGGTTTATAGCCCCAAAAGAAGAATTGCTGTTTCTTAACAAAGAAATGTAAAAATACATACCAGCACTCAGCTAGACATAAAGAGGACAGGTACCCAAACAATGCAGGAAACAAAGGTATCATCGAGGACAAGGACCTGAATTTCACATCACTACAGTATGTTTGTTTACTACAACCATTAAAAAAATGCCAGAAATAAGAAGTTATTGTCAAAACAGGAAATAGAAAAAGTCTTATGCTTGTCAAATTACTTGACAACCTTCATGTACTGGAAAATGGAGGGTGCTAAACAATATTCAAAACTATTGCTAGTCATATTTTTGATTTTAGCTTATCTAATTGCCAATAGGCAACAAACATCCAGTGACTTTGATAAAGAAAACGCTTGTACAGTATGAGCTCCTTTAAGAAAGCTATGGTGGGGCATGAAGATGTTGCTGAAAAGACACAAAACTTTATGTTTGCTGTGTTTTTTTTAAGCAGAAAACCCAGCAAAATCTTTAAATAATGAATTCACAATGACGGAAATATATTTTTTTATCCAACAGAATTGGACTACTTTGGTTGTTTCATTAACCATGGTGTGTGAGTTAATTATGCAAGCAGAAAAATATTAAGATAAAATAGAAGAACCCTCCCCAGTATTTCAAATTAATTTCTTTGGCACCAGTTGCATAGAGTATAGACACAGCTAATGCATATTTTTTAAAGGTGTCTGATATAAATGTAAACATAAATAAATAAACAATTTAACAATCATTCAGGAAAGCCCAGACTAAACTCTATTGCTGCTGCTACACTATTTTGCATATATTCAATTTTTTTTTTTAAATTGACTTCATTCTTGCACTAATGTGCTTTGACTTTTAATGGGTTACCAACAATTGGTGTGATTCTTTTTGTCAACCAGCAAATATCTCATCTGAGATGCTCTTGCATTCAATATTCATTTTACCCAATGTTTATATTTCATACCTGGTAATCAATCTTTTTTATTTTGTTATTCTTAAGCAATATGTCTTTACATGTATATAATTCACATACGCACTTCTTTGGAGCTCTGTAGAGGATTTTTTGACATGAAGTATCATGAATAAACAAAGCGTTTCTGATTGGACACCAGCCCACAGCATTGTTTTGGTGCCCAGCAAATATAGGCTGGACACCAAGGAGATTTTTATGCCTGTCACACAGTTGCATCACTAGTTAAATGGGATCTGCTTCATAAAATAATTGAGATATATTAAATCAAAGCGTTTTCAGAACTAAATCCTTTGTAGCCTGGGTTTCACAATCAGATCTTAAACAAACAGAACACAGAACCTGAAATATGGATCCACCTTATCATTTATCTACTGAAAAGGTTTCATTAGTTAACCTACAGTTGTTTACAGTAATCACCTACATGTACATTTTGTAATTAGCTTTGGGAGAAAATGTTCATTGAGATACTGAACTGTTTCTTGTGTTTATTCCCTCAAATAATATTTTATTGTTGAGCCAAAAATGGTTATTATGCAAAATGTAGATGGAGCAAATGTTACATATTTTATAGCATAGGAATTTCTTGAACGTTTTATTATCATTCGAGTTAAAAATAACCTATGAAACTAGTTTTAAAAGAAGAAAAAGTGTTGAAAACAAATTAAAGCTGTGATCATGAATTCATTGGAAAAGTAACATTTTGCTTTTCATATGTTCTGCTCTCTTTCATTAATTTTGACTTGAATCTTTGTTATTCATCTTTTTGACGTCTATACAAACGAAACGAGATTATATGCATAAAGATTCTTATCTGGTCTTTAAATGTGTTCAGATGTTGTCTCTTACGGTTTTATGCTGCAAGGATCTGAATGAAATGAAATAAGGATTTTACTTTTTTTTTTTTCATCTTTATTTTTGCGTGCAACACAATATTTTTTTACTATATGCTTTGGTTCACCTTGGATGAAACAAACTGTATAGTATGCATTTAAATGTGTCGCCTAGTTTATTATCTGTGTTGGCTGAACTCACTGTGCACCACTGTGTTGTTAACGCGCAGGCTGAACTGACATGTTTAATTTAGAGCTTATTGCACATAATGCTGCGATCTGCAGGATGGCTGGTAAATGACAGATTACTCACATTTGTGTGAGCCGATGTAATCCGATTCCAGTCCATTCTGTGCAAATCTCGTGTCGTCATAAAGTAGGAGCGCTCCAGCCTCTGCACAGGCGCGACCAAACAAACACAGAGTCATCAAACACAGAAGCACGTTGAACGCCACTGACACTGTATTATAGAAATGTAAAACATGTAACACTATAAAAATAAATTGAAGCAATAGCTCGTCCATTTATACATCGTGTTGTGTAAAAATGTACTTAAATATAAATATAAAGAATATATATATGATATTAATGATATTATATTAATATATATGATCCTTTCAGCTGGGCATGGCACTTTTAAACCCTGAGTCATTTTTTTTCTATCATCTGATATAATAATGTACCTCAGTGATCAAATTTTACTTTTAAATAACGTAGATAATAATGAATACTTCGTTTTCTGTGCAATTTTTAAAGTTTTTTTTTTTTTTTTTTTTGCTGAACTTTCTCCCCTGTTAGAGTTTACGCCTCGCGTAAACGTTTCACAGGAATGATTCACAATTAGGAGGACCACTTATTTTGATGATCCACCCAGAAAAAGAACATCCTCCCCTATACCTTTAACTCAGGAGACATTTCATGTTTGGTGCCATCAGCAATTAACTATTCTCTCATGCTTGCTCTGGAGGAGGGATTGCTACAAAGTCAATTACTCAATATAGTCAACAATACTCTGTCTCTGCATACCTACTTTACAGTAGCAACAGGGACACTATTATATTCATATGAAAATCCTATTTACTGTTTACACTTTTTCAGAAAAGGGTCACTGCATATTCCTGCACTTATCACAATTATCGTGGCTAAAGGGCTTTGTATCTTTTTGGAACTGGAGAAATGAAGGTTTAAATGGTGAATGCATGACTGAATGTAAGTGTGTATAAGTAGATGTTAAAAGTTTGTTGTCTGTACGTTTTGGTGTATCAAAAAAGAGACAATTCAATAAAATATATTGGAGAGAAAAAAATTGTATTTAATAGAATTAGATTTTTCTTTTCCTGTAGTATTGGTTTGATTAATTGTCTTAATTGAATTTTATATTGTAGGGTTTTTTTTTTTTTTTTTTTTTAGAAAATTCGTTGTAAAGAAGTGGTCTGTAAATACATTTAACCTATAAGTTACCTTAAATCTAGGTGTAGTGCTGGATTCAGACTTAAACCTCCAAAAGCATTTAAAGACAATTACAAGGTTGGCTTTCTATCACCTGAAGAACATTTCCACGATTAAAGGACTAATGTCTCAGCATGATCTGGAAAAACTAATCCATGCGTTTATTTTTAGTCCAATTGATTACTGCAACGGTGTTTTCACAGGTCTGCCTAAAAAGTGGATCAGACAGCTGCAGCTGATCCAGAACGCTGCTGCCCTTGTCCTCACTAAGACTAAAAAACGTACAGCACATGATCCCCAGTTCTAAAGTCCTTACACTGGCTCCCTGTATCTCAGAGAATAGACTTTAAAATACTTCTGTTAGTCTATAAATCCCTAAATGGCTTAGCACCTAAATATATCACAGACTTGCTATCAGTGTATCAACCCTCCAGACCACTCAGGTCTTCAGGCTCCAATCTGCTCTGCATACCTAGAACCAGAACTAAACATGGAGAAGCAGCATTTAGTTCCTATGCTCCACTTATCTGGGACAAACTTCCAGAAAACCGTAAAAGTACGGAAAGCCTGAGTTCCTTTAAATCAAGTCTAAATTTCTTTAGGATTGCCTTCAACTGTTCTAGTTAAACAGTTCAACTGAAACATCATTAGTTCAACTTTTTTATTTTCTTTAGTCCAACTGTTTTTAATATTCTTTTTTGTTTCTGCATTTTTTTATTTTATTTTTTTTCCCCAACTTGCTTTGATTCTGTTTTTTCCCCTATATTTTTATCATGTAAAGCACTTTGCATTGTCTTTGTACTGAATTGTGCTATACAAATACATTTGCCATTATCTCCCTTTTATCTCCTTTTTCTTTAATCTTTTCTTCTTTTTTTCTGTTTTTCCTTTCCTGTTCTATTTAAATTGCAGTGTCCATATAACTAATAATACTCCCTGCATGAATTATAATAAATGTATTGATATATAATAATAATTATAATAATAATAATAATAATAATAATAATAATAATAATAATAATAATAATAATAATAATAATAATAATAATAATAATAATAGTAAAGAAATGTTTCTGTAACTTGAACTTTCCCAATCAGAGTCTTTATCAATGAATTTATTTAACCTACTCCCTCCCTCTCCTCCGCCTGCATCGACTCGCTCGTCATTCGACTCTCTCCCTGCAAACCAAACTCGCTGCGCTCCGATCACTGCTGCAACTTTTGCAGAGACTCCTCACTCCACAGACATGTCGCGCATTAGCTGAAGTAAACCTGTCATCGCGGCTCATCTTTTGGGCCAACGCAAGAAAAAAACAAATGAATAAATAACCAGCAGGTGAGGATCTGCAGACGCTCAGCCTTGCATCGGACCCCAGCTTTTTCCACCTTTTTTTATTATTATTATTAAATAGCCTGGATAAAAATTACATGCATTTTCTCCACTAATGAACCAAGCCAGTAATGCAGGAGACCGAGGCTACCCTCTCATCATTTTTTCAAGATGGCAGATATTTATTGAGTTTTGAACAGAAAGCTGGCTTTATTCTTTGCCATGAATAACAGGAATCCTTGCACCGATGGCCCCTGTATACCAAGGTAAGGGCTCCTCTCCTCTACTCTCCGCTGGAAATGCGCTGTTTTCATTCCGGGCGCCTACAGTTCTCACACAATTAAACTGCATCTCACATGGAGGAACAAAAACAGATTTATTTTAATAAAGCGGCATGTTATTTATAGAATTATCATATGTTTTACCTGATCTAAATAGGTTAAAGAAAGCCCAACAGTTTAGTGCATTGGAGCTGCAGTTAAAAGGAGACTGACTGCTGTCCGTTAAAATATGCGCTGATAAGGCACCAGATCGCCCAGAACAAGCAGAAAATACATCAAACTATCGGATCCGACATGTGGAAACGATCATTTAGCTTCCTGGAGGGGGGATGAAAGAGGGGTCGGAGACCGATCGGTCCCGGATCAGTCTCATCGTTCCTCCTACATCAAATTAGATCGCAACAAATGCACAATCCGCAGGACTTTCCCGGCTCTCCGCTGCAGGGTTGCATGGGTTTATGTCTCTGTTTGTTTGGAGTCGATTTTAAATGGAAGGTGTCGATATGGCTGCAGCATTGTGGCTGAAAACTAATGCGTTTTAGTGAATGCACGCTTCGTTTAATCAGATGCTGTCAAGCTGTCATTCTCTATGGACAGATTCTCACATATACATCTGTTATGAATAATGCATCTGCAAAGTGGGTGATAATTAAAACAATGCAGTGGAGATAAATCTGGGTTTGAATTGTAGAAATAATAAACTGCATTACAACAAAAAAATGTTCACATAATTAAATGTTTATGATGTTTTATATAGTTTTCTGTTAAGTAGTCTTGTAGTAGTTTTTGTTAATGCTCCCTACCCAGAATTTGACTTTGGATCTTAAATAATAGGCATCCTTTCATGCAATTGAGGTATGCATGCTGATGAAGATTGAAGAGCGCATGAAAATGATGAGGCTTGATGTTTCCCATATTTATTTTGGAGCAGCCTCCTGTTTAATTTGTGTTTACTCTATAGTCCCTCTGCTGGTGTCAAAGGGAAGCCCTGCTTCCCCTTTTCATGAACACTGTCAGTGAAAGAGAGGAACTCAGCAGTAGTTATCCAATACAAATTCAAATGTCCCAACAGATTATACAAAAATCATGACTAAAAGTGGGTTCTTTATGCTATATGAAACGAATCTGTATGAAACAAAGGATCCTTAAGCTTATGCTCTATCTTTAGAGTTCTCTCCCTGTGGAAATTTTGTAGTGATTTTTCATCAGGGGTGTTGAAGCTTAGAGGCACAGCCCGGCTGCTGCTTCAACATGAAAAGGAAAGTTGAAATGAGACTCCTATGCAAAAAGGTAATTAGTGTAAATTACATTCCCTGATTTCTCCCTTCACCATGGAGAGGAGGAGAAAGGAAGAGAAAGAGGCAGCAGGGGGAATTAATTACCTTGCCTGTCCTCCTCGGCATTAGAGAGGGCTGTTATGTAGAGCAGTCATGGAAATGACCAAAGTCTCCGGTGGAAAATAGGTTTAGGAGAGGGGGTGAGTTTACATTGAATGGAACTTACTCACCCTTGGCTAATTTACATCTATATGATTAACTGCTTACTCTGATTGTTTAAAGATGCTTAAAAACACTTACTAAATTATTTATGCACTACAATATTTTTCACACTTTGTTGGAACATATTAGTTATTGTTTGATTTCTGGAGACAGTTTATGAAAGATCAACCTTTAGGAGGGAAAATGGAAATTTGGGAAAAGTGTAAGGTAAAGATTTATATTTATCTCAGTTTTTCATCAGAAAAAAGGTATAATATAATGGCATGTGTTTGGGATCTACTTGAGCTAGTTCTCACCACTGAAGATTCGCATCCCTTCAGCCTGATGCTGCCACCATCAGGGTGTTTAGAGATCCACCTGAGCCGTAATTCTCTGCAGCTCCTCTAAACTTGCCATGGGCCTCCTCACTGCTTCCTCCATAAACGCTCTCCTTACCCAGCTCAACATTACAGTGAGTTACAGAACATTACAGGATTACTTATACTTTTTCACGGCTCATGCTAATGTTTCTAACTCTAAAGAAAAGTTTCAAGCCAGTAGTTGGTGTTTTACTCGCTTCATTTTGTACTCTCTTCACGTTGGCTCTACTTTTTCTTGACTTGTTTGCCTTTTGTCCACCCTGGCTCAAACAGAAGGACATCAGACACACCTGCTGGCAGGGAGGGTAGAGGTGCAATCACCCTGGGAACCTGGTCTCATAACCCAAACTGACACCTTGATGGATGTCTGATGAATGGAGCAGGTCCAGCAGCCCCCAGCTGTGGAAAAGCTAATATTCAGACACAGCCAAACCCCTGTCTTCCCACCCGCTCGCCCTGCTTGCTTGGCTAGATATGAGAGTTGTTGTGTGCTCATGCATGCATGGGCATATGTCTCTATCTGTCTGTGAGTCCCTATACAAGCAGGAGGATTAGACAGCTGCAGAACTAGGCGTAAGGCAGAAGAGGCAGAATTTGCAGATCTGGCTCGCTCTGGCCCATGTATGACTCCAGAGTGGATTCACTGAATCCCACCTGGAAAAAACAGGCAGAGTATGAGTCAGGAGCTGATGCTGCTGATGGTGGTGACAGGCCATGCAGCATCACATGCGGATTAATGATTTATCCATTCACACAGCCATTATGTGTTAATGCAACTCCGAGTTACCCCCGTGGTTTCCGAGAATAGAGAATGTGTCCCGCTCTGAAAAGCAGAGGGACGAGCCGAAGCCGCAACTTTTTCCCAGAAAGGGCTCTCAGCTCTCTCCCACCCTCTTTCCTTCATGCTTGTTTTTAACAGCATGATTGATATCTTCCTTGCTGACTGTGGCCCAGGCCTTGGCTCCAAGGTTGCAGCCTTTTTAACTTTGATTAGAATTGCAGGAAAAAACCCCGGGGGGCTTCTGGGGCCATGGCAAGGCCACACCCTGAGGCAGGGGCAGGGAAGCCATTGGAGGGTCTCTCTTCCTGATTGTTATGACAAGCAGGATGGTGTGTTTAGCTCCTCAGCGTCCACAGTAAGGAATTGCACAGATATGGGGGAGGATAGCCAAACTGTTACTACAAGATGAGCTGACATATATACAAGGCAGGAAACTATTGCTGGTGTATACCTTGTAGGTGCAAAGGGAATGTTTATCTTTTTCTTGCTCTGTGATCATTTTCATTTTTGGATTATGCTAAGATGTGTTTGCATTTGCCTATGAGGTATTCGGTAAAGTGTTTCAGTTTCCTTTGTGAGTATTGTATTTCTCTGTTAAAGGTTTCTTAGTGGAAGTCAAGAAAATCTGGCGTTCAGAGAACTTTTGTCAATTCATCGACTCATTTAAAAGAAGGACGGATTCAGAATGTTCTGTTTTAAATGGAGAGATGGATAAAGGAAAAGTTCTAGGAAAATCAAAGATAATCTAAGTAAATATTAGAATAAACCTGTTTTGAAGGAAAAAATCTATCAAAAAAAAAGTTTTAGGGGCTTTAGGTGTTATTTTTGGTCATTCTCTGACCTCCTGGATGACCTCCTGGATGACCTTTTGGAGCGATTGCGGAAAAAGTTCACCACTGCTCCACATTTTCTCTGTTTATAACTGTTTCTCCTATGTTGCTGACTTTCTTTAGGTAGGGACAGGATGTTATTTTCTAACTTATGTGTCAGACAGAATCCATTTAAGGTTTAGTTTAGACATCAATGAGGCCTTAGTGTTGTTCGCTAAAAACTGAAACCACAAGAATGTGGTTAATCACAGTTAAATCATCATAACAGGCGAAGGCGGATTGTGTTTATCAGCCCTGCACGGAAATAGCTCACAGGTGTGAGTGGAGGATTTTGGAAACAGGTGGTGTTAGTTGGGGGTTAAAGCAGAGTGGGTGAGACAGATCTGAAATGACAGGTTATTAAAGGCCAGTCCAGCATGTATAAGCAGAAACTTTTTAGCTGTTTCAGATGGCTCAGGTTTGGGGGCCAGATGGGCTTTGGAGACCAACTACTTCTCTAAGATATTTATTCAAAAGGACAAGACGCAATTTAGATGCATTTCAAGTTCAAGAAGTTCTTATCTTTTTTTATGTGGCCGAGCCATATGTTGGAGCCCTAACACAGAGGCATCTCCATCAGCTCGTCTCTGAGGTCCTTGAGTCAGAAGAGCACATCAGCTGGTGACATTAGTTTGTTTTTAATCAAAGTAAGGAGGAGACAGATTGCCCGAGATGGAACCTCAATCCCTGTCAACTGCTTAGACCAAGCATTTCCTCGTCAGTTGTCAAGCACGTGTGACGGTCCTTTGCTTCCCATTGCAGTTTTGTTCCACATTGTTTGCCGTGTCCGCTTGTACAGAACAGCTGCTTCTGACTCCGACTGGCAGTGTAGCGAATCCAGAGGAAACGAGTGGCGCTGGCGTCTCGATTTCACTTCAAGCTGCAGCGACAACCTATCTGCTTCTGAAACTCGCTGACGCAGAGAGAAAAGTATATGTTGTTGGAAATAAAACTGACGTCTTAAAGCCTTAAATATGGATATACAGCAATGTCTAAAAAATAATTTAGACGTTTGCAGCCTCTATAATCAGGGCAGATAGCACTTATTGTTTATTAGAAAGGCACGCAGAGAGTCTCTGTACCTTATGACAGATCCTTTGCTTTGATGTAGGATGAGAGCGACGGTTCAAACAAAGGTTCACATTTTACCACTTCTCCACACGGCACAGACTGAATAAGGCCCTTTGTTACCTTGTCCCTGGTAGGCAGTAATTACGCAGGGATTCCACCTGCGTATCCACCACTTCATACATTGAGGATCATTTTTCGTGTATGTGAATAATATTGCACCGGGAGGATTGATCTGCATTTTGCTCACACACTATACACTGCATCCTCAGTTTGCCAATGACCCCCCCACACCAGAGTTCCCACCCCATATTTTTTCACCCCACCCCCATATCTATTCCTTATCCTGCCTCCCATCCTGCTCTGTTTGTTGATAAGCTGAGGCAATTAACCAGCATACAGACCATGTGAAACTCCAGTAGCAGCCCCATGGCCAGAATGAGAGCCCCTTTGGATGTTCGGGTGTGTGTATGTCAGTGTGTGAGGGAACAGCTCTAAGATGAGGTCTGACTTCTGTAGCTTTATTGTTCTTCCTAATCACAACACCCCCATAAACCCCCTAGATCCTTCCAGGCTTTACTGGATGGTCATATACAGCCTCGTCCCATCTCTACTCCTCACCCCACCTAAACTAAACCAACCTGCTTTTAGTGCACATCGTCCCAGCACGTAATCCTATTGTTTGTGACGATGTCCCCTCACACTAGTCCATTTGACATTGCTGTCTGTGGTACAGAGCTCCCAGAGCCAAGTTATTATCATTGGCACATTTAGCCTTTCAGCACCACACAGGTTACAAACACATATTAGATCTTTGTGCAGTTTTCTTTTTATGTTAGAACCACAATCTTTAAACCTTAAGATGAGATTGTGGCTAACTGTGAAGGTTAAAGGAAACAATACTTGGTTTCAAAGTTTTTATTCTCTAAAAATTTGAAAAATGTGGTGTGCATTTCAAATTTTTGTCCCGTAGAGTCATTTTAGGATTGGTTATTTGGAAGTCTTTAAAGACGTATCTTGCTCTATGTTCATATAAAAATAACGTTTTTTTTCTCATTTACTCTCATTTACTCGTTAAACATCAAGCTGATGGTGTCTATATGCAGCAATTTCCATATGTCACAGATTCTCAGTTGGATTTAGTTTTATTGATGATAGATTTAGGATGTCCTCATAATTCTGTTTATTCACTAATCCTCTCCAACAAACACATTAAAGCAGCGTATTAATCTCCAGTCCTCGTTTGTCCTCCTTTTACTTTGTCTCTAGTCTAACAGACCTAAACTAAAGGACTGGATAATCTTCTCAATGTCCAATCAAATAATACTGAATTATGCTGAAGCAAAGATGCTTCTAATAGTTTAAGGTCCTTGTTTTGGGCAATATACAAGCCTGCCACACTTCTCAGGCTATTATTTGTAGAAAATGCAAAAATAAAACATCAGGGCAATTATTCCTCATTGTTTATTTGCATGGGGACATTTAGTCCCATATTTAAAAATGCTATAACATTTAAAGCTTGAATAGATAAAGCATGAATAAATAATTAGTTTGGTTCTCATCGTAGATGGTAGCTTTGGATTATTATTTTAGGAGTATTTATCAGTCCAAAAAAAAAAACGACCACATTCTTAGGATTTTTATCTGTCAAAAGGTATGTGACACTCTGTGCAGCTCATAAATTCCAGTAAAAAGATTAAAGTTTGATGTGGTTACGTGACAAAATGTGAAGAAATGCAGAACTGTGCATGAAAGAGACGATAGCTGTTTGAACTAACCATCTTGTGATATAGCATAATCTGAATGAGCGGTTTGCAGTTTTTGATCAATACTTTCATAACTTCTGCAATTTATACTCCTCTGTTGATGGAACAAAATATGTCTGTGTCTATAAGATTATTGCAGGGAAATATTGAAATGAACAAAGGTGGTGGTGGGATTACTGGATTAGAAGTTGGTGTTTCTAAAGTTTAATCTTTGATTTGATGCAAACAAAACAAAACAAAAAACACAAGAACAAAGTCAGAACTTTACCATGTTCAGCCAGATCAAGTAACCCCTGCCAGAGCTGTCGCTGCCAATGGTTCCAGCCCCTTACCCGTCATGGAAGAGAGGTAGAGCGATGGTTGGCTGCTGATGGGCCCCTTCACAGATGGCTGCAGGTATCGCGCCATGCTTGGCTGACAACCAAAGGACTTCAAAGCTCAGACAAGTGCTCAAGCTCATTTCAGTCCAGACCCAGGAGGTGAAAAGGCACAGAATAGAAAGGAGGCAGCAAATGACGAGAACCTGAGAAGTCAAGTCAACATCCATGGGATTGAGCAGCTTGAGTCTTTTTCATCTGCTTGTGTTTTTTGTCCCTCTTTTTCTGTCGAGTCGTACTTGATTTCTGTCCTCGCCTATTGGTCATTATTGTCTTATCTTCTATTAAGTTAATGGCTTCACAGTATAAGATTTTGGACTGATATAACTTGTATTTGTATTGCTGGTCAATTATTTATATCTAGCTTGATTATACTTTATTTACAAAGTATCATATATTTCTCGGCTCTTTCAACAATGTTAAAAAAGACAACACAAGCACAATTGCTAAATTTGCTTATGTGTTTCTCTTAAACACAAGACTGCTCTACGTTCTCTCTATCAAATACTGTCGCCAATCTGCCAGCCTCTTACTTTTTCCCTTTAAAACACGTAAACAAGCTGTAAACAAGATAAATTATTATACATTTTCAGTCATTGACATTGCCCTTGGTTGGATTTTTAATTAATTTGTTTTCTCTTAAGTTTGTTCAGATAAACATTTCCTCTTTAAATAGAAATTTTACCTTTAAAAGGTCATTATGTAGAAATGCATTAATATAATATATTTTTCAAAGAAAATGTTCCCTGCATCTGCTTTAAATTCACCTTTTGGACAGAAAAACTCAATTTTGTTACTGCCGTCATTCTCATTCCACCTCTAAAAACAGTCCAGGTCTTGAAAAGGGAGGAACCACGGCAACACAATGAATGTTTCTCCATCTCTGAAAAGATTTAATAGAATTTCTAATACACTGAGCTGTTAGTAAATTTTGTGTATTTTTTTTAATAAAAAGACCACTTTATGTGTTTTATAGAAAGAACCTGCATGTATTACAGAACTGAACTTATACTTTTCTCTTATTATATTAAATCGAAAAGATCTCTGCTATTTAATTTGAGCAGGTAAAATGTAGATATCAGTTCAATGATTATTAATTTGTAGTGAAAATCATAAAAAAAAAAAACATTTTCATGTATTCATCAATTGTCTTCAATGGATAGAGGGAAGATCCTGGCTGCTTTTTGTAAAATTTGTGACTTTTTTAGAAACGACTGTTTCTGCTTCACACTTCTGTGTAAAATGCCTCCTAATCTTTCTTATTGTGAGGACATCTCTTGTCGCCAGCCTCTACCTGATTCCTCTGATTCTAGTTTTTTCTCTGACTCCTGCTTGAGGATTTTAACACTTTTATTTTTTCCAGATGCTTCTGTTTTGTTTTGTTGATGTTGTGATGTTGAAAATGAAATCCATTCCAAGCTTTCCAGCTAAAAACGGAAGTTTTTTTTGTTAAAGGTTTGAAACTGAAAAGCAATTTTTGGAAGCTGTTATAACATGATTCTGTTTGAAAAAAAAAACAAAAAAAACAGAATGATAAAGTTCTCTTTTTAGCTGCATATTGCAAACAATTACAGTTGCAGATTTTTTACATTCCAATTATTCAAGGATACTTTCATAATCCACTAGGAAAGGTAATTTATAATATGAATAATATGTTAATCATAATAATTTAAATGAAAGTAAAAATTTGTTGAGATTTTTTCATGTTTTCGCTGCTTGTTTCTCTACAAGCTCCATGTCTTTTAGCTTGAAAAGCCTTTTCACCTTCAGCTTCCTCCACAAATTCAAACTGGTTTCCGACTTTCTGTATTTTGCCCTTCTCAGAAAATATTCATTCATAACCAAAGATGAATAAATACCTTTAGGTTAAAATCCTACTTCCTTATAGGATGTTGAAACTTGATCCAAAATTCGATATTAAAGATTTTTTTATTTCACATACTAACATTTATAGTGAAGCAGACATAGCTGAGCAACCATTTAGAATTACTCGTTTAGAGTTTGTTAAGGTTTATAAAAAAAAAAACAGGCTGTGCACCTTTGGATTTATTCCTCACTTCAAAGCCACATGCTCGCTGCGACTGGTCGGCAGCTCTGCCTCAAAGCCTTTTGAACTGACCCCAGCATTCAGCCTGACAGACAGAGACGGAGAGGGAAAATGGCAGTGAGATGGGGACTGACAAAGCTGGATAAAGTAGGGCCGAAATAGAAGAAGGGAGGTATTGGATCCAGGGTCGAGAGATGAATACCTTCATCTGGGGGCCCATTAGCCTCAGCGGCGCAGTCAGAGGTCAGGGGGTATGAGTAGGGGGGGAGGGAATGGAGGTTCGTTTAGATGGGTGTGTAGGGGGGGTAGAGGGAGTTTGGAGGCGGTTGTCATGGTGTTGGCAGAGTTAGTTGGGGGGTTGAGGGTCTCTTACAGTTTCTTGAGTAACATGCAGCCTCCTTACATCTGAGGTGGGTGCTGTTGCAGCACGAGTTCTCCTTTCTGCCCCAGCAGCACCCAGCAGCTGCTAATGCACACAAACCTGTCTGTACCGCTCCAGCGTTTTTAGATAAGCTGGATAAGAAAAGATCTAGAATGTCACTTTTAGCTCCAAAACAGTGGAGACATGATCAGTGGTGTTTACTTAACTGGCCTTCAGTGAGTAACAGAGAGAAGGTGGGTGTTTGTTTTAAAAGACATTTGGGAACGAATGTCTTGAATGTTTCGGCATTATTTGGTGTCCGTCTTTCTTTCAGTTGGGCAGTTTTGAATGCGGTGATTAAATATCCCCGCAGGATAACACACCTGCAGCATTACTGACTTCAGTAACTGTAAAACATCTTCAGTTCTGAGTAATTTAAAGTCAATTTCTATAAAATGGTTTAGCGTTTAGTTTTACATTCAGTTGGAACTTTATTGGCATCTTCAGTTAGTATAGATCCTGCTGAAGCTGATGAACCATTTCATGGATCTTATATGTCCGTCTCGTTTGCACTGGATGGTCATTAACTGAGAAGCTGATGATTATTTACAAATTAAATAAAGGGAGTTGTTGGGTCACTAATCATCTTTTGTTTGGAACCCAATTGGAGAGACTGTCCTAAAGAGAAACATAAAACTGTAAAAATCTTAAACTATTGTTAATTTCAACTTAGCTGCTTATAATGTGTTAACAGAACCTCACTTCAGAAACTCTGAACTCTCCCTTTAAAGACTTGTATTACTTACTTGCCCATGCATCTCTTTTCCATCTGATGTATTTCTACACTTCTCAGTTCCCATAAGACTGGGTCTTAAGAAACATCTCAGATCTTAGCAACAGATCTAAATTGGGAAATTCTCAAATGAATCTTCGCCTGAGTAATTCACAAAGAAAAAGTTCTCAGTATGTACATAATTATCATACAAAGCTCTCATTATACAGTTGTTTCTACAATTGTTTCTTATACAAACAAATTCAGATGTGGACTATGTGTCTGTGGCAGATGGTTTGTGCAACTGTCCTCCTCCCTGTTTGTGCTGCTGTTGGTGACAGAGGACAGTGTAAATATAATCAGCTAAATCCATGGTTTTCATGCTGATTCAGATAGAAGAGGCTGAGTTTGCCAGACTTATTTATTATGTCAGCGCTGCGGCCAAAGGGGCTCATCAGCCGTGTTTATGACACAGTCAGCTGGACTGAGGACACATATGCCTTGCAAAACTATCAAGTGCTTGTGTGCATTGGTAATTTTCCTGGGTCTCTCTTTGTTGGAAAAACTACAGACAAAAAACAGGAGATGCTACAAGAGGAAAGATGAAGGCAGATTAAAACACTTTGTTAAACAGATTGATGAGTCACCTGCAGCAGGAAGGCACAAAAAACCGTTGAGGCAACGCAGGTGGGAGAGAAGGTCTAGATGAGTTTGACCTATCGCCTTCATGGGCCGTGAGATCCAAATTCACACAATCGTAAGAAATATTTAGGCTTAGTCTATCACAGTCATTCCATATAAAAGTCAGGGCTTTTTAAACTTCCATGTGAAGACCAAATAGAATATAATATCGTCATAACACATATATATAGTTCATTTATAAAAGCAGACGGATAACGCTATTGAAGCCTGAATGCAGCTGTGTTTTGGTAACACAGGAAGTGAGGAATCTGCCGTGCGTGACTGATCTCCTGCTGCCTGATCTCCTTTAACTGGTTCTGCTGTTTTTGGGGTTCATTGCTAGGTTTGGTATAGATGGTGCATCTAGATCATCCCTCTCAGTGGCGGGCAGTGCATATAGAACCTAGGCCTTCAGTGGGCACCCTTAAACTTAAACTACTTCTTAAACCCTTGACATTCAAATGTGTGTGCTGTTGTTGGCCAGATGTAACGGAAACAATAGCTAGCCAAAGGTTACTGTTCACTGAACGTATAATAACTGGCACTAAAGGAATGCACATGCTATCCTGGTTATACAAAGGCTTTGTTGCATAATTCCATATTCAATATAATTCCATATAACACCACTTTCACATTTTCATAAAAGAAAGCATCAATAATTTTCAAATATGAAATGTATCAAGCATAGCTATAACCGTGAGGTTGAATACAGAGATCAATTAACCAAGAAACCCTGTTGAGACAACGGCAAACTTATACTCTATAACCAAAGCTCTGAAATATTTACAACATCAGCAGACATTCAGATTCAATATGCGTCTAATTAGCAGATAGAATAGCGCATAAAGCATGAAAATATAATATATCAAATTCACCAGAGATGCTGATTATTTATAAACAAAATCCATCCTTCTGTCTTTGTGCAGGAAGTCTCCATTTAGTATCAGCCATTGAGGCCAAAAAATCTTTTAACAAAAGCAAATCTAAAAGTTCGCATGGACCCATTAGCTGGCCCAGTGGGCCAAATCTGAAATCTGATTGGTTGAAAAAAACATTCCTCATGAATATTGTTAAGGTAACATCAGACAGCACTGCTGATTCTAAAGGCCCTGGACAGTTTGAATTGACATCGCAATGTACTAAAGCTGGAATCTTATTGTACAAAAAATATAGAAACAACATAAATATAATGGAAGCAGTTTAGCCAATAGACACAATTCAAAATTAAGAGACCGCATTATTTGTAATAAATTAATACAGCTGGAAAGAAGAAAATAAAAGTTTATGAATGTAGGTTAGTACTTTGAATGATTTTAGGCCAGCACTGAAGGCCTTAAAGGCCCTGACCCCCCACCACTGATCCTTCTTAATATGATGCATAGTGACTATGGGCTGAAAACCTCTTTCTGCTTTTCACAAATTGCAGAATATTTCTTTGTTTTTTATTTCAGATATTTCTGGGAGTCATCAGAAACAGGTGTAACCATAAATCTTGTTATCAAGATTAGCAAAATCTACATGAAAAAACAGAGATCTGTGGTGATTTCTCATTCAATACTTTGGAGGCTAAACCACCCCTGTAATTTTTGTAAAATATTTACTCAAATATCCATTTTGAAACTAATGTAATAATTAAATGTGTGCTAAAATGCACATTAATCAGCTGTTTATTCCACATTCGGATGCAATCTCCCCTCTGCTCTGGAGCAGCAGGACAGTGCATGTCAGTCTCTATGGGAAATCCCTGTTGAGGCTTGAGCCTCTGCGTATGGAAGCAACCAGCGAGAAAGTAGGGCCCTGATTGGATAATATACTAAATCTTCCAGTGAGGCTAAACCTCCTATGGGGTCTATGGAGCAGGGGCAAGTTTTGAAGTTGGCTACCTGATGCTGATTGGCAGAACATGCTAAAAGATTGGACTTAGATTGGCTGAGAGAGAGAGAGAGTTTTTCCTCATGAGACTCAGACGAGAGGAAAATGTGATAATTCAGTCAGAACCGTCATCTTGTGCTGAACTCTTGCCTTGGTTTTTGGATTTTGCTTTTTCGGAGCGTTTCACAACAGCTATGCTCACCCATTGTAGTAATGTGCTTTATGTTTCAACATTTGTTAAATGCAAAACATTACATTCTGGTTTAATTAACACCACTGATCCTCTCCCATTTCAGAGAGCAGCAGCTGCCACTGGTAGAGATGTTATGCACATCTTTCTGCTCACATTGATTGCCCTGCATGTGGTGCCAAACTCAACAGCATGTTTCCTTTAGATTTGTTTTTCTTTTCAGTTTAACTTTTGAAATGTGCCATTTTTCATTTGATTTACTCATGTCTGTAATCTTTTCCTTTTCTTGACTGTACGTGTGATCCTTTTTCCCCTGAAATGTCAGGTTAGGGTTACAGTAGATGTATGATGGAGCACTCACCCACCAGAAAGTTCCTATTTGGTTTTCTGTACATACAATAATTTCCCATTAGTCTCTGGGGTCTAGTGAGGGTCTAGTTTTGTGATATGTTTACTCAATGGTCAGTTAGTCCTATCAATGGAAAAGTGAGACCTGTAGTATTAATGGGCTCAACACACGGGCAGCAACAGGTGGCAGTCGCCTCCACTACTGTGAAACCAAACACGCAGGACGCAATATCGATGGAGGCGTAGCAAATCCTGCATTTGGGCCAATCATCTCCAAGACATTTGGTTTTAAAATCAGGAGGATTTTTACATTTCTAAAGCATTCAATGACAGACAAGAGTCAGTAAGATGTTAACCGAAATCTTGGTGTTATATTTACTCTGCAAAAGAAAATAAACTTGATGCCATTAAGTTCCCATCCAGCAGCCTTTTATTGTGTATCCTGATAATCCTTGCATGAAGCGCTAAATAATATAGTATTTAGTTTCTTAGTTTTTAGTTGGACACAACTGAAATTATGTTTTTAAAAGATACTGTGACAAAAATGGGAAAACCCTCATACATAAATTCTATATGAGGGAGAGCGATGTCGCCTTGCGTGTGTCGAGCCCATTAAGATGTAGTTCAGGGTTTTGTGTGACCTCCTGGATAAGTCCTCAGTGTGAAGGCTAGACTCTCCAGGGACAGTTCGCTGCTGTTCCATGTCTTTTTCATTTGCTGATAATTGCGCTTCTCTGTCGCAAAGCTTTATAACCCTCTGCAGGCTGATAGGTGTCAGTGACTTGGTTTCTCATCCGTTCAAGAGTTTCTTGAGACCGGGGCATCATTTAGGGATTTTTAGGTGTTTTAACTTACTTAATTCATTTTTTAGGCACTATTCAGGCCTTACGTGGTCAAGTGTGATTGATGATTTAAACGTTCAGTCCTTTTATTTTTATTCATCCATCATTTTTTTTTATAATCTTATTTTAAATATACATTTTTTTGTATTTCCTTTATGCCACTGCAGTGTATTTTCCTTTTTCTTCTCATGTACACCTTATTTAATTGTTGTGCTGCCGAAATGTGCTTTATAAATATACTTGCCTGGCTTTAAAATAGGGTGAAACCAGGATGGATGACATTAAGCCTCTTGTCCCATATGGAATTCATTTGTCGTCTGAAAACACTTTTTTGTATTTACTCCGATTATATCCGTCTGATATTAATATTAAAGTTCCCTTATCCTAAACATGTAAGGAGAAAAAGAAAAAGCTGCAACAGGAGAAAAAATTAACAGCTCAAATATGTTTTCACAGCACTTAAACTTGGAAGTAATTCTATCAACATTGGCACAGTTATTTTTCATATCTCTCCCCCCCATAATATGGGTAATTGATGAGAGCATAGTACTCTATTTAAACCTTCGTCTATCTCCTTCCTTTTTCCCAGCCCCCATGGATTCTCGTAAGCAAACAGCCGTCTGTAGCCTTACCTTAACATCGGCTTAATTTAATCTCCTTTTGTATTTGCATAGTGAAGTGCCATTATTTGTGAAAAGCTCAGCACAAAATACCACCAAATGAAGCCATGGTTCACAATAACTCTAAAAAAAGGGTACAATGGATAAATTACAGCTCCTCACCCAACCAAATCCATACAGCTCTGCTTACATCAATTTGCCGTTGCTTCCCTCTTTTTGTATTCTCTCATTTTTTTGTGCTGTAGGTTATTGTTTCTTATTTGTGGTTCTAATGTGCCGTGTTCAATGCAGTGTTTCCAGCCATCATTGTGGGTTCTAATGGCGTAGGAGGAATTTGGGCGAAGTAGGGTGTTTCTCTCTCTGCATGTAAATGATAAGCAGTCTGGCTGCTTAATGCAAGTTTGTGTGCATGTATGGTTGGGTCTGTTTGCAGTGTATATATAGTCAAAGCAGCCCAGCTTTATGCATGCAGGAGGTAGAGTGGAGTTTAACCGGTGCTTTAAGGTTGGGCTTCACCACACATGGGAAATGGGGTATTAACCATTCCAATCCTACTCAAAAGCATTTTAGGTTAAATTGTACTTAAATAGTAAATAAAATATCTAATATAGATTAATTACATGCAGAGCGATTCATTGTATCTATTTATCTTAATCTGAATGATGATTATGGCTCACAGTTAATACTAATCTACTTTTCATCTGCTCAAAAATAATTTCTATTTAACAATCGTAGGAAGATTGCTGACATGACAGGTGTCCAATAGTTACTGACTCCCACAACAAGCAGAGGTACCCACTAAAGAGAACTGCTTTATCAAAGAATATATTTGATAAACTACTCTCTTACCAGCCTTCAAGGCTCTTTCTAGTTATTTCCTGAGCCTTTAGTATTTTTATAGTTTCTTGTGTTCTTTTTTTACTTTTGTTTGCATCACTTGGGACAGCCACATCCTTCACTAAGGCTGTCCTCTGCTGTCTATCGATGAACACAACATGCGGTAGGTCAGCCACTAGGGCTTTGTTTTAGCTAAAAATCAAGATTGGGATTATTTTCAACCAATATTACAATTGCGATTTTATTGCAATTTTCTTTTGCACTAAGCAAAAGCGTGTTGATGTTTTTAAACCAGGGTCCCAGTTTTTTCATGACCTTGATACCGCCACCTAAAGGACTGGAGGGAGAAATTAAGCGTCTTACTCTTGTTAAATGTAATGTGACTAAAACTTATTGCCTTTGCGATTCGGAAATTGCAATTTTCTAAATTGTTATAATTATATTGTAAATGCAAATAATTGCCCAGCCCTATAGGTCTCCGCCATTTGGGAGTTACACAGGATTTTAGCTCTGTAACTATCCACCAGCCATATGCAAACTAGTTTGCAATATAATCTGGTACAGTGCAACAAAGTTATAATGGAGCCTAACATTGTCCCTTTTTAGATAAATAAATAATATCATTGAAAGCTAAAGTGGAAAGAAAAAGTGAGATAAGGAAAAAGGTGAACATGCAGCAGGGATACTTACAGCCCTGAGCCATTTGAAGTCAAGCCTTAAGAGACACCACTCACAGAGACCTATTGAGGACACAAATTACAACTTGGCCATTCCTTTTCCAGCATCAGAAGCATTCAATCTGAGCAAAGAAAAAAGAATGTCCTTTTACTCAGTGAACCAGACTACTTTATCCATTCATTCATCCATATTTTTAGTGTTTATTTAAGGAATGTTATCGGTTGCTGGTGTTTGTCGACTTTATTTCATTGTCTAAAGTCAGAGCAGCTGTGCATCATTCATGTTCCTCCATGACCTGGTACAGGTCCATTCTGCCAGAGGTACCACCATATGTTTTTTTTAGCATGGGATAATTGTGTTTGATTGGCAAGCAAACTGCTTTGATGCAAACCCCACAGAGAATCTTAGCACTGTGATCAGGAACCAGAACCATCAACAAGAAGGAGCTGAAGGTTACTAATATAGGGGGCTGGTCTTCCTGACACCTCAGCAGAACCACAGGACCATCTCCTCCATGCAAAGCTGATTAATACAACATTTCATGCAAAAGGAAGCCAGATAAACTGCAGACACTGTTCAATACATGAACATAACTTACAGTTGATCCAATTTTATATATTGAGATGGTCTAGTAAAATTCTGCATTTTCATTGAGATGTGTATATTACACACCTTACAAATACAGGGCTTCCTTGAGTTTCTGGACTGACTGGAGTTACTAGAGAACATTCAAGATTCAGTAATTTTGTGCAACTTTTTAAAATTTGTCATGAAACAACGTGTGTGTCAGCCTTCCGTTTAAGATCCCCATCACTAACTGTTCTCAGCAAGTTGATGGATGCAGGATCCATAGGGAACCTCGTTTTTTTCCTTATTTCCTCCCTTTTTTAAATCTCTTAGCAGGAACTTCACGATGACCTGAAAACAGTTGGGATTTTAGTGAAAAAGGAGCCCCTCTCAAGCAGAGTCCACCCCCACATTCTCCTCCAGATCTGATGCTCCTCTCAGCAGCTGGTTAGGCTGACCTGGCAGCGTAAACACAGGCAGTGTTCTTCCTCACTCCAGCCGTTTTATAACCACATTTACGATGTGAATAGCGCCCTCCTTATCTACTGACAGTTGTCAGAGGGAAGCCACTTCTTTCACTAATGCAATACAAATGTTAGCTTTGAAACCTTAGTGCTCTAAGCATTATGACTGATGCTAACCATAAGGAAGGTAGCGTTTGCATTTTAACATGTTTGCATGAAAGCATGTAACCTTGTGCTCACATCGCCGCTCTCACATGAACTCACAGTTTGTGTGTTTTTGCTCATGTATGTTTGCATGTGCATTTCAGCAGAGTGATTGTGTTATCGCACAGCTAACACAGCAGCTTGTATCTGTGGTTTTTTGCTTCCAGGAATGAGGAGAGTTAAGGGAGTGTTACTTTTACAACTAAAGAAGAAACGCTGGATTATCTGTCAAATGAAACTCACATTTGAAACGTACTATTTTTTCTGTGTCTGCAAAAAAGTTGGATAGAAAGGGTTAGTCGGTTCCAAGTGGAGCAAAGAGCAGCAGCCTGCTCACCAGCATGTCTGATGCATTGCCCCATAAATAAGAAGTGATGAAAGAGCTAAAAAAAAACATCCAGGATGGTCAATATTAGCCAGTCTGACTCCAGCTCAGGCAGAAGACTAAGCAACTCAGTATGAACAAAGTGTTTTATGCTCAGAGGTGTTTTCACTGTTGCTTTTAACTCAAGAGACTCCATCAGTGTCTGTAAAACTATTACTCTATCATACCTTATTTAGTAAAGGTAGACACTAGATTTAAAGACAAAGTAGAAGCACAAGGTTGATGCTTTGGCAGGATGTTATAACAGTATATCCTACTTATTCCTTTCACCCCTTTTAATGACTGGTGATATTTTATTTTTGCACAGTGAAATGGATGTAAAGAAAAACACATTTATTTGCATATATAAGCTGTAATGTCACCAGGAGAAGCATATACTTTTATAGGGGTAAGGGAAGATATGCAGGGTTTTTGAATTTTGTCTTGGACATTTACCAACATTTTCTTGCTGGTTTTCTGCCTTCTGAAAAATATGAAAAGACTTCCTCACATATTCTTGTCAAAATAGGGTAAAGTTTGGTGTGTGTTTATTTCCCCAAAAGATTTGGGGAAAGATTTTGAGATTTTCTTCCTGTTAATTCCAACATTGTAAAAAAAAAAAAAAAAAGTGAACCAAGAAGCAGCTGTGTCCCTCAGAGAAACCAAGGATGGTACTTTTATTTATTTGTTGATTTTATGGTAGTCGAGCCTTTACAGTATTTTATACAGCTCACATTCCGCACCAAAGTTTTGGATTGTGCCATGGTTCTGGGGTGTAAATGCACGAGTATTATACGTTGGGGTTTTTTCTAAGTAAAAGAAGTGATTTATCCCAGCACTATTAGACTGGAAGCGGCGGCTAGAGGTCATCTCTTGGAGAAGGAAGAAGCCAAACCTCTGCAAAGGTTGCAGAAATGGCTTCCAGCTGAGCAGAAGCACACCTCTTAAGCACCCCTCATGCACACATGAGGGGTGTGTTAGTGAAACAAGTTGCATGATCTCTTATTCATGCATACATGAATAAGAGATCATGCAACTTGTGGCTGTTATTTGACCATAGCAAATTTGACAAACTACGGAGAAATACCACTCTTCCATAACATCCTCTGTGATCCTCATCAGAAATTATCTCAGTGGAAAATGTCGACCTTGAACTTGTGGATCAGCCCGGATTTTATTTTCTTACATTTTTAGCTCTGTGGATGTTTTATTTTTGATTTTTGACAGACAAAACTGAGCTTTGTCTTTTCTTTTGGATAACTTGTTTCATTGTTTTCATCCCATCTATACATATTTGATGAGGGAAAAAAAAATTTTTACACTTTTTTTCTCTTTCATTGTCTGTGTGTAGGGATGATCTTATCTGCTTTGTGACCTTCAACTTGCTTTCATCAAGGTTCACAACTTTTGAGCTCTGATTAGTTTTAAATATTTACATGTATGTAAATGCATATTCTACAGAAGTTTGAATCCCTGTGTAACCAGTTTATTTTCCATAGGTACATTATGATAACATCAAAATGGTCTTTGTGCTGCAGCAGCTTCAAGCATAAAATCAGGAGCAAAGGGTGAGCTAATACTTTGTCTAGACAGTCAGAACTTATTTCATTAACCAACAACCTGGACCCAGCCCCCCATCAAGTCCTGCTGACGCTTGGATGTCCAGTAAAAGACACTGGGTCATCAAGAGTATTTCTTCTGGTGTCAGTAGCCATTAAGCCTCAAGAAGTTGTCCAAATATATCTAAGCCTGGAGACACTGAGCAGACAGACCGGAGTCGACAGTCTCCCAGGTGATGGCTGACGTTCCTCCCTTCAATCTTTTCACCCTGACATTTTGTTGTCGATTGAACATAAAGCAGTTCCTCCGGTGGTGGAGAAAAAGCTGAAAGCTTCAGCACTTTATCTGATGCTTCAAATACATTGTTCTACTTTTAAAACTCTGGATTGCACAGATCTCAAGGATACTTTGTGCATTTTCTTTGCTATTTTTGTCAAACGAGGAGATGCTTTGCATATTTAGTAGCTTCTAAAATCCGTCCTCTGTGCCGTGTCGTCAGGGTCTGGATATAGAAGAGTTTAATAAAAGATGGCAAACAGAAGTCATCAACGGCTACACTTCAAGCGCCTCTCATGACCTCCCTCCTCAATCTCTGTTCTCTCCCTCCCTTCCAGTCCATCCCTCACCCTTAAACTCCATGCAGAATGGCCCTGATCCTCCCAAAAAGAAGATTAACCAACCCCTGACAGAGAAGTAATCTCTCTGAAAACATCGACTATTATCGTTTCAACATGCTGCTTTTGACCAGACTGAACTGCCTCTCTGGTATGCTTAATTGCAGACTGTGGGACACACAATGCTCCTTTAGGTATGCTAAATGGAACGCCTTGGCTACTGAAGGCACTCCAACATTGTAAATGTACAACAATGGAGTTTTGCAGTTTGGGAATAGGCAGCAGAGTTCAGGAATCCAAGCATAGATTTCACCTTCATTGAGAGTTTAGTGTTTCAGACTGGAAATCATAAATATGTTTAAAGTTTGAGTTTATTGAAGACTGATTCATGAGAGGCAGACCTCTTTTCCCAACCAACTATAATTGGTCACATTGTTGTCTATGAATGTAGTCATGAGATAACATTCCAACCATTTGACCTCTTGTGTTTGGCTCATTTAATTACTTATCTGTCTTGTGCACAAGGCCCCTTAAACTGCTGCCGTTTGTTCACCTTTTCCTTTTCCTCATTGTCAGAAATGCAGGAAATTATGAAATATATCAAAACTGAACTTTAAGTGTTTCGATTGAAGTCGCAGCTCTTTAATTTTGTTTTGTTTGGCAATATTTCAAACCCATACACCATTTTCAGGTGACACATATGATCTCATCTTCATAAGCAGTAGTAATATCAAACCACCTGTTGAAAAGACTGTGACTCTATGGGTGATGGGAACTATGATTTTATGTGATACAGATGTATGAAGCAGTTAGATTTGGCCTGTCCTCATAAAACCAGAGCGCTCCATAATCACACTGGCAGATATGTTTCCATAAGAGGGACCGACTGAATCTGTGCCCATCCATCCATCTCAGTGTCCGTCAGCCTGTGCCTCAGTCACACGGGGCTGACGCTGTTCTGTGACGCAACCCATCATTCAAAATTATTTTTAGCGTTAAAGTCCAGGCGCAGGAATCGGTAATCCAAGGAGTGACATCTGGCCCTCAGGGCTTATGTGATTAGCAGAGAGCCTTGGCCCTAATAGCCTCACGGACGTTCTGTGTTGCTTTTCTAGAGAAGTCCAAGCAAATCATTGGGAGAAACAAAACAGACATGTTAATTGCATAGAAGAGTTTAAAAAATGTACAGAAAACAAGTTGAGGGTACTCTAAGTTAAATGTGCAGGAAGCTCTTTAATTTAATTCACTTTCAATCCTGCTGCATTACGGCTAAGAACAGATAACCACATATTAACTATTAACTACTATTTGATTCTTTTCTTTTGTCAATGCAGTCACAAATGTGAATTTTGTCTTTTATTCAACACAGAATCAGAGGAAAAAAGATTAATGCATGACTCTAAAGTAAAAGTGAAATGATAGAACACATGCATAGACATGCATTCATCGTCTGTTTCTCTGTAAACTCAGTCAGTGTAAAAAGGATGGTCTGAAGTAGGTACCGGACATTATCAGTTAAGCATGCTTTAAGCTCTGTTATATGAAATGCATCTTCAGTTGTGCTGCTTTCAGGCTAAAACCAGATAACCACACAAAGTCAAACTAGGCCAAAATGAAAGATAAAAAAAAAATGAAAAAAAGAAATTGTAGGAGGAAGAGAGGTCAGCAGTGATAAAATAAAACAATTGAATCAAAGAGGAGAGGAAGGCTGCCAGCTTGCTACTGAATTAATCATCATCAACACTGAAAGGGCTAATAATGACAAAGTGGCCATTTCTTCTGTCTGCACAGTGGAGCCTGCAGTATAATCCTTGTTCTATTTGGAGACAGGCTTTTAATGCTTAATCGCTTTTGAAAACAAAACATAAGATTTCCAGCTTCTAAGGTTTTTGCTAAAAATCCCAGTCTCACATACAGAAAACAAGTTTTGAATTCTGATTTCCTGAGCTTTGTTCCAGTGAATCAGTGGATCAGTCTGTGGGAACGGAGGGAAACTCTTTGTTTGTTAGCAGTCATCTAATTTAAGGTCTATGTGCCCAAGCCTCGGATAATCTTTTTTTCTGCTATAATAATTGTTTCAACGTTACATAGAAGTCTGTTTGCAAAAAAACAGAGAGAGAGATAAAGAAAGGGGCTATTTTGGGCAGCTGTTTGCTTGGAGAAGCTTTTGCTTATTCTGAGGCAACTTTTTCCCAGGAGTTCGGAGCACAGCCTCACTGCTGCTTCTGCTTTTGTTTTGTTGTTTCCAGGATCTGTGCTTGTGCATGAGTTCAGTGCCCTTCTTCTCATTTTTATAGTTGCTTGAACACACATTCTCCCTCCACCTTCTCTTTAATGAGTAATTGTGTAACAGTAATTGCCTGTGTATGTTTTTGTGTGTTTTACATCTAGGAGGATAAGAAAAACATGACTCTTTCAAACGTACATTCGTCATATATGTTTTTATTGTTATTTTGTGATGCTGATCTTCTGTAGATGTCAATTAAAAGTGTTATTATTCACACAGACTGTATACAGTGCTCTGACTGAGAAAAGAGGGGGAAAGACCTGACCCAGTGGTTTGTCTGAGCAGCATGTAATCCAAATCTGCTTATCTCTTTGCTGAACATTTTGCTGTGTCTTAAAGCTACTGAGCAATTAGAAGAAATTTCAAATGTTTGATTATTTCTCTTAGAAATATTATTAGAATTATATAAGTAATACCTCTCACAAGGCTTTCAACAATTTGAACAAATAAATACTATCCTATTCTATTTTATTCTACTGACAGTCTACATAAACTATCAGGTCAGGCAAGCAGAACAATCAGAAATTCAACTGCTCAGTTGGGAATATCTGTCAATTGTACCACTAAAAACCCTGCGTGCAGTTGCTGGTGAACATGAAAACTAATGCTGCCAACCGTCATCCTGTGCATAACATGTTGATGTTGGTGGCAGCATCATGCTGTGGGAATACTGAACAACAGTTGAATTCCTGCCATCCCCGGAAGGACTCCTGTTAGCAGCTGCAGAGGACTGGGATGGATTGGTACTCCCAGCAGGAGATTAAAGATTATAGAGCTACTGATGGAAAAGCAAAGTTTGGATCAAACTACATTAACAAATTAGAATGTCAAAGTACAGACCTAAATAGTATTAGTTATCTGAGAAAGGTTTGAAAAGTGATATTCCAAAGCCGTCAACAAAATCTGACCAAGCTTGGACTATTTTGGAAACAAAAACATAGATGAAGGTAAAGCCAAACCCCCTAATGACCAAAGAGTAGTTACTCATTGGTGTTGAATTTAAATACATGCCACACTTTCATTGTTTGTTTATGAATTTTAAATGGTATAATTCAGTGTTTAAGTTCAAGGTTCTTTGATGAAGAAATCTGGAGATGGTGGTGGTTGTAGTGGGTGGGTGGGTGGGGATAAACACAGTAACAGTGTGTTAAAGGGTTTCTTTTTTGATTTTACTTGTCACTATAATCTAGTAGTTGCCCTGCCATATGCTCTCTGTTTTAATGACCCCCTCTGACACAAGCTGTTTTTATTTAAAGCTTGTAACCACTGCTCGTGTTACAGACTCTCAGATTCCTACCTTCTCATTTCATTTTTTTTTTTTGCTCCTCCCCTGTACCCCCACCCCTTGTCACAGGTATGGCCTCGCAAGTGCAAGTGTTCTCCCCTCAAACTCTCCAGTCAAGTGCCTTCTTTAGCGTAAAAAAACTCAAGGTGGAGCAGAGTTGTAACTGGGATATGACAGGGTACGGCACACATAGCAAAGTCTACAGCTACAACAGCAGCAAGAACGTTTCTGCCACCGGTGGTGCTCCTCTAGGCATCAACAGCTCCCTGCAGGTCGCCAGCTCCACCCTGCCCTACGAGCAGGCCCTGATCTTTCCAGCCAGCGCTGGTCATATTGTGGTTGCCTCAGCCAGCAGCACCTTGGGGGCCGTCGGGTCTCTGCTGGGTAGCAGTGGTGGAGGCAGCAGCAACAGCAGTGGCGGAGGCGGTGGAGTTCACAACCTGACGCGCCGCAGCACGGTGAGTCTCCTGGACACTTACCAGCGATGTGGGCTTAAACGCAAGAGTGAAGAGCTCGACAACAACAGCAGTGTGCAGATCATTGAGGAACACGGCCCACCCATGATCCAGAACGGAGGAACAGGTGGAGCGACGGCGGCCACGGTGGCAACCGCCACCTCCACAGCGACGTCCAAAAACAGCGGCTCCAACAACGAAGGGGATTACCAACTAGTCCAGCATGAGGTGCTCTGCTCCATGACCAACACCTATGAAGTCTTGGAGTTCTTGGGTAGAGGAACCTTTGGGCAGGTGGTGAAGTGTTGGAAAAGGGGAACAAATGAGATAGTGGCCATCAAGATCTTAAAAAACCACCCTTCATATGCACGGCAGGGGCAAATTGAGGTCAGCATCCTGGCGCGCCTCAGCACAGAGAGCGCAGACGACTACAACTTTGTGAGAGCCTACGAGTGCTTCCAGCACAAGAACCACACGTGCCTGGTGTTTGAGATGTTGGAACAGAACTTGTATGACTTCCTCAAACAGAACAAGTTCAGCCCTTTGCCACTCAAGTACATCAGACCTGTGCTTCAGCAGGTGGCAACGGCGCTAATGAAACTGAAGAGCCTCGGACTGATCCACGCCGACCTGAAGCCAGAGAACATCATGCTTGTGGATCCTTCTCGTCAGCCCTACAGGGTCAAAGTCATTGACTTTGGCTCAGCCAGTCATGTGTCCAAAGCAGTGTGCTCCACTTATCTGCAATCCAGATACTACAGGTAAAAACATCAACTCACAAATAATAGACCTGGTTTGAGCTGGATATGCTGCCTTTTTCAAAAGTGAATCTTTTGCATTTTGTTTCCCATTTAAATGTGTTTTATTCACATTTTCATTGTGCAACAGGAATTATTGCATTTACATTTGGCCTTTAGTTTAATACCCCCTTAAAAACCTCAGTAAACTCCTTCAAGATTGCTTCAGATTAGTGATATTTTTCTTAGTGTAAATCAAGCTGATCTGTGAAGGCCTCAAAGGTCCCCAGCTCAGTTAGGAAACTCCTTTAACATGATAACTTAAAGTCCAAAGCTCTGATCTTTGTGTAAGGGTAGAAACATTCTCAAATTTTCAAAATAAAAGCTATGAGAATCGTGCTTGACATTTTCCAATGCATTTTTAAAACTATATTAAACAGATATGCTGCAGAAACTTTACACCCTGATAATATAATAACCTGGAAAGCCAGATTTATAATGTGCTACACTTGGGTTTAGTTCTGTACATGATCAATTTAGGACTCCTCTAACGTTTAACAGAACATTCAAGAGGACTTGGGAAACTGACACCTAGTGCCCACCTTTGGATAAAACCAAAGTTTGTTTTTAGTAAATTACAGAAATAAATGAAGCAGCAGCAGATGCCGTGTTAAAAAAAACAACAACTATTACTCTTTCAAAAATGAAAGTATGAATTAATGCATGTAAACAGATGATAGCAATAGCTACACTCAGATCCTCCTGCACTGCCATGTTTATTTTGCTTCAGGTGTGGGCTTGGCAGCCCTCGCTTCCATCACAGCCATATGTCCCACCTTAAACCATAATACTGTAGCATGATTGGGTCTTTAATAGTTAAACCAGGAGCGGGACAAGATGGATTCTTGTGAGTTGTAAATGCTTATTTACCACCAAGATTCAGCTTGCAGGCAATGTTAAACATAAAACAGTGGCAGTATCATCATGTGGGGATTCTTGTCATTAGGAGGGACAGACAAGCTGATCAGTGTTGATGGGAAGATGGATGGAGCTAAATCCAAAAACTTCCAGAAAGAAAACCTGTGGAGTTTCACGTTTTAGCAGGACCAGCCTAAACAAACAGTATGGAATGACTTGGGAAAACGCACATGGCTTAGCCAAAGTCCAGAGAATGGATTATAGGCATTCGGGCCACTAATGTATTACTTTGGAGAGTATGTAGTTGTAAAATTAGAAAATCTGAAAAAGATCAGGTGGAGTGTTTAGTCCTGCAGGGCACTGCTTGGTGCTAAAAGAATGATCAATCATATCCATCTAGAGAAGATTCAAAACACGATAGATGTTTTTTTCCTGTTGGTTGCATTTTCATATTTTTGCTGTCTTTGCCTGGTTTAATTCAGGGCTGTTTTAATGGGAATGTTTTCGCCATTGTGCTGGTTAATAAACATCCAGAATTGCTTGCCAACCTTATGAGCCGCTGCTGAAATTGTCTCTGCATTCCAGCTTTGTGTTTTCCTCGTGTTTACTGCATTTGTTAAACCCCTATTTAATCTTAAACAGGCCAGTAAAACTCAAAGGCTTGTAAAGTGGCCAGCTGCTTATTGTGCCTAATGAGATAAAACAAGCATGTTTTGGTGCTACTTTGATGATTATAGAGGACCTGCTCAGTTTTCTCACGTCTTGCTCGGGCTGTCGTAAAGAAACAGAAGACCACAGGGAATTTATGAAGCAGAGACTTTGTTTCGTTGCAGAGAGACGTTTGGGTTAAAAATGTGCTTCCTGTTTGCAATAGAGGAGCACTGAAAGGATCTCAGACAAACTCCCTCATAGAAGAGGGTACTAATCATGTGAGGTGGCAAGCTGCCCATATGCATCTATTCACCCTTCAGCTCCCCCGGCTCCTTAGATACTCGGCCCCCCATCGCAGAGTAGCTCCCATTTCCCCAGGGATAGAGATGAGGGGTCAGCCCGAGTTCTCCTGTTATATGCGCTTGTAATCCACACCAGCAGACCCTGCATTAGAACCAGATGACGCTCTGGGAAGACCTGTTTTTCCTCTCCCATGGCTTTTAAAAGAATGGATATTTTCATCAACAGCGAACTTTGAGTTCAGATTTGAGTGAAGGCAGATTTTAGGGGACTGTATGCCGTCTTTATCAGCATAGAGGGGAGCTTTGTGTGGGGCTCAGGTGTGGCTCTGGCTTTTGATGGAAAAGCAGGTGTGTGTGAGCTGTTGCACCCACACACACACTGACACACAGAGACATACTTTAACATACATGCCAGGTGTTGCTCCTGAGCTCAGCTTTTTGTGGCATGTGCTGTAAGAAGTTTACAGAGTATCTGTAAAGAACACTTCAGTTGTTTTGGATGTTCTGGAAGTAAGCATGGGTCACCATGACATTTTTATATGGTTCTCTTAAGATTCAAATACCACTTTTTCAGAGTAACTAGATTACTAGGCTTTGATTTGTTCAATTAGAGGCTGCTTTTTCATAGAAACATTGCCTTAAGCTGACAGATTGTCATTTTGCAAGTATATTACCTTAATGGTAGTGATTGGTACTGTCATTGTTCACATTCAGTTCACGACAGGCTCTCGTTTCCATGACTGAAAATCATTTCTAGTCCTTGTTCTAGCCTCCTGACTTGCAGTGTACAGCATGTATGTAGCCAAGTTTTTGTTTCACAGAAATAGGCTACATTTCAGGGACTTACAAGTTATCTTCTTGGTGTGGGGGTTTGAAAGTAATATGCAAATTGGGTTTAGGTTAGGGTTAGGTATGTGTTGGTTATGGTTAGGTTTAGGGTAAGGGTTAGGGTTATGGTTAGGGTTAACATTAGGCCATAAAAATGAATACAATAGAAGTCAATGGAAAGGCTCCACTAGGGTAGTGTAACTTTTTGAAAATGGCCATATCAATTTAGCTGTAATAGACTGTAATTCTTACATTAGGTGAAAATGTAATTAATTTAGAGTTGATTTGAAGGTCAGTTGAGTTTTGGTAGGTTTAAATGTTTTCATTTGTCTCTTCCAAAAGCTAAAGCTACTTCAGTGCATTTGGTTTTCACTTTGCTTATAATAAATATCTTATCCATAAACAGGAATTTTGTTATGAACAATTACCTTATTAACAGGATATCAGCACTGAAATTTAAACAAAAAATCTCCAGCATCATTTTATTAGTTTTCTTTAAAATGGAGAAGAAACAATTATTACTATTTTTGCAAAACATTTCAGTAAAATAATTACTATTGTCACAGAAATTGTTGCTTGTACAGCTAGGTAAATGCCGTCTGTAGCTTTATTTTTTTGTAAGTTTGACTTAAGCAAACCCTTAAATTTAGCAGTTGTTTTATAAAGCCTATTAAACCCAAAAATTTTCAACAAACCAAAAAATTGTTGAAATAAACAAGCTTTATATCCTTAATATCTGTTTGAGAATGTTTTTTTTTATTATTGTTTGCTTAAAGAGCAGGTTTATGATAAAGAAAATGCTTCTTATACTTACGTAGATAAAGAAAAAACATATGCATTTCTATCATAGACTAACGTGTTTTATTGAAACTTCTGTTTAAAAAAGGATATGGCGTGCAACAAAAAGATAATACTACATAAAATGAATATTCTTTGCACCAATAGTCATCTTTTGAAGAAATGCCATGCATTAAAATGCAGAGGAAGAACTGCAAAAGCAAGTAGTTTTCTATACCCTTTAACATTTAAAGTCATTGCTAAGTTCCCCAGCATCTTGCAAAATATATTAAAAGCTACGGTTTAGGTTCTAAAGGGCCACGTGTAGCCGAAGCTTCAGGTTACAGATCCCCCAGTCATGGTGTAACAGGACTGTAATGAGCTGATGTAAGCTGGTTAATTAGTCAGGCTATCTGCTTTGTATAGGTTGCCTGTAGCTGGCTAATTAAAGTCTTAAAACAATGTTAATTAAGAGCTATGCTTGTTGGTCATTTGTTTACCAATTTATTACTCAATCTGTTTTTGATGACCATCGATCTGTCCAAACATTCAAACATGACTTTTTATTTAAGGTCCAAAGTGGAACCATGTTACTTTAAGCCAGCTGACAGGTGGTGTGCAGTCGCAAAACTTCAGTCTTTCTCAGCAATCTGATTTAAAAGACTACTGTCACTGAAAATCTATGTGCTTTCTGTGAAAGACTTTGGGATGGCTTCACATCACTAGGGACCGGGATCACCATCAGAAAAGAAATTTGGGTTAGTAATCATATTTTAGATTAGAAGTTTACTTAGAACCTAACTTACCAAAAAGAAGAAAAATAAATAAACTCTTCTTACTGATGCCACTATCTGATTAGCCAAAACATGTGGTCGAGGTATGGGTTGCATTTTCATACAGAGGGATCTGAATTCTACCTGTTAAATTTGAAACTTCTTCACCAAACCTTAAAATCCAACATGTCCGCCATTCATATAAAGCAGTAATTCTACTCTGTCTGCTCCTGTGGGTGAATATGGTGCTATGTTTGAAAGTCCAAAATGCACACAAATACAGTACGGTAGTAGCCCTGTAACACATTTTTTTGGAAGCATTGTTGGTTATGGTAGTTACTGTAGATTGGTCCCATACCAAAGACAATGAGGAACCTTCCGTCCAGTTTGGGAAACTGAAGCATTTTTGGTTTGCTGTGGATAGCTTCAGGTCTTATTGAGAGCTCTTCATGTGTTTTGGCTGTTTATAATAGCCCTGGGTTAAAATTAATTTGCTGGTATTTATGTTTCAAATATTTAAAGCAGGTACCACCAGTGGTACTTGAACTACAGTTTGGGAACCGTGTCCTTGCTAAAATAAAATAAAAGAGAATTTATTTAAAAAATGTCTTCTTTTTTTTACTGAGCAGATATAAACAATCCCTAACAGTTTACTTTAATTAGGTTGAAATTAAGGCTGGAACTAACGATTATTATGCTAATGGATTAAACTATTTATTATTTTTCAATTAATCAATTAATAATCGGACAGCAAAAGGTTCCTTAAAGAATTTTTTTGTTTTTACGGAATTAAACCAGCGGAATCTAAAAGGTTTCCACTTGAGGAGTTCTAGATAGAACATTTTGCCAGACGAAAATGTTTTTTTTTTTCTTAAATGCAAAAGGTTTACATATTTTTTTTTACAATTTTGGTATAATTACTGCTCTAAGTGGGTTGCTCTGTCAGCTAAATGCATGTTTTAGAGTCTCTATACTCCAGTTAACGATTAATCAATAATTTAATTAGTTGACAATTATTTCAATAATCGAATAATCATGATTAATCCGAAGAATTGTTTCAGCCTTAGTTGAAATTCATATTTTAGCATTTAGAGCAATATTTTTTTAGATTCAGTTACTCCTTAATACTAAATATGATGATCAAACATTCTTAACAGAGATAAGAGTAGCAGTTTAATCAGTTAACTAATCCAGAGCAATTTGTATGAACTTAAAGGTTACATATGCTATTATTTAATTTATTTGAAATAGAATTAAGAACTAACAAAAGCATTTAAATCAATTATCTAATTAAAGTAAAATAAACTAAAACAGATAATTAAAAATTATTTGTAATTGTTCAATTGTTCCTCCTGTGGCTATACAGTTATAATATAATGATTTCTTCAGAACAATTATTCGTTATTGTGATTATTTTGCATAGATCTTAACTATATTATGAAATATAAAAAAACTGAGTGGTTTTTTGTAAGTGCAGATCCTTTTGCTTTCCTCTTTGACGAGTAACATAAGAGGCCAAGATGTCCAGTCTCCACCTAATCAACAATGCCACTGATTGACTTGCAAACTGTAATTTTAAAACAGCATTACCTTAATTAAAATGACCCTTTCTGTCGCTCTTCTGCTAGAGAATTCAGAAATGCATGTTTAGAGACATGCATACAGGTCGGTGTTCTGTTGTTTTAGTAGTACCAAAATAACCCCCCCTTGTCGCCTGTCGCTGCCCCTTTGCTGCAAGTCAGCAATCAGGTTCTAGTTTTTCTTCTGTGGGAGCGGGGAGGGGAGGGAGCCGGAAGGATCATCCCTTCATTTCCTCTTGGCAACAGATCGAGGAAAGAAAGACTTCCCGTATCCGTCAGCCACCAGACCACAGGACTTAGTGACCCGAGTTTTGGTGCACTGGAGATGAGAGAGAGTTTCTTGTCAGTTTCTCAGTACTCCCTAATGAACAATTCACATTAAAGATTACACTTGTGGTCAAGGAGTACCAAGGGTGCCTTTAACTATGTGGACAAACTGGACAAACTGTGGCTGTAGGCAGAGTTCCCAGTGAGGTCAGAAGCTTATAGGATAACATCCCTCCATCTTTGATGATTACAGATGAGGAGATAGCAGCCTGCTTCCTCTAGCCTGTTCACAGACATGCTGGAGATTACAACCATGTGTGCTTATCCAGTGCTCTTATTCTCTGTATATTTACTACAAACACCACCACCACATCACTGCTCTGTATTGATTCTTGTTGAATGACTTGTTTTCTTTTGTGTTGTTATGAACAATAACTGTTTTCTCTTTAATGAGGTGAGCAGACTGCAGAGATTAATGGCAGCAGATGTCACAGATATTGTTTGCCATTGACATCATATGTCCTCTAACAGACTTGCAAACCAGTTATAGATTTTCACAGGGTTGACTCATGCAAATAAAATAGCAGAGTTGAAGGTAAACAGCTTTGGCTCGCTTTGAGATTAGAGCTTAACTTTATGCCTTTTTGTGCTTAGTAGCTGCAGGGTCATCTAGCTGCCCCCCTCTATCATCAGTAAAACACTCCATTCCACTGGTCTTTAGCCACTACAGTTTTCCAACCTGTACTTCGAAATATTTAAATGCTTCGTGCTGTTTATGTCCTGATTACATCATCATATGACCTAACCTTAATCCCCCTTCTATCCCCTGTTCCCTGCCCTTTCCTACTGTTCTTCTTCCTTCCTTGTGGCTAATTATGTAACAGGTAAGCTCGCAGCTTAGGCTTAATATGCCAAATAAAGGAATTATTGTCCCGTCCCACATAGACATTTTTGTCCTATTTATCTCCTTGGGGTAAGGCCATGAGATTAGTGGAATGTTACAAGATGTTATTTAAGTTTATGTGAGGTTTCCTGAGGCTGTCCAGCTGGTGTTAGCTGGTACTGACACGGAACCACATTGTGCAGAGTATTGAATGAACAAAAAAAAACACTACATGACTGCTGAACTTTCTAAAAGCCTCGTAGTTTAAGGATGCATTGACATTTATTGACCGTATTATGTCAAAAAAAAGTATTTTATGAATTATTTGTCCTAATTATCACTTGTGGCATACCTCCTGTATGGGGACGATTTTTGACCAATCCTCTTTCTTCAATATGTCTAGATTTTCCAATCCCTCTTCTTGATAACCTGATAAAATAAAAAAACATTAAGTTGCAATACATACCTTCAGATACAATCATGATTGCTTTCGAACACTACTCCAGTGTATAAACAAGACTGACATGACATAAAGATTAACCTCTGTAAGGTTTCAGGACAGAAGACCCAGAATTCAGACAAGACAGTGTTTAAAAACAGGTGGATATGCAGCGGCTAGGGTATCTACAACAGGAACATCTATAGGAGAAAAAATACAGGTTCATGACCACAATAATATGATGGAGGATGATTATGAACATGTGAGTCACTAACCTGGTTTGACAGTTCAGTCTGTTCCCAGAGAACAAAGATGATTCCAGCTGGTTAGCGGACAAGACGCAGCAGATGCTGCCAGAGAGTTGCAGACTGAGAAAGCCTAGAAGGCTGCAGAACTGACAGGAGATCCAATCCGAGCTGATGAAGGAAGGCATGATAACTCAAAGGGTGAAGTCAAAAGCAGATCCAGATTCAGTCCACAGAAGAATCCAACAGGAATCCTAAAACAGGTCAGCCAAACAGATCAGAACAGGGACAGGCATGCTCAAAGGACCGAATACACAAAATCAGTCCATCAGAACACTATAGCAACACTAGGGTTGTCACGATACTAAAATTTTCATCTCGATACCGATATTCAGGAAAATATTTGATACTCAATGCTTTTTTTTCAATACCACAAGGATAAAAACAAAGTCCCCAAAATTTAACAGAAATGTTTTTATTAATAAAAAAATCAAATAAAAAACAATAAAAAAAATACAATAAAACAGAACAATATTTTGAGGTTGTATGCTGTGCACAAGCAAGCTTGATTAAAAAAAAAAGTGTTAAAAGTGTTCCTTTCTTGACTATGCTTCACACACATAACAATGACACTAGCCAAACCAGTTAACAAACAAAAATAAATGCTGTATTCCGGGAGGAAAGAGCAAACCTTGGGTTTAGCTGCTTAATACATTTTTAGAACCCAGGTTTTTTCACAGGTAAATAGGAACCTGGTCCGATGTAGGTCAAACATGGATGGTAGAATCGGCTGTGTTTGAGGGTGTTTGGACGCAGGTCTACTTTTCTCTGCTTCATTCTGCGACTTCAAGAGAGGAAATAATACTTTTCAGTGGTATTGATGCTTTTGAAAATGAGTATCATATCCGGATACAGCGTTTTAGTTTCGATGCTTTTTTGAGTAACAATACTTTTGACAACCGTAAGCAACACTAGAGAACTCTCAACACCAAAGGCTCAACAATAATCTGGCACTGATGGCTGGGACCAAGGAGTTTAAATAGAAGCAGAAGCAGGTGGTTTAGATAAGAATTGATGAGAAACAGGGCAGAACTATACAAGTGAATGAAATGAGCAATCAAGCCAGCCTTCATCACCAAGATCATGACAACCTCAGGATCCTGTTTTTCGTCCCAGTCGGTTCATTTTGGAACCAGAAGGCAAAAGACTTGTTGGTTTATCAAAGATATCAGAGTCCTGATTGAATATCCTTATGTGAAGCCAAGGGATAATCAAGTGTTAATTAGCTTTAATGAACTATGTCTTCATGCAGCCACTCCAACTGGTAAACAGTTGCCCCAGAGAACTTTTCCTTTCCCAGATGGTTGTAATGACTCTGTTTAATTTTTATAATTAAACATAGTTACTTTCATTATTAAAAAGTCTTATTTGCTGGCCGTGGTGCCAAAGCTACTTTGAAAAAAGTTATTGTATGTCATAGTTGTCTGAGCGTTGGAGAAAAACTTTAGTGACTGTACCTCTTTATGATTGTTTCTCAGATGTTGATGCATAAAAAAACTTATTTGTGAAAGGAAGCTAGCTTCACAGGGAGTTTATCTACGCTAGCTGTTACTTTAGAAAGGCTTCAAATAAAATTAGCTTTTACTTTGCAAGTCTTCAAATAAACTTCTGATTCTTACAGCGCAGGAGACCTCACAGTGCAGCTCTGCAGCCGGGGTCCTGATAGTGCAGCTCTGGGTCCTGACAGTGGAGGTCTGCAGCCAGACCCCTCTCAATATTTCTGGCGTGATGAAAATGAGATATCTGCATCTGAGAGAGAAAAAGCTTCCTGGAGTCACTAGTAATCCTAAGTGTCCAAGCTATTCTCATGATGAGTAGAAAGGGGAGGCAAAGTGAAGCCTAAGAAAAATCCATAAACTCTACACTTTATGGTTTTTATAAGAATGGTTAAAGCAGGAGCAGGACATCATATAAGGCATGTAGATCTATGGGAAGCTGTATGGGAACTTCTTGGGTGAAGACGAGCCTTTGCTCCACCTGTCTGTATATCTCTCTATCTGATGTTAGCGTCACCCAACCAGGCAGACAGGACAGGCGTTCCAGCACATTTACCCTGCCTCTGTCATACATCAAGGGGTGTTTTAACGAATCAGGTTGCTATTAGTTACTGTTCTCTGAAGCGTGTGTGTAGGGGTGTGTGTGAAAAAGGGAGGAAAAGGTAGGAGAACAGCGGGATCAGGTTGCTAAAGAGGAACGATGAATTTAGAGGACTGAAAGACAGGTTGGCTTAGCTGCTAATAGCACAGGTGTTGTTTATTAGAAGATTCTCATGATTGAACGGCAGGAAAGGGAAAAAAGGGGAAATGAGAGCAGAGTGAAGGGTGGAGGGGTGGATGCGCAGATGGGTTTTTGTTTTGCATTCCTTACCGTCACCTGGAACAGGGCACTTTTCTCCCCGAGCAGTGGCAGATAGTTCCAAATGCAGATGAGCTTTCATTAGTTTCAGCCTGACAGGAATACACTTAGTCTTTCTGCTGACTTTCTGCTTTTCTTATAATTAGTTTTTCTATATTTGCAGCTTGTGACCAGAGAGGACTGGGGCTGTCTGGTTGCTGCTCGCTGCAGATCCTAATGCCATAGATTGCTATCAAAAAGGAGCAAATAAGAGGCAGACCCCTAAAATGATAATTACAGCTCTGTGGATTCACTGTTACGCTCTTTATGGCAGTTATAATACCTTAGTATGCATGACAGAATCCTAATAACCTGCTTCTCATTTATGATTTGCCTCTGGGCAGCTCTTCCTTGTGTCTCCACAGAGCAGTCAGCAAGCAGCAGGCATGTAGCTGCAAAGCTAATTAACAACTGGTAGTGAAGCATATGCATCAGAACATATATAACTCTCTGCTGCTCACATTTATTCTGGCAAAGAATGAATGGAAATGATTGAATTATTTAAGATGGATGTGAACCTTGCCATGCAGGAGACGGATAGACCTATCACTGCACCCTGACAGGCTGCACAGGTGTGTGCCCTTGTACCTCTGCTAGTGTGGGACCTGCTCAGACAAGACTTAGCTCTGTGATTTGCAACACAGCATTTTACTCTGGATGCTGGTCTTTGTTCTCCGTCACAGTTCAATTTCCATACATTAGCCAGGATATTAGGCAGAGGGAAATTAAGCCGCCCCGATAAAACTCAGCACGCTGCCCACTCAGACTCACTGAGGCGGCTATCTCTCCACACTGTATTGATCGGCTTAGTTGAAACAGTTTCTTTTTTTTTACACCTAAGCTTTTTGTGATGTTTAGTTAATGATGGTAGAACACAGTAGTTACTTGTTTGACTGAAGCTCCTACAAAATGCTGCTTAGTGGAATCAAAGTGTGGTAGATAATTAAAATATAGGTTAAATATATTTTTTATGTCAGAAAATTATTAGCAGGACATTATTAGTTCTGGGCCAAAAGTAAGTATTCATACCTCTTAAACCTGATTGAAAGTAGATAAATCTGCACCCCAATTTCGTAAGTTAAGGAAAATTACAGTTTTTGAAAAAAAAAAGTGAAAAGTGCAACAAGTCTCTGTAACTAAGCCCCCTTGTGTCAAAACCTGCTTCCATTGCCCTTTTGGGCTACAAAAAGGAACGTCTACGCCAGGCATGCCCAAAGTCGGTTCTCAAGGGTCGCTGGAGGTTTAAGGGGTTTCTCTGCTTAGACACAACTGATTCTGATGAGATGCTATCAATGAAAATCAGCTGTGCTGCAGCAGGAAAACCTCTAAAGCCTGCAGTACAGCGGCCCTCGAGGACCGACTGGGCATACCTGCTCTATGCTAATCTACAGTCTTTTGCAGCTGCTAGCAGGTTTTCTTTAAATACTTTTCTTTATTTAGCTGCATTGATGCTTCCAGGAATTCTTACTGGCTTTTAAATCCCTTTGTAAAAAAAGAAAAAGCATCACCACAGCATGATGCTGCCACCACCATGTTTCATGTTCTCCTCACTAAAACACTGTTTTCCACAGTTTGGGATTTTATTAAAAAATGTGGGGTGAGAGAGGACTGAAAACATTCAGCAAACATGAACAATCATTTCAATTCCTTTCTTTAAGCTTGATAATTGTGCATGACTTATTGTTACCTCATCATATAAATCCCAACAAAGTTTTATTTTGTAGTTTTAACTTCACAAATTGTAAAAAGAGTCAGAGAGGTGCTGATGCTCTTACAGTGTAGTGTAGATTAATTTTCCATTTATCCGCATCTTTTGTGTCAGATTTCAGTATCAACTGGTTGGCAGGGTTCTAGGCTGCGATCAGCGGCTGACTGGCACAGGTGCCCTTGGGTCTAAATAAATCATGAGGCTGCCTGCTGATCCCCTACCTCCATCATTCCTGTATGCCCCGCTACCCCACCACAGGGAGCTTCAGAAAGGGGGCATCCCCCACCGATACGCACGCCGCCTCTATTTCTTCCAATCCTTTTCGCTTTTCCTCTGCTTTCTCAGCCCCCTACCATCACCTCCTCCATCCATCTCACATGAATATTTAAAAGCTCACACCAAGATGGAAGGTATGCTGCCAGGGCAGTAAAGACCTGTAAAAAAAATTCATTTTAAAGAGGTTTCTTTATTCGGTGCAGGTCGGGAAATTAAAATCTAAATAGTTTAATAACAAAGAGACCAGTGTTTTATGGACAATCACAAAACGAGACAGCTGAAAGCAGCCAGAGGGAGGGACAGACAGCGGAGAAGGGAGACACTGAGAGTGGGATCGGTTGGGGGGCCGGTAGGGAGCAAAACCATGGCTCCGTTTGTGTGAGTGTGTTTTGTTGTCTTTAATAAATTTTGGGGTCCCTTTAGCTGGAAAAATAGCACAATGTGGGGACAGGGGTCATGTAGGGTCAGGGATCACATTTAGGACTAATGCATGAATTGAGTAGCGTGAATTGAGTTTAGGATATGGTTTGAAGCTGTAATTTTTAGGTTTAGAGTAAGGGTCACTGTTAGGCTGGAGAAATCAATGGGAGTCAATGAAAACACCCCACAAAAATAGTAAGACAAGTTTGTGTGTGTGTGTGTTTGTTTGGACTTTGTGCCACTGTGACAGAGGATGCCTGGTGTGCAGAGACCCATGCAGAACCCTATGAAGTTTTCAACAGAACAAAACAGATGCGTTTGTTTTCTCAGTTGCAGGAATTTGCTAATGTGCATATATGCCGGGTAAATAGTCCAGACAAGCAGGCAGCGCTCTCTGCTGCTCGGCCAAGCACCCAGAGCCCCTGCATTGGAGGAGAAAAAGGGTCTAAAGTTGGTGGGTCCCTTTGCAGCTCCCCCCCCTTATTTTTAATAATACTGCATCATTTCCAGGATTGACAAACTGTGTTACTTTTTCAACCCTTTTTTTTTGTATTCTTATTTGACAGCAGATATTTAAGTCTAGTTAAGCCCCAGTTATTGGCATCCCTGCTGCGTGCACTGCAGCTCCTATATATGCTAATTGCTGACAGTTGTTGCTCTATAAAAACGTTGATGTTTTTCCGAACGACGAGTTAAACGAGCTTCCATTTTTATCACTCTGGTTATTTTCAGAAAAATACTCCTTTAGTCATAAAGCAGCAACTCTTAGATGTCCTTTTATCGCATGACAAGCACTTACCTCCAGATAATACAAGTGATGCTTTTTAAAATGTTTCATTTAGGAGGACAATATGGCAAATATAACATAAAAGGGTTGCCCAATCACAGAAAGGCTGAGAATAAACTAAATCCTCATTTATAGGAATGATTTGGTTTATGTGGGTCATTGAAGATGATGTAGTCAGTTAACTAAACACCAGTGAGCTGTTTGCTCTGAGGTCACACAATCCCATTTGGATCATGGAGAAAAAAAAAAAAAAAAAGAAGCCATTTCCACGTAATTTACGTCTGCGGCGTCACTCTTTTATCGACTCTGTGTCTCCTCGCATATGGACATCTTCAGGGGTTTCTGAAAAAGAGCCAGAAGAGCTTTATAAATATTGCTTTTCTGGAGTACGATGGCTTGTTTTTATTCTTCTGAAGCCGAGCTCTTGTCGTGAAATAGGTCTGAAGAAAATCCTATTTCACCCAAGCTTGATAAATAATTGAAAATGACTAATAGCACCTTGTGACAGATCGAGAATGTATCGCAGTGGTGTATCAGATTGCTTGTGGTTTCAGCCTTAGGCTTAATTTGTTTGGAAAAATAATTACTCCTGTATTGGGTCCTGGTTAAATATTAAAGCTACAGTGTGTAATAATTACAGGCATATAAAGTCAGAAATTTAATATATTATACATAACTATGTTATTTATCATCACCTATGAGCTCAGCCTTTTAACCATAATATTTGCGTTGCCTTAGAATTCGTTATTTATAATTACATAGGAGCGGGTCTCGCAGCCATGGAGGCTGACATCTTTGCGCTACGGCAAGCGCAGAGGCAACAAACTAGCGATTGCGAGATCTCCCATGACGCTCGAAAATGACTACGGCAAGTTGAGAGAGATGAACTGAGACGGTACTGAACAGTAGATGGCAGTATTATGCCTGAGAAGCGTTTAGTCTGCCTGAAACCAAAGAAGAAGAAGAAGCAGGTATACTGCGCCTCAGTAACAAGAAAGGTGAACAAGGCGGCAGGCGTGAGTGACTTTGCAAACTGTTTGGCACTGTGTGGCCAAACATCAGACGAATGGAGGATCATGCCTACTCTGTATCACAACGAAAAGCGGCGGACACCGAACCCCCGTCATCTAAGAAGCGGAAACACGACGAGAATAAACGCAAGCGTGACAAGAAACGACAAAAAACACGGATCAACATTGGCACGGCATTTACACGATGGAAGTCACTGATGGAGGAAAAAGGTTTTCAAAGTGACGCTCAAGTTGCCAGTTTTCTCTTGGACAGGTAATTAATCCTACACACACAATTGTCTAATATCACTGCAGTTTTTGGAGTACAGGATGCTCAGACCTGTCTAAAACAATAACATGCTGCGTGATGATGCTGTTACTCTCCAGTATACTTATTCAGCAACGTCCCTGACGTTTCACAGGTAATGATTCAGTAATTTTCTGTAAAATAATTTTCTGGATATATACCTCGGTTACTTCTCTGCGGCTCCTTTGGAGATCTTCAAGCCTTTCCTCCTCTGCTCTCACCCCGCTGGCTCCCCTCTCTCGCCTGGCCCCAGCTGCACGCTCACCCCGGCCTCTCTGCCCTCTTCCTTTCCCTCTTCCTTGCCTTGTAACCCCCGTGCCACAAACAAGACTTGGACTCTGTAAACGGGGAATATATATTCTTCCAGCGAACACAATCTCGCTGTTAAACTAATGACTACAATTACTTCGTCTGTTTATATCACCATGCAAAGCAGCTCACCAAAACGTCACAACGATGTAGAAAAAATAACGGGTATATTTATTATCTTAAGTCTACATGAAATCTATACCCTACACAGACTAATGAAATACTATCTGTAAAATTATCTACGTAAACAAACCTCATCACTTCAGAAGGTAGGTGATGTGGACGTCGTGGAAGACATTTTGTCCTGTAACGCTCGCCGTACTGTTGGGGGGGAGAAGCGGTGGGGGGGAGATGTTCATGTTGCTGCGGTCTGCAGTCTGACCGCTAGATGTCGCTGAAAATTACACACTGTAGCTTTAAAAGGGTTAGCATTAGGAATGTGGAAAGAACCTTCCTTTGGCAAAACTTCCTCAGACAGACAGACTGGCACATAAAATGTTGACTTTATGGTGTTTTTCAAGCTACTACATGGCTATGTTTCATAAAGACTAACCCTGGAAAATAATGTTTTTCTGTGCGGTTAGCCAGTGAGCTTTAAAGCCTAATCCTTGTGTTTTATGAGCAAGGCGCGTCAGATTGTCTGCAGACTTCAGTTGGTTAGTGAGCGCACAAGATGCAGGGCACCATAAGAGCATTAGGATGGTAAATTAGACTCCAAAGAGAATCAAAAAGTGAGATTGAAGATAAGAAGAAGAATAGAAAGGAAGAAATACTGAAGCAAAAGCTAAAGGCAAGGAAAGAAACTAGGAGTAAACTGATTAATATAAGTAGGAATGGCAGTTATTCAACAGAGTGGGCAATTTAGCGAGAGCGGTTGTATATGTTACAGGCTGATTGAGTAAAAGGATGTGTCCTTGCTTGCTAAGCAGCAGTTGCTCTATGTTTCTTAAACAGCTTAATGCTCTTGTGGGATCAACTGATATACATCATATTACTGAGGTTTCAGCAGAAACAGATGATTAGAATGTTAACACATGTAGCCTGATGCCAAGAGGGCCCCACTACTACACAGTAAACGCCTAAGAAGTAGGTAGCAATACACAGAGTCCAGAGTGAAGTGGAGTTTTAATGTTAGGTATCAGCATCAGCTGTATCTGAGCTACACGTTTGGTACGCTGCGTTTATTTATTAAATTTTTTTTTTGTGCAGTTTGAGGATTTTTCATACTCCGTTGTTTGTCTTTAAGTATTTCATGTTATGGTTGAGTTCCTAATTTGAGGTGCTGTCTTTAGTAAATGTTTGTGCTGATTCTCTGGCCCTCTGTGTTCTGTGTTTTATCTACTTCCTGTTTTCTTTTTTGCTCAAGTGTCTGAGTCTCAAAATACGTTCACACTGCAGGCCTTAATGCTCAATTCCGATTTTTTTGTGAAATCGGATTTTTTTGCATGTCCGTTCACACTTCCAAGTATATGCGACTTGTATGTGATCTACTGTGTGAACTGAAAGCGTTCAACCGAAGTGTCCCGCATGCGCACTAGAGGTGGGCGGATCGATCCCAGGATCGATACTATCGATACCAACGCTGGTATTTATATTGAACAATATTCGTTTAACAAGATCGATACTTTTTATCCTCTCTCGCGCGCGCTGACTGCTGCGGAGTCACCAGTTTCCCCATATGTGTAACAGCACTTTGCTCCCCCTCCCCTCTCCTACAGTCACATGGCTCAGCGGCGCCAGCCAATCAGCGCGCAGGCTTAGCTTGGCCTGCCCACTCAGCACTACGTCACACAGACAACCGCGCTGCCGGTTGCTGGGTGAGTGCTCACTCAGACTTGGATGGAGAGAGAGACCAAAGACCCGCCTCCAGCCTCAGACAGACATCTTTGACCCAAGCGTTTCAGTCCTCCAGAGAATATCCAGGTAGATAACAGTGGTCATCGTCTGCAGCACTTCATTATACATCATATATTACTCAGAAAGTGTAGTTAAGACCTTGAAAAAACCCAGTACATTTATCCCATTAAAAATTGTTAGCTAAAATAAGCTAACATTAGATAATCTCTTATTTATTCCACGATTGAGAACTTTATAGAAAAAAAGCAACAGGCAAGTGCAGCTTAAATGTAAAAAGTATCGGTATCGGTATCGATATCGGCGATACTGACCCAGTATTTACTTGGTATCGGATCGATTAAAAAATCCCGGTATCGCCCACCTCTAATGCGCACTCGAGGACGCGATGACGTCACATGTAGCAAGCGTCCTCAGTGTTTGCGGAAGTAAACATGACTCGTAATACCGCAGCGTATATTGCGTTCTTTAAGTTCTTCTCCAACAGGAGCAGGCACATTACGAATGAAATCTTTTTAAGAAGATCAAAAAGAAAGAGAGCCAGATTTCTTGCAATGGCGTTTTGTGGGGCAGTAATAGCAACGTCCGTACAGAGCTCTCACTGAGCTCTCTATTGACTGCTCTCTGTGTTATCTTCCGCCATGGTTGTTAGTTTTTCCCACCTCCGCTTAGTAGGACGCAGATTAGTAACGTTTAGTAACATTTGTCAAGTATCAATGACGTGTAGGTCGGATGAATGCGACCTGGCCGTACAGACACAGGTCGCATTTGAAAAGATCAGATACGTATCGGATTCAGGACCACATATCCAAGTGGCCTGGGTCGCATTTGAAAAAATCCGATCTGTGTCGTTCAGACTGTCATAAAAAGATCAGATACAGGTCACATATGGGCAAAAAAATCGGAATTGGGTCACTTCAGGCTGCAGTGTGAACGTAGCCTTTTTGTCGCCTTTTGGTTTGACACTCAGCCGTTCCCTCTCATTAGTTTTTTTCACTCGCTGCTCTGTTGCTCTCACCCTATGATTAGTCCCACCTGTTGATTGGCGCAGTAATCACCATTCTAACATTTAAGCTCCCTGGTCTCCTCACTCTTTTGTCAGTAGTGCTTGTTGTGGCCTCCCGGTCATTCCCCTCTCCTTCCTCGCTGCTTGTTTTCTCTAGTAGGGTTTCTGAGGCATCACCCTATCTGCTTCAGTCTTTGGTGATTTCTATAGATGGGATTAAAGTTTTGTTTTATTAAAGAAATCTTTGGATCCTAACATTGTTTGGCTAATTCACTCTGTCTTATCACACCCATTATTTTACTGACCATCAAAAAGCCATTAGCATCTTTCTGACTTAACATTTGACTTCTTCTCTAACTTTAGAAGTGGTGCCCCTTTTAAAATGAGTTATATTTTGGAACTTTCACATTTTAAAATGCATTTAAAAGGCTTAGAGAAGGAGTTCCCAACAAATTGAAACCCTTTATAAACAACAGAAAAAACAGTAAATGTCTCCTGTTTGTAAATCTATAGTCCTCAGTGCTGCACATACTGGTTTGAAGACATAAAAAAGCTGCTTCTTCTGTGTGTTTAAATAAAATGACCTCGGATATTTTATTAGTGCAAATCAAGTTCCATTCCCCTTTGTTGTTTGTTTTGTTAGCATTAATGTAAAACATTAACATGCATCACTCCTTTAGTTCTAAAAAGACTGGTTGTCATGGTAACCAAGGCTCCTGTTCCAAAAATGGTCTGTTTGTCTGAGCAGGTCCAACACCTGAACCAGACGGAGGCTGTTTTGATCTTCCTTCCAGCCCTCACTGACAGCTGTGCACTTTGGGGACACAGAGGGCCCTTGAGCCACGCTCTCATCTCACTTCTATTGTTTGCCCAGGTGGGCCTGGACACCCTATAGCCCTCCCCCTCCACGCAACCCCCAGCTCTGGTTTTCTTTCACCTTTCCTCTCTCTCGCCCCTCTGTAGCTTTGTTCCATGGGGAGCTGTGGTCCAACTGCAGCTTCTGGTTACACAAAGAAATCCAATTGGCTTTCATCTCCAGCATGTTAGGTGCACAAAAAAGATGGATGTTAGGTCTTTACCATCTGTGGATTTTAGTCTTCTATCTCAATAGTTAAAGGTTAGCCTCTCTACTGTGTATGAACCAGTATAGAATTTGATCTTCAAAAAGAGTCTGAAAAAACATCCCTTGGTTGGTCCATCCATCCATCCATCCATCCATCCATCCATCCATCCATCCATCCATCCATCCATCCATCCATCCATCCGTGGATTTTTGTTCATAGATGCCTGGATCTGATACCTAATTGGATATTGGCTCCAATATTGAATCTTTAGCTGGATCGGATATCAGTGTTTGAAAATATGACATATGGGGGATCCAATCCAATGCTCTTCACACGGAACTGTTATTTCTTTCTTTTTGCTGCTTATTTGTTAAACTAAATTATGTAAAGTACATTTATATTGGTGTTCATTTTTTTCCTTTTTTTTTTTTTTTACAATTTTTATGTCATGGCTAAAAGCCTTCACTCACATGGCAAAATATATGCTCCATTGAATCGGATCATATCAGATGTCAGCCGATACGATCAGCCCAAATATCATTATTGGATTGGATCAGCAAAAACTGGATAATGCATCTCAATTTCTATTATCTATCAGTTTAGAGCCCAGTTAGCAGATTTTTTTTTAGGTTTATCAAAGTAGATTTTGACAATTAGTACCTTCATATTTACCTCTTTATTTGTAAATAAAATAAAATAAAGAATGTATGTATATTTTTTTGAGTTAATTGCTAATTTTCTGTTTGTCTAGCAAATTAAATCCTTAAAATTATACTTTTTGTAGCTTCTTTGAGAGCCGCCATTTCTGCATCATAACAAATGTCTGTACTTAAGAAAGGTTTACTGATCAAACCTCTGCTACTGGCAGTTTGGAAAAATTTGGTTGTTAAAAATGTCCAGGAGTCCTGGAGGAAACCCATGCAGGTTCTGTTTGCTCTTGTGGTTTTGTTTTCCTGCAGGTTCAAAATGCAACACTATAATGAGACCAACTGCACATGTTGGTGCAAAAAAAGCTTGACGCCCCCCAGGGGCCTGAAATCCCAAATCCCAAACCAACCCTTACACTGTCACCATGCTGTCACCAGGCGGGATTCCCTCCTGCTCCCTAAAAGCAGAGTCTTTTAAAGCAGCATAGTGATTTAAGTTTGAGCAGAGCTTTGGGCTCTGTGAGAAGAACAGCTGAGAAAACAGCAGGGATTTTACATTGTAGTGACCACTTCCCCATCTCCCCTTTTCCCATCTTTGCTCCTTTTTTTTCTTTAAAACTTTCCATTTGTCCCCCAACCTGAGGTCCCTCCCTCCCTTCAGCTCTCCCCTCTCCTCCATCCTGACCTTTGTCCCTCAGGCAGGTCTGACTGGCATTTCAATCATCACATCTACAAACCAAAGTCTTTCTCACAGCCTCATCCATCACAGCTGGCTGTGAGCATAAATAGCATCAATATATGCCACAGTACCTTATTCCTGCATGCAGCCTTTGGATGTTTAAGCTGACGCTATGCAGGAGTCTGTTTGAGAACGCTCAGCAGGCCCTCAGGCTGTGACACGCATTTAATTTCAAAGATAAAAAGAGACATATTTTAAGCTCTTTATGTAGAAAATATAAACATACCAAACCTCATTCCATGCTTTATGTAGATAACAAATATGTATCTGTTTTCCTTCCTTTTGGAGCATAAACAGGTGGTTAGGTGGAAAATGGGGTCAAACTCTACCGTTCCTTGCTTTGGGTTTGCAAACAGGTGTATGCGACTCAGAGATATCTGCAGCCACACGCAAAGCAAACACCCGTGCTGCTGACTGAGTTAGCTCTGCTGCTCTTAAATAAGTCAAAAACAACCATTGCTGCGGGAGGAGTGAGTTCAACCGACTCCTTGAGCTCGTGTGCACGCCTCTTTGTGCTCAGCTCCTCTCTTTGAATCACAAATACACTCTGCCGCTTAAATCAATCATAGCTACAGCACCTGTTCAGCAGAAATGCCAGCATCACTTAAAAAGGCTGCCTGTTTGTTTGTGTCCTTCTGTCTGGTTTGTTTGGCTTTTTTTTTTATTGAGCAGGGGAAATGCTGGGGTACACAAGCATGAATCATAAGGGGTTTATCTGAGGAGTTTATAAGAGTATATGAGAGAGGGTAATAGTGACCTGCCGCATTTCTTTCCCATCTTCTGTTTATTTTAAACCTGAAATTTAACTGTAACTGCCAGATCATTTTAAAGTGGTAACAAAAAAACATTTATCAGATAAAAAAATTCACATTACATGATAGACTTAAACATAATTGTCAGGCAGAAGGAAAATGATGTGTCACTTTATATAATGGCCAAAACCTTAGGGTTAAACTTTTTCCAGCGCAATTTCTATTTAATGTTTTCTAGTTACCTCAAAAAACGTTCTAATTTTTCGTTTAACCTCTAAAGGCAATTGGTTGCATTGGACCTCTTTTTAAGAATATTAGGCTCAATAGCTACGTTTATATTTTAAAAAATGTCCCTCTCCCGATCTGAACCTTGGTTCATCAGAAATTCAAATCTTCACATGGATACAAAATAAAACGATCCGATCATGACGTGTGTGTGTATGTGTACCAAAAATTTGATCAGATGAAATAGTTTTAACGTGCGTAGAACTTTCTAATGTTCCCGAAATGCTTTAGCATTAGAAGAAGAAACTGCCTGTTTTGTAAACAAACCCGTACTTGACTACTCGTCCTTGACTTTAGCTGCTCTTTGTCCATGCCACGCACATTTCTTTTTCTTCCGTGCTTCAGTGATGTCTGTTGATCTAATTTTTTTCCATTATGAACCTTCATCCCTTTTTTGTATCGGCAGTAACTTATTCTAACTCTCCTTAGCTACAGAGGTACAGAGCAGGATGGCATGTTCATTCACACATTACATTTACAGCCACCTGCTCCACCAAAGACCAAGAGACTGAGGATCAGAGTTAGGAGTAAAGAGAAAAACATCCCCCTGATTTTGCACAGATGCAAAATGGAGATTATTTTACTCTGAAGATCCTGACGGGTTTTTACATGAGGCCAACTGCAATGGCAGCTAAATCACCTCTCTCTTCTGCAATAAAATGTCCTTCCGATCGGACCGAATCGGATTAGAATCTTCACTTTTACATGTTTACATGAAACTTTACTATGTTTATTTTTGTCTATGTCAACATAGTTAATGAGGCCTCAATATAAATGGTCTTTGCTGAATTCTATCTAAGAATAAAACCACTTCTAATTCATGAGATTCCCTTTATTGTGTTGGTCAATCACTAAAATCCCCCTTTAGAATTTATGGCAGAATATAAAAAGGTTAAAAGCTGATCAGGGAAGATAAAACCATCTAGAGATTGTTGATTTTGTGACTCAAGAATTTAGATTTGCATGTTCTGCATGTCTTTGGTCCCCAGTTTAGCAGCACGTAAAGGGAGCTATTTGCATTACAAGGTTACTTTGCAGCAGAATGAAACACAGACAGAGCTGTGAGGAAAAAGAACGCTCTCAGGGTGGCCCTGCACTAATTGCAACCGTGGCGCGTTTACTGATTATAGTTAAGTGGTCCAAAATGGTCCCCTGCTTTTAGTCACATTGACCTGCTCCCTCTCTCGGTTGGCGTGGTCAATAGCCGGCCTGTTGAGATGCCTTTCCGCTGAGGGAAGAAAACCAGATCCAATAGAAGTTGTCTCTTTGCTTCATCTGTTAGATGAGAGGGAAGGGACTGGCGGAGCGATTCTGGACAAAAAAAAAACATTTTTGGTGGTGTTTAAGACAAGTTCAGCAAAATAACAAGACCTTAAGGATGCAGAAATGATAAAGCTTTTGGAGAAATGTTAAACAGTTTCTGCTATTCCTGGAAAAATGCAACCAGTGGTAATTTAAATTATGTGTCTTTTTGTGCTGGCGTGCGCAGCTCATGCTTTGTCATGTCGCCTGCAAAACCATGTAAGTGCAGTCAGACAGACATTTTTGCAATGCAAAGTGGAATGTTAAAGACTCTGCAAAAGTTTCAGATGTAGGTGAGCCGGGGATGGGGGATAGGGGTGGAGCTACGGTAAATCACAGCAGAGGATTAGAACAGTTGGATCCGAAAATGGGATGCGGTCAGTATTCCTCCTCCTCCTCCCCGTTGCTCGAGATGTTAACAGGCGGCCCTGCAGTGGGAGAGCAGGCTGGCATTGATAAAACAACCTCTGGATCACACATGCTTTGATCCACCCCCCGGGGTTCCTCTGCCTCTTCAGGGTAGTCTTTAGTCCTCAAAATGAGGATGTGGGGATCTTAAACCCCCTCCATTGCTGTTTCAACAGTAGGTCCCTCTTCTTGTTCTACTCAGAGAAAATATTTAACACAGTACAGAATGATGCAAAACCTGAAATATTTTCTGAATCTCTAGAAAAGGGTTGTTATGTTATTGGTTCTGAACACAAGTTAGACTCAGGTAAAAAAAAAAAAAGCCTTTGAGCTTCTCTGCAGTTTAATATTTGATATGACCCATCTCTGTGATTTAATTCAATCCATCCCAGAATGGTTGGAGAAGCATTCCTTTGTCCCTGCTACAGTTCAGTTTTCCCTTCTGCTGAAATGTCTCTAATCTCTGGAATGATACACATATTTTGGAATTTGCTGATGTCCTTTTATGAACATCCAACAAAGAGATATTTCAGTGTTGGTCTGTTTCACCTAGAATAAAGTTCTTAATATGCTAGTTTTTCACATACAGGGAGAAACATAAGCATTGAACACGTCAACACTGAGTTCTAGCACTTTAATTTATTTATTTTTTTAAAACCTGCTAAGTTTCTTATGCTCTCTCTTTAGGATCTATGACAAATCCACTCTTGTTTCATTCCTATTCCTATTAAGAATATTTTGATTGAGTCCTCGATTTATGCTTCCTTCAGTTTTCTGAAGTCTGCCCAGTCCCTATGCTGGAAAACAGCACAATACCACGATGTTACGACCTCCAAGCTCCATATTTGTTTTTTTCGGATTATATGCCTCCCAACTAGTGTGTGCAGTAGCATTCAAAAAGTTATCATCTCAAACCATATGCTCTGTTTCATTAAATGATTTAAAGCCTTTCTTCTGCAGTTTTGTCTTGCATGGTGTGGGACGGACCTAAATTATTGTTGTTAAATGCATTACTTATATTTTTATGGATAGAAAACTATATGTTTCTATTTCCAGATCATTCTGAAGCTCTCAGTTAGTGGTCTTTGGCATTAGGACAACTGCTCTGATTGTTCTTTTGATTCCTCTGTTATAAAGTCTTGATGGAGCCCCTGGTCATGGCGGTGAACTGACCTCTGGAAAATGTCCCATTCCTGTAAAGTTTAGAAATGTCTGACTCCAATCCAAACAAAAGTTATTTGCTTTTATCCCTCATGTGAAATAGCCTGGTACTGGAAAACCTTTTTATCTGCCATCTTTTAGGTTTAAACCAGCTGATATTAATCTGCATGCACAGGGGGGGCAATTGCTTCCCAATCATTAACCAAACTTTCCTGTTTTCCTGGTTTTTACATTGTTGCACCCTTTTTTCGTCAGGTATTAATAAATACTTGTTCTTTGTGTCACTCCATATGGGAATTTTCAGTTACAGTAAATGCCCAACTATAAATATATAAAAAAGAAAGAAACGCTTTCAAAGCTTAATATCCCTGCTGTGTCTTACCTTTATATGGAAAAGAGATATTAAATGTCTGAAAATAAGCCCAGTTGCATAAACACAATAGGGGTAAAGAAAAGTTTAGAAACAGGCTAAATTACTTTATGCCGATTAGTGAGTGAATGTTTTATGAGTCTGGCATGCTGACATGAAGGGATTTGTGTATATGTATATGTGTGCATGTCCCGGTGTGAGACAGAGGTCAGCCTGGTGTGACTAATACAACACAAAGGCTTTGCTTTCAGAGCATAAATCCCAACAAGAGCTCACAGCAACCAGAGCTGTCTCTAAAATACTCCTCTTATCACAACTGAATGGAACTCCCTTTGTTTATGCCGCTGCCGATATATGCACATCTGTGTATAAACGCACAAACAAACACCCAACTGCGCTGGTTGATTACATTTCCAGGTCATGGTCGGCTGCTCGGAGACGTCCTGCATCCAGATCAATCGAGATCTGCTACACTGAGAAAATAAAAAAAAGTCTGAATGGTTCAGAGAAAGATTGTTTACATGTATCGATGGGGCAACAAACTAAGAAGAAAGAAAAAGAATAGACCTATAGATGAATACGGGGCAGGGTGTAGCTGCAGGGAGAGACGGACCTTTTGAATGAGCATTTAGGTTACAGGCTGGGTGCTGTGCTACTGCCCTCAGACATAGATCAAACCAGTAGAAAAGAATAGAACCAGCCATCCAGGACACATCACTGTGTTCAAGCCCTGAAGTCGCCCTTGTCTACTGGGCCATGTACTCGCTCCCACCCGGAGGGCAGACTCCAAGGACGCCTTTCAAAGTTTCTGCGGGTGCATATATAAGCTTGGTGTTGCTTTGTTTATTTGTTTTTCCGGATCATGCTCTGATGCTCGGACCCACATTAATAAAGAGCTTTCAGACCTAACTCTTCTATGCACGGCTAAATAGCTAGTTGCATTTATTTTGTCAAAGTGCTCCATTAGTTGTGGTCTGTTGTTAAATTTAGAAAAACGCTTAACAGATACTTGTTGGTTGGATCGTGTGCTTTGTGTCCATAAGAGATGAAAAGGGTGGGGTCAGTATGCTAATAACAAGGGACCATTTTGATGCCTGACTAGCTGCATGGAGCGAGCGGTTTGGCAATCTGGATCATCATTCTCCGCCTCTTTCTCTCTCATTATTCCCCTGTATCTCTCCATCTCTGTCCTCCCCCCATACCCCTTTTTTCCCCCTGCTCTTATCCCTCTCCTTGCCCTTCTCCTCCTCCGCCTCCTCTCAATCTCCTTTCTGATTACTCCCCCCACCCTTCCCAAAACACCTCTCTACCAGAATATAAGATGCATTTGTTTTTCCCTCCGCCTAGCTGCGGGAGTGGGACGTGTGGCGTGCAAAGTGCTGATGTGTTGGTTTCTAGGTAATTACAACATCCCTTGGCCTCCAAGAAAACTCTAAACTAATGTTTAATTTGCCTCTCCGCTCAAAGGAAGGCCTCTTATGTTATTGCTGTTGCAATTAGCCGGAGCCCAGGCATTTCCTGTGATTGTTGTGATTTGCATAGAAAGTGAATCAGGCGCTATCAAAACCCTGCAACCTCGTCTTTTGCTAACACACAGCCAGCTATCCCGGACCATCCCCTTCCCTTCCACCTCTCCTCAATGTCTGCACCCCTTTCTTTGTTGAATTTCTATCAGTGGCCTCGCTGACACTTAAACCCTGATCTGTTGATACCTCCTGATATTGACTAACAAAGAGAGGATTTTTTTCCCTGCTAAATAAAAGTGTCATGTGCCTCTTCCTTGCGTGATCCCTAATGGTCAGTCTCTATAACTTCATCCAGCGGCTCCTAATTAACTGCCTGTTTGTTACGTAGCTGGTGGCATTCCACTGAGGACGCTGCTAATGGAGGATGCTAAATGAAGGTCTAAGCGTATTGTCTGCACTGCAGACGCGCCTGTGTTTAGGTGTAAGGCTACACAGTCACTGTTGAAAACACGGACGTCTGTATGTGGCTAATGGGATCATCAGCCAATAAAGTAAAATGTTAATTTTGTCACTTTTCTCTTCTCGGATGTTGGGCGTCTCAAGAGATTTAGTATTATTATAGCCATATCCCTTCATTTGACCTGATAAGAGAGACACTGATTTGCAAAAAGTATTCAAATCCACTTTTTTTTTTTGTGTAAGTGCCACAAACTTCAATGAATGACAAAGTAGTGTATAATCATAGCATAAAAAAAAATCATGCTTTACCTTTTCTTAAAAAATAAAAGGGCAGATCTTGGTTTTCAACGCCTTTTCTCTTTTATCCTAAATAGCATCCAGTGCAACAAATTAAAACCCCAGAACTACAATAACTGAAGAGCAGATCTACTCTATTATATCCACATATAAATTATCTTCAAATCTATTGCTGTCCAATACAATTTTCAATGTAAATTCAAGGTAAATTTGATACAAATACATAAGGAATTTAAAGTGAAATCTTCTCCCACACCAGGTTTCTCTTTAGCTATCTACCATTATACTGCGACTGTATGTTTTTACAGTTGTATGTTCTTTTTCTTCTGTGTATCCATTGCTAACTGTTTTATTACCTGCTTGGGGACTAGGCATGGAAATAGGCAGTCCTGTTAATCGTGGCATGTTTGTCTTTATTAAAACAAATGTTTAAGGATGCTTTTGCCCATTTCATATATATGAAACAGAATAGTAGATAAAAGGTATCATGAAATCATGTTACGTTAGAGCTGGGAACTTAGATCCTTGGAAAACTGCAAAGATCCTGGTTGGAATCTTACAGAATGCCACTTAGTCACTTAGTTTAAAAACAATCCACTGGACTTGGATTATTTTTAAACTTATGACCTGGATGACTGAGAATCTTCATCAGCATAATGCCACTTAGCACCAGAATGCTTCTCAGTCGCTGTGTATTGTCAGCCCACCACAGGACAAAAGATGGGATAAATGCAGATGATGTATTCTATTCCATTTCTTTATGGCTAAAGTGGCAGAGACACAAAAGCATGATTATTATTATCAAACATCATCCCTAAGGTGAAGCACAGCGGTCACAGCATCATACTCTGGGAATACGTTTTTTTAAACAACACGGGGAGCGGCTCAATTACTAATGAGCTTAATGGATCTAAATGCGGAGCAGAAACATGCACAAGGCTCACAAGACGACAGAGGTCCCCCTATGGTGTAGCAAGCTATTTCCAAGGTTCTGTAAATGTGAACCCATGTTTGAACCTTAGGTGCATCGGGCATAAAATAATAAAAGTCAAAATAACCTGCTTTTTCAACCCCTAAATAAGAAGTTGAAATGGCTCAGAAACCTTAAAATAAATACATATAAAGAATCAGTTAAAGAAAAAAATTTGCCATTCTCTTTCCACTACACATTTATGTGCTGCTTTATGTTTGTCTGTCCCATAATTTATGGCACTAGAAATACATTAAACATAAAAACTTTTGTACTGTGAAGAAGCCTGATGGGGGTGTGGATACTTTGCAAAGCCTTAGAGCCCTCTTGTTTCATCTAAGGGAGAGCTGAGCTGCTGTGAGCTAAGGTGCTACCTTTTGTCTTATAGGTGTCGCAGAAGGCGAATATTTCAAATGTACTCTATCCTCTGACTTTTAATCTTAAACTAACTTTAATTAACTCCTGTACAGCCTTTAATTTGCATAAAAATTCCCCTCCTTTGCTTCTTTGTTAAGCTTTATTTTACACTGGAGTAAGTAGATGAATTTGCATTGCCTTATCTACTCCTGCCTCCTTTTATGCTACCTCTGTGTGACATGATATAGCCACGTTTTCCTACTCCACATCTCTCGTGTGCTCTCATCAGATTATTAGAACCGGTACTTTCCCATTTACGTGCTTAATGGCTGTGGGGTGGGATATGTAAAAAGATAAAGAGAAAAAAATTCAATGAGGAAAGAAAAGCAAACGAGAAGACGAGGGTGAGATTGAAGGGAAGCTTCAGGGACAGTTAAACCTGAGGAGTGGTTAATCCATGAGACGGAGCTCTGTGCTCGTCTGCTCCAGACTGGTGTGGCATGGTCGCGGATTGGCACATCCAAGACACTAGAAGTGAAACACAGCCTCCTGATCTATATTTCAAAGCTAGGGGCAAATAGGAATTTGGTAATGAGCTCCCATCTTTCTCCTGGTTGCAGAAGGCTCTCTTTGTGGAACTAATTGAAAGTGGCATGTGGAGTACTGGGGAGCTCTTTGGGGGCTGCGCTGTGTTTCAAGGGATGTGCAGAGATAAGCCGCTATGGCTTTTGTGTCACAGGTCTGAGACAAACAGATCAGGAGGAGGCGAGTGTTGCACTTTATGGCGGGAAGAGTGTCTGTGCAGGAGGGTTTGGGTGGCGATAGGGTGTCGATGTGCAGCTTAATATGCATTTGTTCATTTTTGGTTCTGCAACCTGTGTCCATCGCCAAACTCCCCCCCCCCCTTCTTAATAAATCTAGTTTTCTCTGTCATCTCATCAGGCATACAGTGTGTGTGTGTCCATGTTTGTTTGTGTGTACGAATGGCTGCACATTTGTGCAGAAGAGCATGTGTTATTTAGGCTCGATGAGCGCTATGGAGGAGCAGCTTTGACGGGAGTTGGCCATTCTCTATTACAGATATGGAAATAGCCTTGGACATAGGCAGTTAGACTGATATACTGCGTGGCATTTACTGAAATTATGAAACACAGCCTGGCCTTTAGTATTTACAGATGCACACATCAGAGATTGAAAATGTCCCCTCGGATGCACCCACACATGCTGACATTAAGAGATGTGGAAACATTTACACTCTGCCATGCAAGCCTTCTCATTCTTTATAAACAGTTTTACATTTTATAGATATTTCACACAAACCTTAATGTAATTTATTTGAGTTTTATTACGAATTTAAAATGATGCATTCAGTCCACGTTATTTTGACATCCATAAACAAAATACAAAGCAATCAGTTTCTTTAAGAAGTCACCTCATTAGTTAACTGTGTTTACTTTAGTCAAGAGAATAAACAGCATCATAAGGTGAAGGTCAGGGAGGAAGCCGTGGGCACTTTTAAAGCGGAATTAGGTTCTAAAGCAGTATCTAAAGCTTTGAACATCTCCCTTTAATCCATCATCAGATCACGGAGAGACGATGAATCCACTACCGACTTCTGCAGAGACCCACTGCACAGTTCTGGGAATCTGTTAACAGGACTCTTAGGCTTGCTTAACACAGCAGGCAAATGTGACCTAAATCCGATTTTTATTTTGCTGATATGTGACTCCTGTCCAAATCCTTCACTGCGGTCATAGCACCCCGGTTCTGATCAAATATTGAAACATTTCAGTGGAGTTTACCTAAATGGCTGACACACAGAAGCTTATGGTCAGTATGTTATGATGGTAAATTAAAGAAGTTGTAAGAAAAATAAGGTAAGGGGTTCATTACACTTGATATCTCCATTGTAATACTTTGTAGTCATATTGCAAATTCATGTTTTCCTAACATTATACAGTTCTACTCTAGATTTGCAAAGCTGCTAGAGACAGATCACATAATCCTTTAATTTTGTGACTGTATCGGAAGTACTACAAAGCATTGACTGAGTGGCTGAATGCATACATTGTTTTTAGATTTAAAGCCATGTTTATTTTCTTCCCAACTTAAATTGTATGCTTCCCCTTGTGTTTGTATTTTACTAAAACTTCAGCAAAATGTTGGAGTTTGTAGTGAGGTATGCTCTGATCTTTTATTGGAAAAACCAAACAACCTCTCGACAGATGCATGGCTCAACACAGACAGGCTACCTCCTCTGAACAAGACTCGGCTCTCCATCTATACCTTAAGAACAAAGGACATTCATTTGAGGACCAACATTTTCATATTTTGGACAAAGAGGACAGGTGGTTTGTAACAGGTGTGAAGGAAGCCATTTATGTTAAGAGAGAAAAAACAACCTTAAACAGAGGAGGTGGTCTCAGATTCTAGCTATCAAAAACCTACAATGCAAAACAATGCAGCAATAGAGTTGATTACTTCCCACTATCATCTCATCCCATCGCTGTACAGGGGACCAAAACATCTCACCTGGTAGGCCAGGCCAACAATGACCCTAACAACTTCCCATTTTCAGAGGCATAGGCCAGTATTGTATATTGCAGGCTAACAAAGACGTCAACGACTCCCCATTACTAGAGGGTGGACCTGTTCTTTGGGTTCAATGTGCATGATTTCTAAGCCATAACAAGGCTTTGTTGGCTGGCTCTATAAAGGTTGGAACCCAATGCTAATCCAGGCCTTTTGAATTGAAAAAGCTTCCTGGAAGGGAAGCGAAACAAAGTTGAGTGGTTTGGTTTGTTTTTTTAAACTTTTTTAGCTGTTTTGGAATGACTGACCTGGATGACTGAAAATCATCTCAGCATACCAAACAAAATGTAAATGTTGTGGTTGTATTGAGAGAAAATATGTTTAAGTTTGAGGTAGTGCAATATGAGAGCATTTAACTCTGTGGATTTAGCCGGTCTGTGTAATTGACTTGCTTTGCTGGGCATAGTAAAAAACCACAAGACCAGAAAGGCCAGATGTTCGCAGATTATTTATCCATTTATAGAATGATGCTGTCAGTTGCAATGTTCCTTTCTGATTAAAGCTGTAAAAACCTGCTTTAAATCTGTAATAAATGATAGAAATGTCAAGACAGGGCATGCAGGTGGCGCAGTGGTTATTGCACACGACCCATGTACGGACGCCTTAGTCCTCGATGCGGCTGACCCGGTTTCGAATCCAACCTGTGGTCCTTTGCTGCATGTCTCCCCCCTCTCTCATACCCCCTTTCCTGTGAGCCTACTGTCAAAAAAACGAGCCACTAGAGTTGTGAAAACTAAAAAAAAAAAAAAAAAATATATATATATATATATATATATATATATATATATATATATATATATATATATATATATATATATATATATATATATATATATATATATATATATATATGAAAAAAATGTCAAGGCAGACACCACCTGACTCAACTACCCGTCAAGCAATTTTCACCTGTGATTTATGGTTTATGAGGAGGGCGAAAGCATCAGACCTTTGAGATGAAGTTTTGACTATCTTGTCTCATAATCTCACCAGGGTGTTGCTTCTTGCAGAGCCTCCGAACTTGGCTCATACATTCATTTATTGCATCTAAGTCTCAGATCTTATTAGATGGTATGCTCTGTTTACTATCATGTCCTTTTAGACCCGTCGGCACAGCACACCTGAAAGAAGCTCTCTGCTTAGAAATGTGTTGTAGCCTTATCTAATGATTGCACACTTTCATAGACAGCCAGTCGGACAATTTCTCCCAAAGCAAAATGTTGTGGAAAAGAAGGAAACAAATGTCCTGTTTCTGGGAATAGTCTTTTTGCAGACAGGAGTGGTGATGGGTAGGAGTCTGAAAGGAGGCACAGAACATCCGAGCTTAGTGCCCAGCTGTGTCATCCCCCCAGGGGCATTCAGAGGCATGTGGAATGTGGTTTCAGTGCTTCTGCTTCTGGAGATAGCAAAGGCTCTGGGCATACAGCTGTGAGCAGTAATTTCTGGAAAAGGGGGATATGCACGTTCATCTTGTTACCAGGAAGAAAACAGAGATAATTTGTGGATCCGTTTGCATGTCTGTGAAGCTAATGGGCATGTTTCGTATTAATACATAAAGTGTTCTTTACGACCTCCTGGCCACAGCTGAGGCCTCATCACAAGGAGCGCAGCAGCGTTCAAACTCGTTTCCTGTTTGATGGCTCCTGTCAGACTCTTTCGTCCCGCTCATCAGAGACGTCTGGAATGGGAGACAAGGCCGGATTACAACAAGCTATCTCCCTCAAGCGTTCAGTCGGTCAGCTGAGATCCGCTTCCCTCTGAACGAGCGTCTGTCAGGATGGCAGCCCGCCTTTGTTCTGGAAATTTCCTCTCCTGTCCCAAGCAAAGGGTCGGTTAAAGTGCAGAGAGGAGGAGCAGCACCGTTCCTTTGTTTCCTTTGCTCCTCGCTCCCTCCCTTTTTCCCGCCACTAGAATTCCCACTGGTGATGTCTCCCACCCACCGACCAATTATATCATCTAAGTGTGAGAAGAAGTGATCTGATTGGCTGCACTGGGGTGTCTGGAAGGTCAGGGCTGCATTTATCTCTCACTGTGTCCTTTTGGTTATTTTCCAGAAGCTTCCTGAAATACGAGAGGAAAATTTCAGTTTCCCCTTTTTGTAGGAAAGAACATTTCTGCATCTATGATGAAATTTGTCCTCTGAATAATCATAAATCTGTAATATTTGGAAATCACCCATATGACAGGCTCCTGAGGGGAAGCTGCAGCCGCTTTTTTTCTGCTCTGCCGCTGCCTGTAACGTCACAACAAAAGGAAATCTTGGGTGCCAGAATGCCTTTGTTGTGTTTGTGTCACAAGGAAAGGACGTTCCTCCCGCTGGGCAAAATGAGCTAAGGAAGGAAAACACCTGGTTATAGAAGGCGATTATGAGTTATGGAGCTGTCAGGGGGCATGTGTAAAGCTGTGGAATGTCTTTATTCCATACAATCCAAGATGAAAGCATAGTTGTTGTCCTTAGGAAATGGCTAAGAGGAGTTTCTCACAGTGATCACCTCGGTCTCACGGTATTACCACCATTCACCATTCTGGTTTCATCTAAGTAAATAAAGCAACAACTTTTCCTACTGTTGCTAAAATAGAGGTCTCTTAAAAAAAACAATTTGCTTTTTAGCTGGTTTGTTTTTTTAGCCTTGGTTAAATCTTTCCGATCAAACATTTTGTAAAATCTGACAATGGCAGCTGGAGTAAAACGAAAAAGCAGTTTTAAGAAGAGGATTTTATTAATTTAGAGGGTAAAATGTTCTAATCTAACCAGGTTAAAGGTGAAAAGCCATTTGTGTCCTAATATTTCTATATGAGCCGATGAGTCATCAGCAGAGACAAAGCCTGGTTCAGACAGTCCCCTCTATCTTTTCTTTGTTCATTTGAGGTTCAAACCCTTCTGATATTCTTCCTCTGTGCTTAGACGTTGGACATAACCATGCAATATTCAGGATTGAATTTAGATTTTTCTTCAAACAATTGTGTAGACGTAATCAGTTCTGTTTGATGTCTCCTCAGCTGAGGCCATGGCAGCAGGAATAATGTCGTTTAGTCCACAATAATTGAATCCTCAAGCGCTGCTACGTGAAAAAAACAACACGCTATTGATTGTTTCTGTACAATAATTGCTTTCCTTGGAAAAAAAATTCATTTATAGCATATGATGTTTTGTGCAAGGCTTCATGTCCCAGACAGTTGAGGGATGAGAGAAAATTATTGCTGTCTATATGACAGCGAGCAGAAGTATATGTTGTCACTGAAAGGTGATTAAGTATGACTATACTTACAAATGACTGGCCACTGTTTCCTTGCTAAATTAATTACCTGTCATCATGACTCATTGTTTTTAAAGACAGCTCTTATTATTGTCTGCTCTGTAAGATAAGAGTGCGCTGCTTTTTGCTCAACGACCCAAACACCAGTGATTACAGCCAGGTTACAAAAGATGATGTGCTTCTATTTCTGTTTTTACGTTAAACAGTTTGTTTTACTGTTCACTGCTTCAGGATGAAAAGGTAAAAGAATGACTGTCATCTCTTTTACTGTCACTGCTAGGTTGTGCTCTACAAACCAAAAAATATCTAGACCCCCTCACTTATTTAGATTTTATTACATTCTTTAAAAGCTGATTTTCTTATACACATCTGGACACATCACCCCATATTGAAGGGAAACAGCTTCTATTAATGTGCAGTTTATTGTTTTACCCTTATATGCTGTTGAAATCACTAATATAATCCTAATCCTCACCCTAAGGTCATTCCTGTTTTATCTGCAGTCTTAATTAGTGTATTTATGTGTAATCTGAACAAAGTGTTAGTATTTCTTCATCTATTTAAAAAAAAGAAAGATCAGCATGTCGCTGATATTGAACAACCCCTCCCAAAAAAAATCTCATATCCTGTCAATTCAGTTGTTTTTAAACACACAAAAATATGTGGAATTTACTTTAAGTAAAGCTTTAGGTTTTTTTAAGAAGGTAGGATGTAAATAAAGTAGATAAAAAGTATAAAGTAGGTAAATAGAAAGTGAAACCGCTAATAACCACTAATTATGACCATTTAAGGGTTGATCACATCCAAAACGGGTGTGAGGCTCCCCTGTTTCTAAGGATATCCTCCTATTCTTCTCTCCAGATCCTCTCTATCTTTGCGATCTTGATGGGCTCCACCTGAAAACAGACCTGCTGAGTTATTAATAATAATTGAACTGACATTGGAGAAAGTTACCTCTGCATTTAAGCAATCCCCTTACCAGTCTGTGGGAGTGGGTTTTAAACTCACAACCTCAATATTCCAAGCTCTATGCCCTAAGCACTACCCTTGTTATCTGTGATATTTATTTAGATTTGTCTAGGATCTGGCTGGGACACTCAAGGACCTCTTTACATTTTATAGATTGAAAATCCACACCGCATGAAGCTGCTACCCTCATGCTTAACATTGGGATCACTTTTGGCAGTAGAAGTCATTGTTTGGTTCAATTAAACCAGAGTATTTTATTTCTTCTGTTCTTGACAACCTCAAGTTCATACATGCTGCCATGTGCATTTTACTGGAGAGTCTGCTGTCTGGCCACCCTGCCCTGGAGGCCCCATCAGTGGTTGACCATCTGGAGAGGTCTTCAGTCACTTCTCTGACTAAGGCTCTTCTTCCTTGAATAGTCAGTTCGGTAAGACTAGGTGAACCTGTGAGGGTATTTAGGACTCTGGATTCTTGAAAGGCCTTTGTGCTTTGTTGGGGTATGTAGTGCCGTATGTGTGTCTTGACATTGTTGAGGTGTACAGATACACTATATTGCCAAAAGTATTTGCTCACCCATCCAAATTATTGGAATCAGGTGTTCCAATCACTTCCATGGCCACAGGTGTATAAATTCAAGCACCTAGGCATGCAGACTGTTTTTACAAACATTTGTGAAAGAATGGGTCGCTCTCAGGAGCTCAGTGAATTCCAGCGTGGAACTGTGATAGGATGCCACCTGTGCAACAAATCCAGTCGTGAAATTTCCTCGCTCCTAAATATTCCACAGTCAACTGTCAGCTGTATTATAAGAAAATGGAAGTGTTTGGGAACGACAGCAACTCAGCCACGAAGTGGTAGGCCACGTAAACTGACGGAGCGGGGTCAGCGGATGCTGACGCGCATAGTGCGAAGAGGTCGCCAACTTTCTGCAGAGTCAATCACTACAGACCTCCAAACTTCATGTGGCCTTCAGATTAGCTCAAGAACAGTGCGCAGAGAGCTTCATGGAATGGGTTTCCATGGTCGAGCAGCTGCATCCAAGCCATACATCACCAAGTGCAATGCAAAGCGTCGGATGCGGTGGTGTAAAGCACGCCGCCACTGGACTCTAGAGCAGTGGAGACGCGTTCTCTGGAGTGACGAATCGCGCTTCTCCATCTGGCAATCTGATGGACGGGTCTGGGTTTGGCGGTTGCCAGGAGAACGGTACTTGTCTGACTGCATTGTGCCAAGTGTAAAGTTTGGTGGAGGGGGGATTATGGTGTGGGGTTGTTTTTCAGGAGCTGGGCTTGGCCCCTTAGTTCCAGTGAAAGGAACTCTGAATGCTTCAGCATACCAAGACATTTTGGACAATTCCATGCTCCCAACTTTGTGGGAACAGTTTGGAGCTGGCCCCTTCCTCTTCCAACATGACTGTGCACCAGTGCACAAAGCAAGGTCCATAAAGACATGGATGACAGAGTCTGGTGTGGATGAACTTGACTGGCCTGCACAGAGTCCTGACCTCAACCCGATAGAACACCTTTGGGATGAATTAGAGCGGAGACTGAGAGCCAGGCCTTCTCGTCCAACATCAGTGTGCGACCTCACAAATGCGCTTCTGGAAGAATGGTCAAAAATTCCCATAAACACACTCCTAAACCTTGTGGACAGCCTTCCCAGAAGAGTTGAAGCTGTTCTAGCTGCAAAGGGTGGACCGACGTCATATTGAACCCTATGGATTAGGAACGGGATGTCACTTAAGCTCATATGTGAGTCAAGGCAGGTGAGCAAATACTTTTGGCAATATAGTGTAAGTCATTGACTTGACTTTTGGTTTCTTGTCTTATAATGACATATGTGAGTTGACAACTAAAGTTTTTTGTTTGGTTGTTTGTTTCTTCATTTTACATCAACTAGTTCAGAGGTATAATGGCGATTGGTAGAAACCAAGAACCTATGCTCAATTTTAGGTTTCATAACAAAGCATTGAACTTATGCACCTACCATGTTCAAATATGTACATTTGATATTATAGTGTTTTGTTTAGGTTTGGAAAAAGAAAACTATATCCAAATTAGTTCAAAATGCATTTTGCATCTGTAATATGACCAAATGTGAAAGCAGTAATAGTGTTTTCTGCTGGTGCTTTATTACATCTGCCTGTAGACTTTCAATATGTGCAATTTTGAGACATAATTGTTTAGACAAATTACTCCATAAAGCCATAAAACATACCTTTATGATATAATATTTGTTAGGAATAATTTAGAATAAAAAGCTGTTTTTCAGGAGCAGCCATGGTGCAGCATTGGAGCGTGTGTACAGAGGTCTTAGTCCTTGACAGGGTCATTGTGTGTTAAGGTCCCGACCTGTGGAACTTGCTGCAATTCTTTTTCCCATCCATTTCCTGTTGAGCCACTTTTGAAATAAAAGCCACTAGTGCCAAAAAAAATAGAAAATAAAAAGTGACCTAATGTGTCACTACAAAAAATTGATAGGCAGGTGGGGATAAATCGAAGGATGATACATAGAGGAGGGATAGCTTGTGACTCACAGATGCTTGTTTGTTGTTTCTTTTGCATGGCTATGTAAATGCAACCATGCATGTGTGATGTTAATTTCGTCGAAACCACCCAAGGGTCAGTCATTACTTGACTACATTTGTTCAACAATCTGGATCTGATTCTTTCAGCCAGTCGCATCAACTCTATAATTAACCATGAGCCTGCTTCTTTCAGGGCTCACACACTACAAAAAAAAAATAAAATAAAAAAATATAGGGAGTAAAGCCTAAAAACACTAAAAGAGGCTGAGTCAAACATGGAAGATGGCAGAGGGAAGGCCCAAGCCCTGGGAATCCTTCTTTTTTTTTTTAAGTTTTCATGACCAGAAGATATGGGGCTGCTTTTTCCCAGGTAGCAAGTTTTTTTTAGAGCTCTCTGCAGCCTGTTAGCTAGTCTTGAATCTGGGATGACTTGGACGCAGAGAATTGCTGTCACACACAGCAGAATTTGATTAGGCAGGAGATTGTAATCCGGCCTGACCTGGTGGAAGGAAGGAAGGAGAAAGGTAGTCAAACAGGGCTTAGCGATACAGACAGGGAGGGATGTATGGGGTTGGGTTCGGAGAGGTGAAAATAGGGAAATAACATACTGTACTGTAAGGCTGCTCATCATGCTAGAGATGAGGTGGAAGAGGAAATATTTAGCCTTGCAAATGTCTGCCCATGTCTACTTTCTTTTTGTTTGCCCCGAAAATAAGGAACCTGTCAACCTGAGAAGCAGTTCTGATTGAATCAGAGTATTGTTTCAACCTGTTTGGAGGTTTGTTTGCTGCAAGGAGACACATGTCATTATGCTGGTATAATAGCTTCCTAGCTATGTGTTCACCAGCTCCACATTTCAAATGGATTTTTGTCACCACTTGTGTTATCGCATCTCCTGAATGGGTGGCTCCAGCAGTCAACCAGATTTTGGTGTGAACTTTGCTGGACTAAATGAACTGTGGGGGAAATTACACAGGAAACAATAAAGTTGGACGGCACAAGATACACTCAAAATTACAAGTGACAGAAAGAGATGGTCAAGAAAATAGATTAGGTTTTGTTTGAAATGACTTTGCCAGTAACTGATAGTATCTACACACCACACTGATATTATTTTATAAAGCACCTTCTTTGCTGCTTTGTAACTAAATTAAATCAGTTGTTTGTTTTTTTTTTTATCAACATTTTTGTTGCCAAATAGTAAATTAGGATGCTGCTTAATTCGGTATCTTAAATCTCTAGTGGAATTAGATTGGCTGTAGTGATCATCTTGGGTTTTAACGTTCATCATCCACAAGCGAATGGAATTCCTTTTTCCTGACTTCCCTTCAGCGTGTTTTTCTCATCAACCCATTGTTGAAACACCACACTGCCAAAGTGCTGAGATACATACATTGGCAAACACCTGATACCTTTAAAAGCGTGCCAACCTTGATGCTTTAATATGAGCTTCTATAATAGCTTCAGTTCTTATTGTCCCCAAGGTTTAGAAGTGGGTTTGTAAGAAAGTTTGACATGTCTTCAAAGAGAGCATTTGTTGGGTGAGACATGCTTTGGACCTCAGGCTCTACTCTAATTGATACCAGAGGTGCTCTGTTTGGCTGAGGTCAGGGTTTTGTCCAAGCCAGTCTTCAATTCCTCACTCCAATCTTTCTCCTCTTTGTCCATAAGGACTTCGATTCCTGCACTGCTGTGGAACCACTTTGGAAAAAGATGGGGCCTTAACTGTTCTCACTTTGTTGAGGATTCTTACAAATATCTTAATAATGATGAAACATTAAGAATTCCTTTGACTGGATTAGCACACCAAGCACAAACAGCAACCAAATACCCCATTACTCCGAAGTATAAAACGTGGCAGTGAGCTCATGTAGGTACCATCCCCCTGGAAGCTGCCAAACTCAAACATGTCAATCATTTTCCCTGGGAAGCATCCAGTGGATGTTTGCTTTCAAGAAATACTTTAGACATATTGTGTTGTAAGGATTGGATGCAACTACTCCGCAGGTAAAACCTCTTTCTTGATGCTTTTTACCTGCTGTTCTTGGGCTAATCTGAAATCCCCACATCGGAGTCCTGTAGCCTTTATATCTGCAGGCAGTAGGGCAGCACGATTTAATAGAATCACTTCCAAAGGCAATGTTGGCAAATAATAATATATATTTTTCCAGCTCTTTCTCATCTGTGCTTCCCGCCCTCAATGACCTTTATTATTTTGGGAAAAGAGGTTTGTGTTCAGTGTGGGTAAAATGACATTAGCATGTAAAATACAAGCTCATTGGACTTGGAATACATCAGCCATATATAAATCTGTGAACATGAAAGGGACTGGAAAACCCGAACAGTATATTGAATATATTTATATAGGGTCTTTCAGTTTGATGAAACACCGAGAGTTGTCAGAGCTGAGCATCTCTGCTACTACTACCACTGCAACAAATTGCTGCACGTGTTAAGAAAGAAAAGTTTTTAAACATAAAGTTAGGAAACAACAATAATATGAACAATTTTAAAAACAGCAATAAAGTTTCCTGCATGCCTCAGTTTGAGGTCCTTGTTCGGGGACTTCTTGGCCAGTTTTTTAGCGTCTGACTGTCAGTCATCTACCCTAATAGGGTTAGGGAGACAGGAGCCTCCCTTTTGGCATCCCCTAAACCTTCACTGTTGAGGCACATGACAGCTTCACCGCGTGACAAATACCCATCATTTACGTATTGCAAATCCTTCTTGGCACTCTTCCCTTTAACAAGAGGGCAGGAGGACAGAATACAGGTGCTGGTCATAAAATTAGAATATCATGAAAAAGTAGATTGATTTCAGTAATTCCATTTAAAAAGTGAAACTTGTATATTATATTCATACATTACATACAAACTCATATATTTCAGATGTTTATTTTGTTTAATTTTGATGATTACAAATGACAACAAATGAAAATCCCAAATTCATCATATCAGAAAATTAGAATATTACTGAAGACCAATAAAAACAAAGGATTTATAGAAATGTTGGCCAACTGAAAAGTATGAACATGAAAAGTATGAGCATGTACAGCACTCAGTATTTAGTTGGGCCTCCTTTGGCCTGTATTACTGCAGCAATGCGGCGTGGCATGGAGTCGATCAGTCTGTGGCACTGCTCAGGTGTTATGATAGCCCAGGTTGCTCTAATAGTGGCTTTTAGCTCTTCTGAATTGTTGGGTCTGGTGTATTGCATCTTCTTCTTCACAATACCCCATAGATTTTCTATGGGGTTAAGGTCAGGAGAGTTTGCTGGCCAATTAAGAACAGGGATACCATGGTCCTTCAACCAGGTACTGGTAGCTTTGGCACTGTGTGCAGGTGCCAAGTCCTGTTGGAAAATGAAATCTGCATCTCCAAAAAGTTGGTCAGCTGCAGGAAGCATGAAGTGCTCTAAAACTTCCTGGTATGTGGCTGCGTTGACCCTGGACCTCAGAAAACACAATGGACCAACACCAGCAGATGACATGGCACCCCAAACCATCACTGACTGTGGAAACTTTACACTGGACTTCAAGCAACGTGGATGAAGTGCCTCTCTTCTTTTCCTCCAGACTCTGGGACCTTGATTTCCAAAGGAAATGCAAAATTTACTTTCATCAGTAGGGTTGGGAATTGAAAAGATTTTCACGATTCCGATTCCCTTTTCGATTCTATGAAACGATTCGATTCTTTATCGATTCTTTTTTCGATTCCAATTTGGGGGAAAAAGGAGAACAAACAGTTTGATTATCAGAATCAACTTTGTTTACTTAACTATTGCACAATCTTACAAACTCAACAAGATCAAGATGTCCACAGGAAATGTGAAACTGGAGTAACATCTGTGTTTAAATGAAAAATAAATATACAAGAACAAACTTAATAACCAACAATGTCTAATAACAAATGATGGGATAATAACCTATTTTAAATAACAAAAAATACTAATTATAAAACAGTAGTAGGGAAAATTAACAGATATTTTGCAGAAAGATGAGCATATCTGCTTTTTCTGGAAGGATACAGGATCTTTCAGGGCTTATGGTGTCTCCAGCCGTGGAGAACACCCTCTCAGATGGGGTGGAGGAAGCCTGCACACAGAGGTAGTTTTCAGCCAGTCAGATAGCAAGGGCAGCACATCTTGCTTGTTCCACCACCACAGTGTGGCGCTATCCCTGCAGGGGATGGAGGGCAAGCTTTTATAGAGCTGGATTTCCTGATCTACCCTCTGGGCTAAGGAAAGACGGGGCTTTGATTCACAAAGTGACCGCAGCTCGTTGTCTTCCTCCTCGAATAGTTCTTCTAACTTGCGTAACTTGCGTAACTTACGTAACTTACGTAAAAAACGTGACGTAAGTCGTGCTCCCCAGAGCCGGCGCTCTAGGCTCTGGTGCTGCGGGAATCGAAAAAAGAATCGTTCAGTGAGCTGCCAAACGATGCCATGGAATCGGAAAATACGGAACCGGTTCTTAACAGGAACCGGTTTTCGATTCCCATCCCTATTCATCAGAGAACATGACTTTGGACCACTCACCAGCAGTCCAGTCCTGTTTCTCTTTAGCCCAGGCAAGACGCTTCTGACGCTGTCTGTGGTTCAAGAGTGGCTTGACACAAGGAATGCGACAGCAGAAACCCATGTCTTTCATACGTCTGTGTGTGGTGGTTCTTGAAGCACTCACTCCAGCTGCAGTCCACTCTTTGTGAATCTCCCCCACATTTTTGAATGGGTTTTGTTTCACAATCCTCTCCAGGGTGCGGTTATCTCTCTTGCTTGTACACTTTTTTCGACCACATCTTTTCCTTCCCTTCGCCTCTCTATTAATGTGCTTGGACACTGAGCTCTGTGAACAGCCAGCCTCTTTAGCGATGACCTTTTGTGTCTTGCCCTCCTTGTGCAAGGTGTCGATGGTCGTCTTTTGGACAACTGTCAAGTCAGCAGTCTTCCCCATGATTGTGTAGCCTATAGAACTAGACTGAAAGACCATTTAAAGGCTTTTGCAGGTGGTTTGAGTTAATTAGCTGATTAGAGTGTGGCACCAGGGGCCATCAATTTTGAACCTTTTCACAATATTCTAATTTTCTGATATGATGAATTTGAGATTTTCATTTGTTGTCATTTGTAATCATCAAAATTAAACAAAATAAACATCTGAAATATATGAGTTTGTATGTAATGTATGAATATAATATACAAGTTTCACTTTTTAAATGGAATTACTGAAATCAATCTACTTTTTCATGATATTCTAATTTTATGACCAGCACCTGTATATGTGTGTCTGTTTAAGTGGGTGTATTGGAGGCCGTTGATGCAGAAGGCATCTATCTTCTATCTTTATAACCTCTCCCCACTTCACCAGCTTTGTCCCACTGTCCCTCATTTTCTGTCATTTCTTCCTGTCCCTCTACCTTGTGGAAGGAGGTTCGTCCCTTTGACCCCTATACCGTAACACCAGGGGTGGGGGTGTACTGTAGAGGCATTGCTGGGCCAGGAGCCATCAGTGGGTTGAAGGGGGGAAATGAAGTGCATTACTGATAGGATCAGCTGCATGCTGAAGAATAATAACCACAGGAAAGAGGCAATTACTAGTGGGCAATGATGGAACAATATATAGATGTCTAAGGGAAGAAACGGGATGCCTGAAAAGAAGACAAAAAAAAAAAACTGCCTCTCCAAGGTGGGAAGACTCAATAGACGCAAAGAAATTGCAAATATGCGATAACAAAGGGTTGGTATTCTGCATTAGTTAATATAAAAATCGGATATGTTTTCAAATACTACTGCAAACAGTGTTAAAGCTAAAATCAATCATTGTTCAATGGCAGAGAGTCTTGCTTTGGGAGAGATTGTGGCATGCTAATACTGAGAGTGCCATACAGGGACAACACAGCTCCATGTATGCCTCAGTGCCAGGGGTGGCTCTTTGCCCGCTGAATATTTCATTATCTAAAAAGGCGTCAAAGAGAAGGGAGGTGTAATATGTGAGACAGCAAAGCTGGGGAAGACAGAAGAGACATTTGAGTGTGCAAATGCTATCTTTATTAGTTCTCTGTTGCAATTGATTCCCTGTGGGTGCTGGGCTGAACCAGACTCCAGATTGTGTTGAATCAGCATATAACCAGGTCATTTCTATACTTCACATTAGCATTCTATGATTTGTTTGAGTCATGGTCATCAGGGTTTGAGTTGTTTAAATTCTTCAATAGATTTAACCATTATTTTCTTCACTCTACAACAAGCCCTATGGTTTAGGTCTTTTAGTTTTTTGAAGTTGGTCTCTCTTCTTTTTAAGAAGTATAACCCTTCCTCCTTCTTTCCTAATTTTGTGCTGTAATGTATTGCCAGACCTTGATGGAATGCTAATACTTTAACAGGCGAAACAGTGGCAGCCTTGTCAGCGCTTTCTCTGTCCCTTCTTCTGAGAGCAAGACTTGGAGGGAGAGAGAGAGAGAGCGAGACCCTTTTTCAAGACCTTGGGTACCAGGAATTTTGCCGTTGCTTGCAGAGTGAGACAGTTCTCAAGGACTCTGTAAAAACCCTTTCCCTGTCTACATATACCTCTCCTCTTTCCACCTCTCAGCCACCTGGAACATAGGCTCTAAATTTAAATACAGCCTCCGCTCTATTGCTGCAGCAGTTGCATTAAGCATACACAATCCCATCATAATATGCATGGTTTGAGTACTTTATAGCCATTTCAAAATGAATAGGTTCTGTTGGTGTATCTGAGGAAGTGTAACGTTTGTATGTCTGCGAGTAGGTGTGCTGAGTTTGACTGAGTTCTGGTGGGCCACAGGTGCAAGCAACTTTGCATATTGATTTCACTGTTTGCAACCCTCATTGAAAATATCTAGTGGTGTTTCGATACAATGCCTCTTCAGAGATGCTGTCTTTTTTGACATTAATATGTAGATAAAAATCCAAGGGGAGGGAAGGAGGCAGTCACAGCCCCTATATGAGCCTTTCAGAGTAAGCAAGAGAAGGTGTGGAAAGGAGGGTTTAGGCCAAGAAAAGACAGGAAAATGGAAGGAAAGAAGGGGGAAAATGTTGAAAAAAAAAGTTAATCGAGTATTTTACGCTGATGAGAAAATTTGCTCTTTGCCAAACCATTTTTTTCATGTTGTCATAACAGAGCTCTAAGCGTGTTATTTACTGTCTGGAAAGCTGTATTAAACTAAATCTTGTTTTGTATACACTCTATGTATACAAAATGACAATACAAGTTGTCTAAGTCTAAGTTATTTACTGTAAAGATCTTTGCTCCCCATCTCTTTAATGAATCATGTTTGTATAAGGCCGAGTGATGTAGTTTTAATTATGGAAAGGAGAAAAATCAAACCAATAGCATGACATTTGAATGTTGTGCATTTATTTCTATTTAGACAATGCTTAGTTCTGGAGATCTATTGGACTCCCCTCTGGACCCAGGCAAAGGGAAGGTCAGCCTGACGAATACATCCTGACACGCACACGGCCTATGATGTCAGCTATGTACATGCTTCTGTGTGAGTGGATTTACATATGTGTGTCTCTGTGTAGGCTGTTGAACCAGCCAACCAAAGTTCAGCTTAGCACAGGGAAGACAAGCATCGGAGAGGGGAGAAATACACTGGCCTTGGCAGCCTGGTTTGATGGGGCTCTTGCCTGCAGAAGGGCAGTTAAAGTTGAATGAGATGGTAAGATTGGTTGGGCTAGAGTGCCCGGCTGTGCTGGTAGAGGGGTTGTGCAAAAGGGTTGAGGTGTTGTAGTGGGTTGGGGTGGCAGAAGAAAGACCTCATTCATAAGCCGTGCCATCTCTGTCTTCCAAGGGAATTGAGACTCATCAATGACCAGGCCAGCTGGGAGGATGTCAAAATACAGACTCTCTCCCACCCTCCCTGTCCCACCCTCTCCCCTTCCTTTGTGGAGAGCTGGTGCTGTCAGTGGCAGTAGCCGAACACTGAGCCCTCTTATGCTGTTAGGTCCCCATTCAAAACCAATGAAAGCTTTTGGCTAGCCTTCGTTTACATGCTCTCTATGTTGTATGAGACATGTGTGGTCCAGATCCATGCTTTACAAACTTTGTTTGACAAATAACACGATAGTTAAATAATCTATAATTTCTTGAACAATTATACAGATTTATGCATCTCAGTTGACAATAATATAAGAGGATATATGAACAGCATTCAAGTTCAAGCCTTCTTATCATGAGTGCTCAGTAATTATTTGTATGAAGGGCAAAGTTACAACTTTATAAAATAGGCTAATTCCGAATAGTGCAAATCAGCAAGGACATGCAAGCTGAAGAGGACGCCATGATAAGTACTGTCCAAATTGTGTTGTCAGTTAGGAAAGAGGTAGGAGGAGTAGGGATCTTGTAAATAGTTTAGCATAGGAATCTCCCAGCCTTCCTTTCTGCCGTGCTGAAGCTATACGGTTGCCAACAACCCTTTGCTTGTCAGGATGTTTAGGCACAGCCCACTGCATGCAGTTTAACAAATATACAGTATTTCTTTTTTTTTTTTTACAACACCATGTCAGATCAAACCATCATGGCTGCCTTCCAGATAAACTTAAGCATTACTCCAATACAAAGTGCTTACCTGAACCTCTGAACACTTCAATCACAATCAATTGGTTTTCCACATGCACACAGCTGCACAAAACATCCTGTAATGAATGAGTTGCTGAAATGTGAATGAACAAAATGTGAATGAAAATGCTGTTAGCAGCTTGTGTTGCTACCCTTAGCCAAAATTTACTCCACTGCTCTGAAATTTCCAAATATGGATGATCTGTTTAATGTCGGCTATTAGTTCTATAGCAGTGTTTTTCAACCCTGGTCCTCAAGGCACCCTGCCCTGCATGTTTTAGATGTTTCCCAGCTTTCACACTCCTGTTATCAATTGATAGCACATTATCAGGCTTTGCTGAACTGCAATCATCTAAATCAGGTTCGCCGAACCTCAGAAACATTCAAAACATGCAGAGCAGGGTGCCTTGAGGACCAGGATTGAAAAACACTGTTCTATAGCACAGTAAATGTGTGTATCAATTTACCTTGCAAGAAATGTAAGCTTCATTTAGCATCATAGTATCTTGGACCATTCTGTCGTGGCACAAACTAAAGGATGGGTTTGTTTCATAGCCTTTTTTTTTTGCATTGCTGAATAGGGGCAAACTGGGACAAAGTGAACGTTAAAGCACAATTGTTTTGAAATTAATTGAATAGATTATCACAAAATAGCCAATATTAGTAGGATTTGATTTTTAGTTCTTTTCTCCATCAGAACATAGAAGCCATTCACAAGCCAATGTTTTCTGTGAGCTAAAAACCTAATTGTATCTCCAAAACAAAATATTCAATTAACTCCAAAAGCTAATCTGCCTTTGGCATGCATTTATCAACACAAATAATCCCAAATGCATAAAAGGTTATGCAGTGTGTGCTTTTCTTTCAGAATGCAAGGGGAGAACAGAAAGGTACTAGGGTTAGGGCTTATTAGTAGTAGTGTTTTTCTAAGCTTAGCAGATGTGTGCACTTATCACTTCATTGCTTATCCAAGCTGGTGATAGGCCTGCATTAGCTGCAGCTTCAATACGCTCTGCAGGCAATGGCAGAGGTGCATTGGTAGGGTTAAGTTTGCATTTGTGGTTTCATATCATGCACAACAAGGTTACTCCCTCTACCTTGCTTCCTCTCTGTTTTTGTTTTGCTAGTTTAGAGAAGGTTTCTGTAGAAAGAGGGGCATTAAAACCACCTTTAACCACAAAACCGGTGTAAAATCAAAGATGCTGCAGGCTGCTATTGATCCAAGCATTAACAACAAAAAAAGTCACCACAGGCAGCAGCAAGAGATTCAGTTTAAAGATCTGTGAGAAATTGAAATATCACCTTTATTGTTTTGAAGATCAGCTGTCTCATTTGATCGTTCAAACAGCATCACCTAAAAATGCGTTTATAAAATTCGTAAGAAAAGACTTACATTGAGGTTCGTCTGGACTTCAGTTTTTTATCAAAATAATCTGATTCATTCATAAAAGGGGATTTCTCTTTTTCACTGAAGCATTTATGTTGGCATAATTTGATCAGATCAGTTTTTTTAAGCATGAGTAATAAAAATCGGATAGGTTTTAGGAACTTCCTACCCCTGCAAATCAGGGACTTGGCATGAATTTTGTATTTTTTGGCTCAAAAGACTGGTTATCCTCGTCAGGTACAGCATGCAAGAACATCTTTATACTCTCAGCATATTGCATATTGAGTTGTTGGTCTCCTTTTGATCTTATTCTCCCTTAAAAGCCTTAGGATTGATAACAAATAGCACTGAAAGAGCAGACAGTGAAAAGAACCTTATGTCTTATTTTTCATTGTAATGTTTGTAGGTTTATACCAACATACGCATGAAGATCATTACTATTATCATACTCATATCCATTATTGTAATGAAAGAAATCTTAGTTTTGTCCAAATTCGTTTAAGATATGCAAATGATTTTGTCCAAAGAAGATTGCTTGTATTGCTGCAGCGTTGGGAAGGGATATGGTGCTTTTAAGTAAAAGAGAAAATCTCCCTTTAATAAATGATGCCTTGGACCATCTAAAAACATAAATAGTTCATACAAAAGCCCTTATTGAAAGTGGCTTTATTTTATGCCTAAAAGAAATCCGCTAAGAGCCATCCAAAATTAGTAAGGTACTAAATGACCAGAACCTCCATTAAATTGCTTCTGGCTTAAGCTAGATATAATAATTTCAGCTGCCCTGCTGACGAGACCAAACAACTAATGGTGATAGTACAAGAACTCCAACAAACTTTAACCAGTCAAAACAGAATGGTTAAATGTTTACTTGCTTAGCATTAGCTGCTGCAGGCAGATCTCTCGTGTCAGTTCTCTGTGCATTTAGTGACAGATAAAAATGATCAAAAGCCATCTTTGGTCAAACATAGAGTCCTACATTGGTAAAATATCCCTACTTTGCTTTCATTAATGCTGTCTGTGTTTTTCAGGTGTATGGCATGATGCATAGTTGTAATTAGTTTTGTTAATACTTTACTATCAGATTGGTTGGGGGCAATATTTGTTTAGATATTATTTTAAGACAGAAAACAGTCAATACCTCTAGTGATGGACAAGGTTTATGCTGAAAAGTGTTGATCATAATGAAAATATTGCTTTATTTATCAATGGTGTTTTAATGACATCACGCTGCCATGTACAGCTCAATGATGAACATATCTATGAATGAAATCACCCACAAAACTGCACATGGATTCGTGGACGGGTTTACAATGGATTTTTTTCTGATATAAAAAAAAATGCAGACTGGAGCAGATTTATATTCTAGATTTTCTCGTATACGCAGCTTTTGCATGTATAAATGAAGTGAAACTCCAGCCCGTCTCCTTCACTCCATCTTTTTCCCTCCCTACCTTTGGCAGATCTTGCTCTTCCTTGTCTCATCACCGCCAGGCAGTCCACCTTCTGTTTCTTTGGGAACCTTTTGACTGATGTTCCAGCTCATTGTGTATGATGTTTACTCTGTATTGGTGTGTAATGGTGCCCTGAGAAACTGTTGCCAGAGTATCGTCTTTGGTGTTTGTTCCATTGCTGCCCTTTAGACCCCAATAACCACCTTCTGTGTCAGGAGCTCTTTAGTTTGTAAGGCATTTCTTTTTCCCTCTGCCTCTTTGGACCATAATATCCTGGCCCTTCCTGTTTTTTTTACAGTTCATAATCACCTGTCCTTGTAATGTCTTCTGCCTCAATGTTTCAGCCACATACAAGGTGCCATAAAATGTGTCCAGTCGTTATTTCTCCATCACTGCTGGGCACTGAAAAGGGGGCAGAAAGGGCTGCTGTTGGAAATGTTCTTTTAAGTCTTTACAGTGTTTTTTTATTCAATTACCTCCAACCCTTTCGCATCTCTGTAAAGACCCATGGCGAATGCCCCCGCCATGCTCTTTTCCATGACCAAAACCCAGCAGTGTCCTAAGAAGTTGGGGGGCCGGTTACCATGGTCACGGCAATCAGGATTGTGAACTTGAAACTTTCCAAGATCCGTCTTGAGCTCCTTTGAACCGTGTGTCCTGCTGTTAATATATATTACAAATGAATGAACAGGGATTTTAGTTGATTCAGCCTAGATTAGATTTCTTTGGAGCCAAGAGACTACATCTTACCTAGAGGAAGAAAGTGTGAGACTAAGAGTGTCCCTCCTATGGCGATGACAGGCTGAGAATCTCTTAAAAGTACTTTTGTGTGAGGAATCACGTTGCTCCTGGTTATTTTAGGCATCATTGAAGATGTAAGCGTATTCATCCTTCTGACAAGACAGATAGTGTGGAGACCAAAATAAAGAACTGCTAAGATATATGAGACAATAAATCTTTGGTGAAGACAAACAATCTGAATAATCTTAGTTCCAAACAAAAGAGCAATGACAATTTCTGATTATTTCATCTATCTATTTTTTCTTGTGCTAATTCTGATGCCTAATAAATAATGAAAAAAATACCCTACAAATGACACAAAACAATACTTTGTTCTTTCTAGAGTGACACAAATTAGCTCTTAATTGTTTTGTTTTCTTATTCTTTTTTTTTTAATCTTAAAAGTGTGGTGTACATTTGTATCCAGCCCTCTTGAGTCTGTTGTTTCTAGAACCATAAAAAAAAACAAAGTTTAGTCTATTGGGATGGAAACTATTTTGTATTTGCTGTCGATATTGACTTTGTTTAAGCCATTCTAACCCATAGATCTGTTCTTGATTTAAACCACTCTGTTGTTTCTCTAACAAGTTGTTGTTTTCAGCCTCCAGCATTTTGCATTTTTTGCATAGGTTCAGAGTAATCAGATAAGGTTGCTTGAGGTTCTTTTTATGAAATTGAACCAGGTGAAACTAAAACTTTTCCACTTGAGGAGTTCTGAATAGAGCATATTGACAGATGAAAAAAATTGTTTTAATCTTAAAGGCAGAATGTTTATATTTTCTTTTTATTTTGATATAATTACTGCTTTAAGTGGGTAGCTCTATCAGTTAAAGGCATGATTTACAGTCTCTATACTCCAGTTAACGATTAAAGATAAATACATTAGTTGATGATTATTTAAATAATCGATTAATCACAATTAATTGTTTCAGCCCTAGTACAGACTTAGACTCTGTATCCCATTCCTTTCCAAGAAGAAAATGTCATGCTGCCTCAAGCCTTTTTTTTCTGGTCTTTATGATTCAATTTGTTAATTTATTTTATTTAAACCTCTTGGGTGTAAACAATACTCAGATTAAAATACTGCACACAGCCAACCCTAGGACATTTAAAGGCAGTTGTATGATGAATATTTTGAGTTTTATGACTTTTTAAAGAACTCTATCGGGCTTTAACATCAGTCATTCTCTCTCTGCTTGATAACCGTAGTTTTAAAACAGTTTTGAATAAAACGGATTGGTTGCACTCCTTTAGTTTTCACATGCTCATTTTAGGTTGTTGGGTTATTGTTATCTTGGTGCCATGTGTCAGAAAGGTCCAGCAGCCTTCTTTCAGCCAGTTGACAGGCAGTGCAAAGCAACCTTTTCTTCTGTCTTACATAAAAGTTTTAGGATATATAATTAGAATGAAGGGAAGTATTTTTGAGCTCGGTATCGTATGCCTTTGTACTGCTGTATCTGAGCACATCTAAGGAGCAGTGTTTGTCCAAAACAAATAAAAAGGATTTATTTAAGCTATTAGATTATAAATGATCTGTGTCTAGCAAGGCACATCCTGCTAACAACTCTGTTGAGCTTTCAAGGTTTTAGTAAAAAATAAGCATTAGGAAAATCCAAACAAACTTCTGACGCTGCAGTTTGACTAATTTTTATGTTTCAAACTCTTCTCCATCTCCAGATATGTGGATTTTCTAATCAGCACAAGATTGCTTTGGAAACATTACTTTACCACATCACTACAGCTTCCCTCTGCATTAAACAGTATTGACTGTGGGTTATTGACAATGTTATAATGTAAAGGTGCCTTAGTGTCAAAAATGTTTGTTTGGATGGAAGTCAGTTAAATCAAATGAGAATAATTCACAGAGTTTAAAATAAAGCCATAAGGTCTCTAATCCATGTCTGTGTTCTTGTGTCCGCAGGGCTCCAGAGATCATCCTCGGCCTTCCGTTTTGTGAGGCCATCGACATGTGGTCGCTGGGTTGTGTAATAGCTGAGCTGTTTCTGGGATGGCCCCTGTACCCTGGAGCCTCAGAGTACGATCAGGTAACGCCGTATAATGAAGATTATGATGATGTTATTCATTCACTTTGCAATAAAACCTTGTTTATACGCTTTTCCTGGTTCTTTATGACATTCATCATATAACCTGCGATGATTGTCGTTGAGTTTTTCTGTCTAAAGGAACAGATGCAGCAGAGCCTACTGTCTAATTAGCACAAATCCTGTGATGCATGTTGCTCTCTCCTGCCCCCATCTCTTAATGGCTTGTGGGATTGTCAGATAATGTCGCCTATATCATTACATTTTATACCTCTTCAAGAGTCTTTACCATCATCCATGACAGAAATTACACTTTCAACCACCAAAAAACTTTTTTTTGTTTGTTTTTGCTGTTCAAAGTTAAATTTAAATACCGGTAGTTAAATTAAAAATGTTTGCATTTCTGTTTTGCAGATCCGGTACATCTCGCAGACGCAGGGTCTTCCTGCAGAATATCTTTTAAGTGCAGGGACAAAGACCACCCGCTTCTTCAACAGAGATCCAGACACCACCTACCCTCTTTGGAGACTGAAGGTACACAAACAACATGTGACATGGTGGGGGTGTGACTTTGAATTTACCTATGACTTATATTGCTGTTGATTATATTGATGGATATACTTGAAAATAAAAATAAAATGCATACAAATATTGCATAAAAAATCAAGATCAGACTAATATATAGCAGTAAAAGTGGATGATAGGTAGAAAATGACCAGACATTTTTGAAATTTGTTCCAAACAACATCTGTAATATTACTATCAAAAAAGCTTTGATGTATTTATGAATTTGTTTATATATTTTTGCTGTTTCTGCCATACGTGTAAGGCATTTAGCTTATTCTTTAGTTGTATTTTGAGAGTGTAATAAGGGTAAAACAGATCTATGTGGGAGCTAAGAGGGTGCTCTAACCTCCACTCTACTATAAGCTCCATTTAGGCCACTCAATAAAATGGTTTGCTTCATCTGAACTTGTCCTCCATGCAGATAAAATTTGCACATTGAGTTTGTGACTAAAAAGAGCAATAGATACTGATCCTTCACTGCAGCACATAATGAGCTTTTTATAATGTGCTGTTTGGAGCATGTGCTTCTATGGATCCTGGAAACATACCACTGCTGACAATACGAATAATGCAGAGTATATGGTCTTTTAGTGAGAAAAGCATGCAGTGCCTTTCAAATGTATATGTTCCCCTTTAATGTGTTCACATTGTGTCGCCTTACAGCTACAAACCTGATTATACTTTATTGTGATTTTTTTTAATGGAGCAAACCACACTAGAGTATATCTGGGTGAGAGGATTTTTATTTTTGGAATAAACTTTAGTTTTGGATCTGAAAAAAAATCCTTCCTTTTTATTACTCCTAAATAAAATCCAGCCTAACCAGCCTGCTCTTCAAGACAGCCAGTGTCTAAATATAGTGCAGATGTGTGCAATTTAATCTGAGTACAAATGAAGCTGTTCTTACTTCAGAGAACACTGGAAACAAACCGCATCATTAAGACCAAAAGATACCGCCAAAATGTAGGAGGGAGCTGGAGCTATCTGGGCACTGGAGCTATCCAGGCTCTGGATTTTCCACTTTCCATCGCTGAAAGCTCAAGCCCCTTTTTGTTTGGCCAAACGACAGCTTGCCTAGCGCCGAGTGAGTCAGGTGGAAGGGATGGAGTTTACAGCCTCCACATGAGAAGCTCCCCTCTGCAAGTGTGTGCACCAACATTGCCAGATGCTGAATAATTGCAACAGGGACAATTTTTGTTTCTGTACAATCGTAAGTGCTTATACATCAAGCTGTAGCATCTGTTCTGCTAGATCTTCGTCCATCTTGGTTGCTTTGTGTGCCTCATGGTTGCCTTCTTCTGCTTTTATTTCCGGTGGACTTCAGTCTGCGTTTGAATAAATTTCTGATGCACATATCGACACAGTGATGAGGCTCCTTGTATCTAAAACTGAACCGGTTTATTGAAAGCGTCCATTTTAAGCTCTGGCTCTAGCTCCAGCTCAGAGTAAGCTCCGCCTCCTGTGTGGTGCAAAGAGCTTATGGGAGGAAATAGTGAAGATTAAAGCAAAAAATATATGTATCCTGAGCTTGATTAAATATTTAATCAGAGAAAAACCCTTCTTTTTTTAACCATTTAAATCGAGGAAAAGAAAGCAATTTTGGTTAAAAAAAATCATCAGAACGGGCGTGCTTCGGTGGCGCAGTTATAAGTTCGCACAACCAATGTGGGGAGGCCTTAGTCCTCAACGTGGTCGACCCGGGTACTTAAGCCATTTGACTCTGATGTGCTGGACCAGGGAGATATCTGAAGGTTGCAGGATAGTGGCCATATGGGACATAAGTTTGACATAGGGTTAGACCAGACATCCCCAAAGTCGGTCCTCAAGGGCCGCTGTCCTGCAGGTTTTAGAGGTTTCTCTGCTTTAGCACCGCTGATTCTGATGATTGCAGTTCATCAAAAGCCTGTTAATCAACTATCAATGTATATCAGCTGTGCTGGAGCAGGGAAACCTCTAAAACCTGCAGGACAGCGGCCCTCAAGGACCGACTTTAGGGATACCTGGGTTAGACTTATGATGAAATAATCGGTATCAACCTCAGCATTAAAATACCTGTATTGGTTGATCTCTAGTGGTGGCAGGATCATGCAGGAGGGATACTTTTTTTATTAAAAATAGTTGAAATGGCTCAATTAAGACCTGCAAAAAAGTCGGTGTGAGACATAATGCTTTTAACTCAGATGGATGTTTGGTGCCTTTTTGTTGCACTTTTTACTTGTTTCTTTCTCCTTTCTTTGCCATATTTGCAACATTTCGAAACAAGCAATGCTTTATGGTGAACATCAGGAAGAATGCCTCCTATTTAAAGTAATCGTCTTCATTGTTTGGAATGTAGCCGAACAGAGATGGATTTGTGTAACTTCCTCCTGACACCGTAGCGCTGTAACTCATCAAGGCTGTCTTACATCTGGTTTGTGTGAAATCAGGGTGTCCTTGAAACTTTTTTCAGTCTTTGATGAGTGACGGCGCAGCTTTAACTCACCCTAGCCATGTTTTTCCACCAAACACCAGCTGTTTTACATTGCTGACTAATTAGATAATAAGATACTTTGTGTTAAGTCAGGAGGTTTCTGCAGTCTGGTCAGCACAAAGACGCAGAGTGTAAATCTGCATCCGTTGTATTGATTGAATGTTTATACCTGTCTGGTTTGTGTCTATCCAGGTGCACTGATGTAAATCTGCTGTGTAGACTGCATATTGTTGTAGCATTTGCATGATATACAGTGTGGCATAGTAAGCAGTCCAAACCCTCTGGCTTTGCTGTTTGATGAGTATTTGTGTGCTACCCCAGGGTTACTGGGAGGGCAGGATGAGGTCTTATGCACATCAACAACAAAATACTGTAATGAACCAAATATAAATGGAAGATTTCCAGAGGGAGAGGTTTGACAATAGTTTCACCAAACATCTACTGCTTGTCTCTTGCAGACTCCGGAAGACCATGAGGTTGAGACGGGGATCAAGTCCAAGGAGGCTCGCAAGTATATCTTCAACTGCTTGGATGACATGGCACAGGTATGCTGTCTGCATATCAGAGCAGGAATCTTCTCTACTCAACAAGTCGAACCAGAGAAGTATTGGTTTTCTCTTGCTCTGCCGCTGATGTTGATGCTTATTGAAGAAGGAGGTTTTGGTCCAAAGTTAGTTTGATCCATTTTGTCCTGAGAATTTTACACCCATTATGTGAAATCACTTCAACTAAGCGGCTGAGGTCTGATCACTAGTTGCAGCAGACTTAAGCTTAGGCTTGGATTTTTACAGAGCTATATGAAGGCAGCTGTTTGTTGGAAGTTCCGCTCAGCTCTTCGTTTTGCTCTACGACTGCCTAATAAGTAACAGACATTGAAACTAAATGTACTGCGACTGGTTACCAGGCCTGATTCGTACAGCATGTTTCCTTATTCATGCAGCTGGGTGCAGGGCTGTGGCTGGGTCCCTTCCCAGCTGTATTTCATGTAAGCATGTAATGGGAGAGGCTACTAAATGCTGTAGATGTCCTAAATCTAAGGTTTTTCAGAGACATTTTGCACATGAGGGGCAAGCCTGTACATTTTCTGTTAGTTTTTAAGAGCAGTGCCTGTGTTTTTGCAGGACTTTACACCATCTGGCTGATGGGTTTATATATTACTGTGAAGTACAGACAGTGTGATGCACAGAAGTATTTTAAAATATGTCATTTCTTTCCAGAAGTACAGGGTCAGCCATCCAAACCATTGAGTTCAGTAGCTGTAGTCGCTGTCTTGTCCACATGTGACTGATTCACCAACATTCATAAAATTATGGGTCGTTTTTAGAGCTCATTAATTCATGCATGATACCATCATGGGATACTACTAGTGCTACCGACCACAGGTGCAAGAGAACACTTTCAGATCCAAGGCGGTCTCTGGACAAAAGCACAGTGGAGTAGTGTTTTCTGGGGTGATAAATCAGGCCCCTTGGTTCCCAGGAGAAAGACACTTGCCTCACTGCATTGAGCAAGTATGTAGTTTGGTGGAGGGAGTATTATGCTGTTGGACTTTTAATTTTGCAGAGTTGAGCTCAGTCCCTTAGTTTCAGTAGAAGACAGTCTTGATGCTGCAGCAAACCAAGACATTTTGGACAATAATTTGGTCCAAGTTGTGTTGAAACAGTTTGGGCAAGGCTGTGTTCAATTCCAACTTATAAAACATTTGGTCCAATGCACAAAGCAAAGTCCATAGGTATGGAGTTGCTGTGAGTTTGGTAAAAAATTTTAAATGTGCTGTCTTCTCTAAAGAAAACATGCAATTAAAGATCTTTAAAAGGTTTTACCTTTAGGGAATGGAGAACACAAAGATAGGCTTGCAGAAGAACAATGCTGTATTGAGTTTAAAAAGTGTATGAACATCTAAGCAGGTAGGAATGCTAACAGTTTTAGCAAAAGATGTATTTGAAAATAGAAAATGAAGATCAGAGTAACATCAGCACATTCACCTAAATTTAACAATGTGCTAATATTCATATTCTAATGCAGACCAACCAATGGCCTCTGAATGGCCAATTATGACCCATGGCCCATAACATACCATAAAATAGCCAAGATTACAGCTGCAATTGGTTTGACGCTTGGGCAGCGACAAATAACACTAACAAACTGATGTCATTGCCACCACCATGAAACCCAGCATACCGGATGAATTGCGCTCTGGGTTGCTCGTCTCCAAGCTCGAAATATGGTTTGCTATTAAACTGGGGAGACCTTAACATTTTTTAAGTGTTCAGTGATGGACACAGTATCAAGGATGAAGAGTCAGATGATTCTTGTTTGAACTGACTGAAATCATACAGTATAGGAAAGTTGGACACAAGAAAAACGGGTTCATCCCCCAACATGGAGGCAGGTACAGACTGCAGCTTTTAGCTAGCTCTAACAGTTCAGTTAATGAAACCATCACTGATTGGCTGTAGTGTTACGTGACGGTGACAGGAATTGTGTTGCGTCAAAAGCCCGTGTTTGCATATTAATGTGCATAAGCTCGACATTTCACTGGTTGCTTGGTTCGAGGAGACAAGCATTTATTGCCTCATCGTACTAGTTCCATAGGAATTAATGGAGAGGGAACGATATACTGTAGCATAGAGTCCAAGATGATGATCTCTCAAGTGCTTCCTAGTTATTTAGTCAGGTCTTTTTAGATGTTTTTTTTTACTGAATATAATTCGTTATGCACATCTTTTTATTGCCGTTTCATGCTTTTTTTTTAAAAGCTGCGCTGTAAAGGTCAGTAAAAGCTCTGATGTGCCTTTAGATGGTGTGGAGAAGGAAAAAAACTGGAGTGTTTTGAATTTTTGATGTATAAAGATCTCGAATAGATGTGTCAGTGAGCAGATTTGTAGGATTAGGGGGATTTTACCATCATGTTACCATGCTGGCTCAGGACCTGAGTCTGGTTCAACATTGTATATAAATCACCCTTTGCCTGATTTTACTAGGAGATTTTGGTTTCAGTGGTGACTGAAATACACTATATTGCCAAAAGTATTTGCTCACCTGCCTTGACTCACATATGAGCTTAAGTGGCATCCCGTTCCTAATCCATAGGGTTCAATATGACGTCGGTCCACCCTTTGCAGCTAGAACAGCTTCAACTCTTCTGGGAAGGCTGTCCACAAGGTTTAGGAGTGTGTTTATGGGAATTTTTGACCATTCTTCCAGAAGCGCATTTGTGAGGTTGCACACTGATGTTGGACGAGAAGGCCTGGCTCTCAGTCTCCGCTCTAATTCATCCCAAAGGTGTTCTATCGGGTTGAGGTCAGGACTCTGTGCAGGCCAGTCAAGTTCATCCACACCAGACTCTGTCATCCATGTCTTTATGGACCTTGCTTTGTGCACTGGTGCACAGTCATGTTGGAAGAGGAAGGGGCCAGCTCCAAACTGTTCCCACAAAGTTGGGAGCATGGAATTGTCCAAAATGTCTTGGGATGCTGAAGCATTCAGAGTTCCTTTCACTGGAACTAAGGGGCCAAGCCCAGCTCCTGAAAAACAACCCCACACCATAATCCCCCCTCCAACAAACTTTACACTTGGCACAATGCAGTCAGACAAGTACCGTTCTCCTGGCAACCGCCAAACCCAGACCCGTCCATCAGATTGCCAGATGGAGAAGCGCGATTCGTCACTACAGAGAACGCGTCTCCACTGCTCTAGAGTCCAGTGGCGGCGTGCTTTACACCACCGCATCCGACGCTTTGCATTGCACTTGGTGATGTATGGCTTGGATGCAGCTGCTCGACCATGGAAACCCATTCCATGAAGCTCTCTGCGCACTGTTCTTGAGCTAATCTGAAGGCCACATGAAGTTTGGAGGTCTGTAGTGATTGACTCTGCAGAAAGTTGGCGACCTCTTCGCACTATGCGCGTCAGCATCCGCTGACCCCGCTCCGTCAGTTTACGTGGCCTACCACTTCGTGGCTGAGTTGCTGTCGTTCCCAAACACTTCCATTTTCTTATAATACAGCTGACAGTTGACTGTGGAATATTTAGGAGCGAGGAAATTTCACGACTGGATTTGTTGCACAGGTGGCATCCTATCACAGTTCCACGCTGGAATTCACTGAGCTCCTGAGAGCGACCCATTCTTTCACAAATGTTTGTAAAAACAGTCTGCATGCCTAGGTGCTTGAATTTATACACCTGTGGCCATGGAAGTGATTGGAACACCTGATTCCAATAATTTGGATGGGTGAGCAAATACTTTTGGCAATATAGTGTACCTTTTTATCCCAGCTCTCCTAAAATGTCATCACCACGCTCTGTGATTGAGCTGCTGATAACCGCATGCCAAGAAAAGGTTTGGCCAAGTGAATTTCCTCTACTGGTGGATGTTCATCTTGATTACAGCCAAACAACGGCCCCTGGAAAACCAGCCATACGAATACCCAACACATGTTGCTGCTTAAATGATGGAGACAATTACGATGGCTCGACAGTGCCCAGGGCCACTGTCAGACCAGTCTGGAGTAACATGTGGTCAACTGGGACAAGATGGTATCACTTCCTGGAATTGTTGAATTTAATGTGCTCATACACACACCAGGCAAACGGTTTAATGAAGCCAACCTGTGCAGGCATGATATCCCCAGGGTCATCTATGTCGTTTGTGCTTCTAGTTCTGCATCTTGTCTTTCTTTTTTGCAATACGGCTCGGGTTTCTACAAAAAAAAACATAGATGAACAGTGCCTGTTTTACCCCGTCTCCCTACCCTGACCACATAAACAAGTCAGCATTGTGGACATCTGTGCCTCTGTGTATAATGGATGATATAGCTGAAGGCCCTCCAAGGCTGAGGGGCGAGGTGCCAGGAAGAGATAATGAACCTCCTTTTAGTTGTGGTAAATGTGTGGAGGCTTCAGTCACGAGTAGATCTAATTGAAGGGAAATAAGACACCAGCTTACAGTAAATGCAGGATTGCTCGAGGTGTCTGGTGAAGAGTGAAGGAAAGCTGGAAATGCTCGTAAACATCCACTGTGATATGCATTCCATCAATAATTTTAGTGATAAGACTGAAGGCATGACAGGAGGAGCCTCATGGTCTCCACCTTACACAAGTATTCAACTTTAATTTATTTTATTGGGATCTTATTTGATAGATCAACACAAATGAGGTGCTGTTTGTCTAGCGGAAGGAAACTGATCCATGGTTTATGCTTCAGTGGGTCGTTATGATTATGTCTGCGTCAGCTTTGCCTGGCTGCAAATCTACTTCACTAAAGGAGAAAATCTATTTTTAAGTCTTGCCATAGATCTTCAATTGGATTTAGGTCTGGACTTTGACTGAGCCATTCTTTTATATCTCTGGATGTATCTTTAGAGGTCTCTTACAAACTTGAACAGGTTTTATTTCCTACTGGAGCAACGTTTGTCACATAATAATACTATCTATGTTTCACCATGGGGATAAAGGATTCAAGATTTCTTCCAAATCTGTGTCATTTCTCCACACTAAAGCTTTTTTCCGTCAATAAAGACCAGATTGGTGGAGACACGGTTGTTCTGTCAACAGATTCTTAGAGCTGTAGTGGGGTGTTTGAAAAGCTGTCATGGGTTAGCCAGAGAAAACTGTCACCACACCATGATGCTGCCACCACCATATTTTATTTCATCCATCGTGGATTGATAGTAGGATTCATAGCCTAAATGTTGAGTTTCAGCCTGACTTAAGAACCTTATTTCAGATTTTCCTCTCCCGTTGCACTTGTGTTTGCATCTGGTGGACATCCATGTTTTGATTGGTTTGCATTTGCTTCTTTCTCTCTCTGTGTTCAGATGATGGATTTATCTGAAGTATACTTTATCTTGTTTTGAGTGCTTTGAAAGTTTTTTAAAGATGTAAAATGTCTAGCTTTTCTGTTTAAAAAAAAAATCAGCATATAAGATTTTTTCTTTCCTAATCTCTATTCATTTATTATTTTTCTTAGACGTATATTTGCACATTTCCCCGAAGTCATTTTCCTGCAGAATACATTATGATTATTTCTTACCTCATTCCACAGACTATTTCTCTATCAAAGCTAGGGAAGAAGGCAAACAAAGAAGTATGGGTGCTAAAGCTGAATAGCTTGCATGAAGATAGGAGCTTGAATCAGATTTGCCGTGTTGACTGGCAGCACATCTGATAGACCCTGGAGCAGGCTCACAGATAAGCGCTGCGTCTTTATGAAAAACAAGGCTGCTTCCACCGGCAGAGCAGTCACAATAAACAAGGCTGCCTGTCTGTTGCCACAGTCCTGGTCCTCGCTCTGCCTGACAGCCTGCTCGCTCCCTGGCCGCCTGAGTTGCTGCATCGTGACCTTGGTCCCCTTTTCTTCATACCACACCAGACACGACAACACTAAAAAAAAGCCTTCAGAATCAGAATTAGTGCCTTAAATACCAAATCAATCTTTGCTTATGTGTCTTGGTTAAAGCAGAAATGGGTTGCCTTGCCAAGTATTTACCCGCTGCCTGGGCCACAGTGTTTATTACAGCGGAAGCAGCTTGATGTTTCAAGACAGCTTCCCAGAATTTCCTTAGAACAAATTTACATTAAGATGCTGTGTCAGCTTTTTCAGAGCTGCTCACAAACTGATGTCCTGTGTGGAAAGCCTTTTTACTGACAGCCAGTGGCTGTGTTTATCGAGTTCCTCCTTTTTGTTTGTTTTTACATCTTTGGAGGAGAGAATATTCTCATTGGAGGTTTCAGGACATTTTTTTTCATCTGCTGCTATGAATATCAGTGCAAATGTTTATAATCCCACTGAAGTACAAGGTTATCGCTCAGCTCTGAGACCCTTAATTTATGAGACCTTCTGTTTATTATTAGACTCCTTCTTGGGGAAATTATGTGGTCGAGATCTTTCTGATATCATGAATCATGCATTTAGGAAATGTATGAATCTAGAGATAATAGATATTTTGAGGCCAATTTATGTTTACAGATTTTATAAAATGCTGACCTCCAGATACTGACATTTTAGAACTGACATCAAGAGTTATTGATGGTAAAAATAAATAAATAAATGTTTTAGCCTACAGTATTTAAATATTAAACCATCTTCATTAATAAACTGAAAGGATATCTCCATTACACCTTAGTAAAACAGATTCAAGTTCTTTTTTGCTCGGTTAAAAATGTAATGTCGAAGATCACAAGATATTCAGCCTTTTTTATATATTTGAAATGAGTAAAATCTGCTTCAAACCCTTTTAGGTAAAAGGAAAATTCCCTTAACTTAGCTTTAGGTAATCAGGCATGCTACAGGGGACCGTATTCTCAATATTCCTTTGTAGTCTGCACACCTCCAACTTTCTGTACGAGGTAGAATCCTGTGATCAGCAAAATACTCAGATGACTCTGAAGTTGTTGTACAGGGAGTTGGTGAAGTGTTTTGTGACATGGTGACAGTCATCTGATCCTAAATGTTAAAAAAACAAGGGAGAGGATAGTAGATTTTAGAACAAACAGGAAAATGTCAAAATGCTATTACCATCATGGAAGAAGAAGCTGAGGTAGTGGAGGAGGATAAATACCTCAGTCTTTACATGTTCAACAGACTCCATGAGAGACATAAATATGAAGGCATTTATGAGAAGGTAGAGCAGAATAAAATTTTTGAGCTGAGTTAAGGTCCTTCTGCGTTTTCAGCAAGATGCATAATAGCTTCTGTACATCTGTGGGGAGTGCCACCTCTTCAGCCATCATCTGTTGGGATAGCAGAATCAGAGCAAATGGCTTTGAGAAGTTTAACTAACGAATAAAGAGAGCTGGCTCTTTTCTGGAAACTCCTCTAGAAAGCCTGGAGCTAATTTTACCAAGAAGAATTCTCCATAAAATGAAGGACAACAGTGAGCATCCTTTTCAGATGACTGTGAAACACCAACTGAATGTCTTCTGACAAAGCCTCCAGATCCAGTGTACAGTAAGGCAGACCTCTATAGAAGATGCTATCACCCACAGCTATACAACAACTAAGTCAAAAAATTCTACAGAACAACATCTAATTACACCTTTACATTAAAAAAAGCTGTTATTTAAAGCTGCAGTCTGTAACATTGAGAAGAGAGCAGACTTCGACTGAAAATTTGAAGAAAAACAGGTTTCACGCCACTCCCCCACCCTCTCTGCTTCACTCATGCCCCACCTCCAAGCTCCACCCCTCTCACAGCATCTGCGCGGCTACCGCATGCGACCAGAAGCGTCCAAGCAGCTTACGAGGCAGCTCTTCCGTTGACATCTTCTTTTTTGAAGTCTTTGCTGTGTAAGCAGTTGTCGGCAGGGGCAGTAAGGGCAGTTTCTCTTTCGCTGGTGGCTGTCGCTCCGCCATGACTTCCACGCGCGTCCTCCTGACTGCAGCAGCCGGGCGGCAGCGGCAGGTTCAGCGGTGAGAGGTAGGGGGCGGGATTCAGCGTGTGTGAGCTGTGATTGACACTCCATCAGACGCTCCTCTGGCTGTGATTGGTTGTTTTGTCTCGTCCCGAAATATTCTTTCCAGATTGCAATACAGGCAGTAGGCGGGACCAATTGAAGCAGTTTTTTTCACAGGTTACATATCACATGTACTGCTGTCTGGGCATAGGGACAGTTTTAGCCAATATGACAAAAAAGTGATTTTTAAAAACTTACAGACTTCAGCTTTAACTAAATTTAGCTGAAAGTAACTCTGTTGTCATCGTTATTTGCATTTCGGCCACAGTTGGGGTTACAAACATCTACAGTTAAACATTTATTTGGTTATTAAACTGAAACATAATTATACAAAGTTGGCTTCTTAAGTGTCTTTAGCAGCTTATATTATATGATTAAATAGTCAATGCAGTTATTTTAGCTAAGCCTAGTACCTATGAGTATTTAATGTTGTCTTACAAAGATTATTAATGTTTCCCAATTGATAAATGCTCCATGACAGGAGAAAATGTAACCCTTTAAAAGGAACAATCAGAGTAGCCATTGCTTACTACATTAAGCTTCCTGTTATGTCAATGCACACTTCTTTAAAGCCTAAATGAACAACTGACATTTGCTTTCTAGAAGCTTCTGATGTATTTTCTGATTAATCTGAGTTCAATTTAAAGATCTTAACCATACTTAGTAAAGCTGATTAAGTTTCCATTCCTCAGCAAAAACGTTCAGACCAAAGGCGGTTTCTGTGACATGACCCCTTAGCATCCACATGGTATAATGATATAATCAAAAGGCATCATCTACACCTTTATGCAGATGATGCCTTAGTTCACAAAGCAGATTTTTCTCTGAGGTGGGCTAGTATTGTTTTTTTAAGATTGCTTCCATATCAGAAATAGTGCAATCATATAATCCTACAAATACTTAGGTGTTTAGGTGGATGATATTTAGCAGTGGCTTCCTTTCTTACCTCTTTTATTCATTCTCGATTTTGCTTTTTTATCTGTATGCCTCAGCACTTTTCTGTCTATATTATAGGTATTATTAACTAATTGTATTTTTTTTGTATTGAATGCATCACTGTGTAGTTTATACTTGGGTCTCTTGGTCATTATTAGGCTTAATGGGGAAACAGCATTGGTTTACATTGGATTTTAACTATGCTTGGTAAACATTATTCTCATTTGAGTGGGTTCTTAACAACATAAAAAGACTTTATCTGATTTGTGCTCCTCTTTTGTCTCACTGGGTGAGTTTGAACCTTTTCTAAATATGTCTGTTGCAACTATTCTATTTTTGTATTTTAATGTGAATGTTAAAGCTTTATTTGTTTATTTGAATGCTAACGGTAAATGTTAAGCTTGTACATTATAACTTGAAAGCCTGTACTTCCTGGTTTGAAAGGACTAAATAAAATAAACCTCGGTAATAAAGTGTGTGTTTGCTTTCTGTTTTCAGGTAAACATGACATCGGATCTTGAGGGGAGCGACATGCTGGCAGAAAAGGCTGACCGGAGGGAGTTCATCGACCTGTTGACCAAGATGCTAACCATTGACGTTGACAAGAGGATCACCCCCATCGAAACACTTAACCACCCCTTCGTTACCATGTCACATCTCCTTGATTTCCCTCACAGCACACAGTATGTGCTCCAAAGACCTTTGTATGTCTCTTGATACCACTTCTGCTGTTTAAGTCACATTGGTTTACTACTGTTTTCCCATCTCCCGTCTTTGCAGTGTAAAGTCATGCTTCCAAAACATGGAGATCTGCAAACGTCGTGTCAACATGTATGATACAGTCAACCAGAGCAAAACGCCCTTTATCACCCATGTGGCCCCCAGCACCTCCACCAACCTCACCATGACCTTCAACAACCAGCTGAACACTGTGCACAGTCAGGTGAGAGTGAAAAGTTATGTCTCTGTGGAGTCGGATCGATGGGTAGAAATGTGCTCAATGGTTGCCTTTTGTTGTCTTTTCTCTCTTTAAGGTTTTACTTACATTATTAGCACAGCGCCCTGCAAAAGGCTGTCAGTTGAAATTTATTTTTAATGAATCCGCAGAGAAAAAAAAACATATTTTAAAGGATTTGGAAAAACAAAAGTGAGAGATCTTATCTTTCCCCGATATTACTCTCCATATTTTACCACCTTAGAGTTATTTCACATTTGTGAAGCAAAAGGAAAGCAAAACAAGTTTTTAAAAAATTTTTCCAAGAAAGATATTGGAATAGTTTGTCGTACATACGGTTGTGCTTGAAAGTTTACAGACCCTACCATTAAAGGAAATAATAAATTCACACTACTAATGTAATTTATTTATTAATGTGTACATATATACTGTATATTCCAAATCTATATCATGATTTCCATTTTTTTTTATTATTATTATTTCTTTTGTTAATTTATTTTTTTTTTACTGCCAGCTGATTTTTTCTGTCTTTAATGGAAGGGTGTGTAAACATTCCAGCCCAGCTGTATTTATTCAGCCCCTACACTGAGAGTCAGTTGCCCACAGTTGGACTTAGGGTTATGAATGTAAAAACATGTTCTTTGTTGATCTGTCACATAAAATGCATTGCAGTTTGTGGTTGTATGCGACTCAAAATTATTTAAAACAAAATCAGATCAAAGGCAACAAGCTGGTTTAGTCAGAAGTTTGTTAACTTTACTGCCAGAAATGAGCTGTTTCTGCTCTCATTATGTTTTTATTAATCTATTCCCCCTGTTTGCCATTTTTCTAGTATAGCCTCTCTTTCTGTTTTGGTGCATGGATATCTTTGTCCCCAGAATTTGTGTCTGTGGCTCAGGGCCTGTGGGATTGTGATAAAGTGCTGATCACACACATGACAAGCCCCACTTCCTGCTTGCCCAGCATCCTTGGGCTTTCAGGGCCTTAAGAGCCCCTTCACCAGGCTTCCTCTCGCCGCTGTCTCCTCTTCTTCCCTCCCGTTTCTCTGGCTTGAGCCTGTGGTGCTTTACCACTTTGTTTCCACATAGTCTGTGAATCCAAACTGCTGACTTTTGGCTTGTGCAGGAATCAGAGAGTGTCTTGTTACACTGTTTACCACACTGTGCATAGTTACAAATCCTACTCACTCCCATCTATCACCGCACCAGAAAACAGGATTCGGCCCCGCCAGCTTGAATGAGCTTGCATGGAATTACATGCAACCAAAAAAGAAAAAAAAAAAAGGAGTCATCCTGCTTTTGATTTAAATGAATTTCCTCCTGCTTGTCTTTTCTGCGTCTGGCTCTCTGGGCAGTTAACTAGAATGGTTACCGATTTATTAATCTCAAATCATTTCTCTCTTTTTCCTGCTTCTGCCTGTTTTTAATGTCACATAGAGATATCCATTATGACTCCTCTTCCTAATTTTCATCCCTCTCACTAAAGAGAGTAAAGCGAAAGCACAGTCTATGTATTATGATTCTGCTCTTATGCACACCTAATGCAAACATATGTCCCTTGGTAGCACATCTTAGCTTAAAAATAAATAAACACGCATGTTTTCTTTTTTACCCTAACCTTATTCCTCCACACATCTAATGCATAAGGTGTGAAGAAGTTATCTAAAATTAGATAATTATGCAATATCACTTGGATAAAAAAGACTTCCTGTCAGACGTGGATGATTTAGGAACTGCGTAGAGAACATGCTGCATGTGATTTACGAAATGTGCAATTCCATTTAACACTGCTTGTGTAATAGTTTAAAATGCAGAATAAATATAGCTTAGCCTTAAGCTACATTTTTAGATCCTGGTCACATTTAAGTTGGAATTCTGCTTCCCTGAGGTTTGTGAATAAAACAGGGATTAAACTTTTACACAAACATATTATTAGCATATTTTTTCCACTTTGGCATTCATCTGATGACCTGTTTCAACAGATGTTTTTTTCCAGGTGGATTGAGAAAACAATATGGAACTTCAGTGATGTTTATACCCAATTATTTGCTGTAAAAAAAATTTCAAACTTCCAAATCAGAAACCATCTGGAATGATTCTGGCTTCATATTTGACACTTTTTTGCTGTCAAAATTAGTCAAGTTTATTTAAATCCAGTAGTTTTCTGACATGAACACACATTTCAAATTGGGTTGAGGAGAAGCTATTTCAGATGTTTATTATAAACCAGCTTTATCTATTATAAAACCCAAATAGATCTACTTTTAGGACAATTGAACCTCAGGATTCCAAGCTCTATGCCCTAACCACTAGGCCACCACCCCTTATTCCCTTGAATATCCAAATGTTTTTTGTCACCTAGTTTGGGGGCAAAAGTATCCCTGGTAGCATGTTTTGCCCCCACCTTGACTGAGGCAAATCAGCTGACCATGTCAGGGTTCAGGGATGTTAACCTTTAGTTTATTCTGGTGTTAAATTGGCTTCCCTTTCCTGTATCTTACAGTGTCAGCTTCAGACATGCTCTTTTCTTGGTTTCTCTTGAATGTGTTAATTGATTTGAAGATGGTTTGAGTAGGATGATTGAAATGTAGACACAAATGGATACTCTAAGAGGTTTATAACGCCCGGCATGCTGTACATCCAGTCTAGAAAAGCGTGCTTCTATATTAAATGGATAACAAACGAAAAACATCTTAACTTAATCCTCAAACTTAAAAATAAAGCATATTTAACTTATTCAAAGAAAATCTACCACTTCTGATAGAAGCAGTGTTCAGACATTGAGACAGAAGTAACCAAGAATTTTGTAGATATCTCAAATGCCCTTAGTTTCCCTGCAACATGAAAGATGAGTATGCATGTTTTTGATCCTGAGTGAATAATTTGGTTCTTGTTTTCATTATTTGATTAATTTGATGTTGATATTTTTGCTCGCCCCTTTGGGGATGTATGAAATATTTTCTATTCTGTTTTCTTCCAATTCCATAAGAGAAGAATTTCAATATGTGCAACACGTTCTTGCTTTTTACAATCATTTGACTTACATCTTTAAACAAAAGCAGCATGTTTGCATGCACTGTAATATAACCCATTGTCGATGAGTTATTATTCATCCAACTGTGACATTGATTACATTTCCATTCTTTTTTCTTTCCTCATCTTATTAGCCAAATCAGCACTTTGCATATTTTGAAACTATTCAGATTCATCTCCCACTGCCAACATTCTTCCTTTGGATTTCTTTTTTATTATCTCCCAAACCACCTCCCTGTCATCTCCATCAGTACCTCCACCTTCATGACTTTTATTTTGGTCCCACCATTCCTTTAGGCCACCAACCTGGCTCCCTCCTCCACCAACAATGCCACCCTTTCCTTTGCAAGTCCCGATGTCTCCATACTAAACTACCAATCTGCACTCTACCAGCCTTCTGCTGCGTCCATGGCGGCTGTGACCCAAAGGAGCATGCCCCTGCAGCCCGGTGCGCCGCAGCTCTGCGCCGCTCGGCCTGACCCCTTCCAGCAGGCTCTCATAGTGTGCCCACCAGGATTCCAAGGTAAGAAGGCCCTAAAAAATGATATTTATCAGTACTAACAGATGGATTAGGAGAGTTTGAAAAGCTGTTAAAAGATATTTAATTCAGATCTTCAAAAACGTAAACATATATATTTTTGTTAAGCTTACATTTTTTGAACCTAAGTAAATACATAAATTCCAGGAATATCATTTGATTGTTTAACATATAACACTGATTAAAACCATGCCTGAATCATTTGAAAACAAATTACTGAACTCTACAAACAGTATAAACAACTGGGAACTAAAGTCCATGTAGAATCAAGAAAACCTTTAAATAGAAAAATTAGTTCATCATCATCATTCTTGTCTGGACCTAAAGATATTAAAAATAGATTACAAATAAGTCTGTTAACTCTGGCATTACTGAATTATGCAGCTGGACGATGATGTTAAGGAAAACTGCTCTTATACATATAAATTTAAAATATATATATTTATAATCCCACCAAGCAAAAATAGGTTGAAAAGTGATGATTTACGTCTAGACGACGTTTATATTTGGTTGAAAAGTGAAAAAAGTTTCAGATAGTTGATTTGCAACGTCTTTTCAATGTCTTTTATTGGACTAAACTGGGACAATCAGACCAACCAAACACAGACAAGATTAAGCCTAAAAAAAAAACGTCTAAATGACATCTGGTGTTTTTGGGGACAGATTTTGGAGTGGCATAGGCATATGCCTTACCTAAATCTGATTAAGATGTTGTTATAAGTTGTGATAGTTATCACTGAAAATCCCTCAAAATAAAAAAAAAAATTTTTATTTTGTTTGGGGCCCACGTTAGACTAGGCAGATTTTTCCCTCAAAAAATTAAGTCATCATTTGAAAACTGCATTTTATACTAATTAAAACATTGAGGTGTAAAAAAAAAAGAAATGAGTAAAATTAAATAAAGTATATAAGGAAGTAAATCATTTCCCAACATCGTGTTTCAAACATTTAGTTCAATACATTTTCAGTATCTCTACACACACATGTGCAAGACTGCTGATTTGAGAGTCATCCATCAACCAGTCACTGACACCATCCAATAGAAGAATAATGTCATAATTAATGAACTGGCAGTTCCGAGTGCAGAACCCAAGCAGATTAATGGAAAGTTCAGCAGAGGAAAAAATTGTGTTAGAAAAAGGTTTCAGAAGAAACACAGATGACCGCAGCCTGCAGAGGACTGCAAAGCTACGCACCTTCAAGAGTTTTGAGGTTCACGCAGAGTAAATATTTGATGAGAATGAATTTTATTGGCTCTGAGTCATAGTTCCCAAAGGTAACTGTGTCAAGATCAGAATTAGCGCTCTAAACACTGCTTGTAAATTAACATATTTTTTAATTACACTTCTATTTATTTTTATTTTATTGATTAATTTTATGAACTCTATGAGTTGTAATCATGAATTTTGGGATACTGTATATTTATGTTAGGAAGGTATTCTTTGATTCCCTGTTATGCAAAATGATAATTTTTCAAATGTCTTTGACATATGCACAGGTTTGCAGGCATCCCCTTCCAAGCACACCAGTTACTCTGTGAGGATGGAGAATGCTGTTCCTATAGTGACGCAAGCCCCCGGTGCCCAGCCTCTGCAGATTCAACCTGGCCTCCTCACACAGGTAGGAAAAAACTCAGATTCAGATTTAAGCGTTAACAACTTTTGCGGGTCAGGTATACCTCCAGACTTTGAACTTCATGACATCCAGTCACATTCAGTTCTAGTTTCCTTATTTTTTCCACAAGAGCAGAATCTGTGCATGAGGAATGGAAATCACTCCATGCTGAGGACACTGCCCCTGCCGGTTGCTGTTTTATTCTTGAGTGCATTTAGGCCAACTTCCCTGTGCATCACAACCCCCCATGGCCCTAGCTATCCTGAATGCAGGCTGCCACGCTCTGATGCTTTCAGATGCAGCAGCTCCTCACACTAGAAAGGTCTTGAAAGCTCATCGGGGGCCAGAGTTTTAGCTGCTGATATACTCTGGCTGCACGTTGCTGAAAGTGACTGTGCATCACACCCTCTTGCACACACAAGTGTAGAAAACTTCCATTGCCACTCTGGATCTCTCTCCCTATGGAAATTTCCATGCAGGCTTTAAATATCTGTGAGAATCCTGGGAGTTTGAATGGTTCCCTTATCTCCAGTTAATCATCCAGTAGGCAAGCATGCAAGGAGCAAAGCTCCATGTGCATGTGTGTGCACATGCATATGTTTCTATGGCGGGTTAATCTGTCAGATACCAAACGATGATTAGTTCCATGGCTGCTTCCAAGTCAGGCGCTCCAAATTACAAGCCCGGGAGGATCTCCAGAGGTCAGGGAATGCTTCATCTAAGCATTCCCGGACCACAAAAATCGTAACATCTTCAGATCTGGGTGTACAACCGATTAAAACCAAATATTTTCTATTTTCAAAGAAATTAATAATATCAAGTTGCAATAACTTTGTGACAGTCTTGCTCTTTCTCTGTGCCTTGCGGATGTTGCTTGTCTCTTCTGTGTGCATACATGTTAAACAAAGACAGGCAGTAGTTAACTGAAGCAGATGGTTTTTACAGGCCAGCGAACAGAACACCTAATAACTGGGTGTGTGGTGAGTGTGTTTATTCCTCTACTGTTGGAGGTCTTGCAGGCATGGCCACGCTGTACGTGCCGCTTGGTTCTGTTCTCACCACCTGTGACTCCATCCACATACTGTTTGCTCTTCCCCTTGAACCTTGGACCAAGCCAAGGTTAGTTTCCAGCGTCTCGCTGTGCAGCAATGGGTGCAGCGAAGGTTGGCTGGGGGGGGACAGGCTCCGAGCCGGGAGGCAGGAAAACCAGTGGGACCTTTATCTGGAGCAGGAATGCAGAAAATGTGGAAACAATTGGGGAGTGAGAGCTTGGGCTTTGAAAGCCCCTGAGGTGACAAAGGGTTTTCACCCAGGCAGTATGGGTCGGGGTGGGAGGTGGAGTGCTGCTGATAGTGATGGTAGGCACTAAGAAGAAAGAAAACAACCTCTCAACTGGGTTACCATTTCAGGGCAGACAGGCTGGTTACACAACGCAGACCCATTGGGAGAAAAGCATGCAAAGAGGCAGAAATGGAGATAGAGCGAGCAGGAGACATGCTGGACGTATAAGAGTCTCTTAATGGCATGTTGATAAAAGGACCTGGATGTGGTCTGAGATATAAAAACTGTCTCTAGCTCCAGAATGTTCCATTAGAGATGTCAGTCATTATAGCTGAGACAAAGCAGTCATATAAAAGCACAGATGACCCTAAGCCCTTTGCAGCCCGCCTCAAAGACAAACACATATCCACCGGTTAGCACACATACTGTTACAGTTATAATGTGTGCAAGTAAAACATTGAAAACAATCAATCACATGCAGAAAGAAAAGAAAAGATCAAGGTGGAGATAAAAACGATGCATTAATGCTTTCTAGGCTATAAAACCCTACAGGTCTTTCTGCGTTTGGTTTTTGCCCAACCTTGTTGTTTTATATCATCAGACAGATGATGTGAGTAAATAAATTAATGTATGGCTGCAAACCATCTCAAAATTTGTATCAAAGCCCCATTTAAAAGAGTAAATACCTCATATCTGATCGTTCCACCTTTGGCCGCAACATCTGCCACTAAGAACAGTGATAAGTGACAATTAGTCGTTTACATGGCTGTGCAGGTATATTTGCCTGCTCTTTCCCACAAAACAGTTTAAACTCATCATTTGGATCAGATTGAACTCCTGGTTTTGATGAGACTTCATTTTGGCTGTTCAGAGCTGTTCAGATGGGGTTTGCTTCAGATCGTTGACCTGCTGCTTCAAGTGAGCTTAAGGTCACAAACTGGTAGCTGAACACTGCAGAGGGAAAAATACATGGGTCCTTCAAAAATCAATCCTCATTAATCGCCTGACCATCACACTGCCATCAGGCTTGCAGTTCTTTGCTTTTCAAAGTAATTTTGTGGTGCAATTACAGGTGCCTACTTCATGGTGTCTGAAAGGCTCTTTTGTGATATTCTCTGGGTTTGGATAAAAAAAAATGTTAGAGTGTAACAGGTTATTCTTGATTTGACTAAATCAACAATTGTATCACACAGAACCAGGTTGTTCTACATCAATGTTTTTGTTTCATAAATAAAACCATTTTATGTTAACTGCGATCATTGGCAGTAAAAACATGTTGATGTGAAGCATATAAATTACAATGAAATCCCTACATAGTAAAGAATTGGAAGTGCTCCTTTGCAGTTTTCTCTATTTAAATATTGGTGTGCTGCAGCTCATACTGATGGTGTTGTAAATAGATGCATAAACGGTATTAAAGGAACAATTCATTAGCACTGACATTAAAGTGCTAATCAATAGAGCTGCATTAAACTGTTAGGGCTACACACAGAGCAGCACACAGACGTGTTCAGGCACACATGGCTCTTCTCGAGGCAGGTTTCATCAGCTAGTTCAGCATCAAAAATTCATAATAGCCTCTTTCAAAGCGGCCTGAAGAGAAATAGGAATTAAATCAGAGCGCTGGTTGATTTGACACGAATCAGACACATAATCAGGCAGGCATCACACACACTCAGCTGCCATGTTCTCACTCACTAGGTCGTACACCAGCATACGAAGGAAGGAGCTGAGGTATCTTTATTAGGCTCTTGCTTACTCTGTTCTGTTGATGGATGTCTCTTCCAAATTGGTAAACGTCTTTGGATATTTGCCAAGCAGCTGCAATGGTTTGAGTTTAATGCTGTTCAAAAAGAAACGATAATTTATATCATGCCAAAAAAACAAAAAAATGGTGAAGTTATTTGCCTGTTGCTGTTCAAATGGGACAGCTCCCTTCGATTGACCCATTCTTCTTTTTTTAAATTAGGTTAGAGTTAGATTGGAAGGGAGCATCTGTGAAACTTTCAAACTCCGGTCAAATATTTCTTATTGCATAAATATGTGGACTTTGAATGGGCAATTCACTTTGAGCAAAACTGTAGCTCTACAGTAGCTGTATATCTAAGGTTCTAGAGCCTCCAGCAAGTGTTTTTCCTAAAATGTTTTACCTCCCTCCAATTATCTTCTGAAATATGATGAGCTTTATTTTGTCTCTGCTGAATGATACCCATAGCATGATTCTGCCACACCGTGTTTTGACATGGGGAGGGGATTTTAGGGGGGCGTGTATGTTATATATTGGAATCACTCCAGAATTATTTGTGTCCCAAAGTCAGCAGCTTTGGCGTCATCATAGACAGCAATTTTAAATTTGATAAACAGATCAATGGTGTTTTTCAAAGTAAAGTCGTGTTTATCTTTTAATATTTTTGAGCAAGTCGTGCATGCTTTATTTCAAGTTGTCTGATGACTTGCAATTAGTCCAGAACGCTGTGGCACGACTTTTAACAGGCGCCAAAATAGCTGAATACATCACCCCAATCTTTGCGTCTTTGCTCTGGCTCTCTCTTAAGTTTAAAATTGATTTAAATTTTTTATTTTTTTTTTAAGCCTTGAATGGACTGGCACCTCAGTACATTGCAGACCTCATCCAAATTTACCGTCCCCTGATCGCTTTGATGTCTGAGGGCCAGCTCCAGCTTGTGACTCCTAGGACAAATCGGAATACCAGAAGGGACAGAACGTTCTCAGTTTTCGGCCTTAAGCTCTGCCCCTCAGTATACGGATCCCTCCGTGGAGTGTTTTAAACCTCGTCTTAAGACTCACTTTTATTCTCTGTCTTTTAGCATTGTGTAAAGTTGTGTGGTCCCCTGTGGCCTTCTATTAACTTTACTCTATTTATTGTTTTAAACAATTTTATTTATATTTATTGTTTTATACTTACCTGCTTGCGTATGCAGCACTTTGGAAACATTTAGTTGTTTAAATGTGCTATATAAATAAAGTGGATTGGATTGTCTTACATCTCGCATATGTTTTACATGCAGGTTAAAAAGTTTTAACGATTTAATTCCCTGACCAAAGCACCAACAGCAAGGAGAACTTCAAAGAATTTCTTTCTGCGATGGTTCCACTCTTCCATAAAGGCCAAATATTTGTGTTTTATTTTAGTCTATCGCATAAGATCCCAAAAACATACATTTCTATTTTGGGTTGCATGGATTTCATGTACTTTTTGCCTGACACTGTACATTACTTGGCCAGCTTTTCTGTTTCTGTCTCCTTTTTCTGACCTTTATATATTTGGCCCGACTGTGTGCTCTCTCTGCAGCAGGCCTGGCCCAGCGGCACCCAGCAGATCCTGCTGCCTCCAGCGTGGCAGCAGCTTACTCACACCTCAGTCCAGCATGCCACCGTCATCCCAGACTCCATGAGCAGCACGCAGACTCTCGCTAACTGGAGGTACAAACTTTTTTTCTTGCATGTTTTAAAGTATTTTCTCTACACAACACAATATTTTGAAATTGAAAACCTTAGAAAAAGGTTGTGGAAAATTGTGCATCAGCTTACTTTACCTCTCCAACAAATTCATTTCTTCAAATGGGACCCTGTGCTGGAACAACAGCAAACTGACCTCAGAGATGGAGGGTACACCGTATGCACATGCAGACATCATGTAGACTGCAGGCTGTCATAGCAAGGTTGATGAATAGGAGGATAGATTGAAGCAGGATATCTGCAGGGACATGGGGGGTGTATAGCTGTATTTATGGAAGGCCGCTGGGGCGATGAATGCTTAGATTAATTCCGGGCTGTCCATCAGCCCCCTCCATGTGTTTCCCTCCCATCCTGTCCAGTGGCATTTTTTTGGTCCTCTGAGAGAAGATCAAGAAAGTGTCGCACTTCCTCTGCAGAGCTATCGCTCCGCAGCTGCTGGTGTCTGCTACTCTGCCCTCCCTTTTGCTCCCTCCTCACTCTCTTCTCTCATTTTGGCCTCTTTAGAAAAGCTAACTGCTACCACCTACTGGTGTTTACTGTGAAATACTTTATACACTGTCAATGTTTTATGTTGATTCTGCTGCTTCTTCTGCCATTTCTTGCTTATTTCACATTTTGTCAGTTTATTAATTAAAGCAATTCTGCTAAAAATATGCCAAACTAATATGGATTTATTAAGGTAATTCTGATTATTATTGTGTACAGCTTAAGAAAATTGACTATCGCTAAAGTAGTATTATTAAGTCTGACATGTACTCTGTACAAAATAATTTATTAAACAGAATAAAAATTACATCCAAATTATATCCATACAGCAGCTAACAGGAATATAGGAAAGGCCTTCCAACAGATAGTCATTGATATCCTCCTTATAGCTAATGCTATAAACAGTCTTATTAAAGAAAGTTTAGTGGAAGGAAAAGTATGGCAGAAAACTGTACTTAAGCAACAGGGGGAAATAATTCCAGTCTAGAAACAAATATATATCCAGTTCCTGGGCTGCAGCTGAACAAGTCCTTGTGTTGAACCAACTGGAAACCAAACACAAGGCCAGTGGCATCTAAGCAAAGTTAAGGAGACAAGAAGCAAAATATTATAGTGATCCAAAGTCCTCTTTTCAGAGTAAAGTATATTTTTGTTTGTTATATTAAAAATAAAGGTCCCAAAATCCGATTTTCTTAAGGCCTAGACTGGAGAATCCACAGTTAGTAATTTGATCCGCCATGTCAGCAACCATGATATGTTGTACTGAGGAAGGGGAGAGACCCCAGAACCAACCCTGCAGACGAGCTGAAAAGGAGCTTTTTTAACACTCCAGCAGAAGCACAGGCTTATATCCTCCTTGTCACACCGATAAAAGGCACTAGTTCATGTAGAATGAGCCCAGACCAAGTACAATACAATGCCATGCATGGGTAAGCTGTTCATTTACTGATTAAAACCCCTTTAATGCTGGTATGAGTTAACTTTCTAAGAATGGAAACAGAATTTTAGGTTTTCGTTAGCTACCAACCACACTGATAAAATGTACAAAAAATCAACACTTGGAATATACGTATCATTTGCTATTGTTAAAGCTACAGTGTGTAATAATTACAGGGATATACAGTCAGAAATGTAATATATTATACATAACTATGTTATTTATCATTATCTACGAGCTCAGCCTCTTAACCTTAATATTTGCGTTGCCTTAGAATTCGTTATTTATAATTACATAGGAGCGGGTCTCGCAGCCATGGAGGCAGACATCTTTGCGCTACGGCAGTGCAGAGCCAACAAACTAGCGATTGCGAGATCTCCCATTACGCTCGAAAGTAACTACGGCAAGTTGAGAGAGATGAACTGAGACGGTACTGAACAATAGATGGCAGTATTAAAATTATCTATGTAAACAAACCTCATCACTTGAGAAGGTAGGTGATGCAGACGTCGTGGAAGACATTTTGTCCCGTAACGCTCGCCGTACTGTTGGGGGGGAGAAGCGGTGGGGGGGAGATGTTCATGTTGCTGCAGTCTGCAGTCTGGACGTTAGATGTCGCTGAAAATTACACACTGTAGCTTTAAAGAAGAGTTTTATTGACATTCTAATTAATTGAGGGCAACTTTTAAAATTTGTTATTTTACAGGAATTCGCATCCCCATGGAAGCCATTATAATCCCATCATGCAGCAGCCAGCCCTGCTGACTGGTCATGTCACACTCCCATCGAACCAGACCCTCAATGTAGGCGTGGCACATGTCTTGAGGCAGCCATCGTCCAACAACAACTCCTCCTCCAAAAAGGCCAAACAGCACCAGATGCCGACCAGGTACTCATTCTAAAAGAAAGGATTTTAAAACTCCCCCATCATGAAGTCATTTCTGTTGAATCCTCAGCATTAGTGTCCTTATCTCTCACCTCCAGCTCTGTTTTTCCCAGGAACACGTCGACCTACGAGGTATCATCCTCGCAGGTGGTACTGTCACCGCAACGATCGAAGCGGGTGAAAGAGAACACGCCCCCTCGCTGCGCCGTACTGCAGAACGGGTCGGGGACCAACTACCTGCCTTCGCAGGGATGTGCTGGAGGAGGATGGGGGGCTCACGAAGCACAGCAGGCTTCCAGCACCACTCGTGACCATCAGCACCATGGCCCCAGACAGACCATCATCATCCCCGACACGCCCAGCCCTGCCATCAGCATCATTACCATCAGCAGCGACTCAGACGAGGAGGATGACCAAAAACAGAACAACGGGTCGGTTCTGATTTTTGCTTCCGCATTAAATTGCAATAGAAAATGTTGAATCTAAAAAAAATTGAATAGAATAGTAAAATAAGAGAATAGAATAGTAAAATAAGAGAATAGAATACATTAAGAAAAAATGAATAGAATAGGAAAAATAGAATAGAATAAAATACAAAACAAGTCAAGGAAATGTGTTTTTGTTCTGCAATGGGGACATGTTTGTGCAACAGCATCAAAGTGAAAGGCATTTTAGATTAAATAATTGACAATAAAATGGAACCTCAAAAGTGTATAAAAAACAGAATAAAGAGTAAAAATGCTGTACAGTAACAGCCAAAGTTGTTCATATAAATACTGAGCAGCTATTACAAAATCTATAAAAGGGCTATTTAAAAATAAGTGACAGTTAAATCCACAGCAGCAGAGGTGAGTTGTGCAAATTATAGCAGAGATGTTTGTTAAAAAAAACTACAATAGAAACATGTATGTGAAAACTTTAATTAAGCTCTTTGAGAGCAGTGATGGGTATAAAGTTTAACAGCTGCTGGAAGGAAGGATCTGCGAAAATGCTTCTTTGTGCATATTTAACAAGAAACAATTGTAAATCATCGAGGAATTCATTGGGTTTTTAAATTAACTTAAATTTTTTTTCCCTTTATATGACCTTTTTTTCTTATCAGATGTTGTTTTTCCTTCTTTTTAAAATGCTTTTTGGAAAATAGTAAAAGGGGAAGCTGTTTTATTTTTTTAAATCAATGTTCCTATTTGTACCAGTAGACATATGCTAGTTAAACAAAATGATTGAATAAATTCATTATTAATTTCAGCGCTATAATCTACTACTCTAAGGTTTACAATGACCATTTATTGTGAAATATATTTTTAAAACTAATTCAGTATAGATATGGTTACCCCTGCTGTTTCTGTGCATGTTCTGTAGGTTCTCTGTCTGAACAAACTGCCTGGTTGAAAATGATCCATATGACATTAATCATTTTATTTTTTGGCTCATATTAGATTAGTTCTTCAATATTGTGTTTTTTAGTGTTTAGAGTATTTGTGAACAGCAGCTTAACCAATCTGAACTAGATGTAGGTTGTTGACCTAAGTAATGTCCATATAACCAGATACGCTGTATTCTTAGTGGCTGTCTTCTCTTTCTTTTCTGCAGCTCATCTTCTAAACATAGAAAAAATGTTATTAGCTGTGTGACAGTCCATGATTCTCCAGAATCTGACTGCTCCAGCCACAACAGCCCCTACAACCTAGAGTCAAGACCCCACAACAACAACATTAACAACAACAGCTACGATACAAAAAACACCATCCTGGATAACTGCAACAATGGGAACCCTCGCACAATCATCATCCCCCCTCTAAAAACACAGAACAGTGAGGTGTCGAATGATTGTGAGCGGCTGATGCCAGGTAAGGATGCTTCCTGCAACACTAAGTCGGAAACAGAATCAAAGTGTCTTCTTTGCAGGTAAACTCATTTATCACTATTTATTTCAGAACTAATGAATCATCAGAATACTGCCTACAAGTTTAAATCCTCCAATGGAGTGACATTGGGCAATAATAACCTACCAGGGGCCGCAGCTGGAGGCGTGGCCTACCGACAGCAGCGCTCAGGGCCTAACCCACTTCAGCAGCAGCCCCTTAATCTTAGCCAGGTAAGGAGGGATTTAGATGCATACAAAATGAGCATTAAAGAATTATTTTAACCCCTGAGACTCGATCTGAAATCTCTGGGTTCCCACTTTATTCCAGGCTCAGCAGCACATGGTGGCTGAACGGAACGCCGGACACCGCCGGCAGCAGGCTTACATCACCCCAAACATCGCGCCCCAAGCCTCATATTCCTTCCATCACAACAGCCCCTCCCACACTGGCAATGTTCACCCACACCTGGCTGCCACCCACCTCCCCAGCCAGCCACACCTCTACACCTACACAGCCCCCACCGCTCTGGGCTCCACAAGCACTGTGGCCCACCTGATGGCGTCACAAAGCTCGGCGCGACACGCAGTGCAGCACGGGAGCTACCCTCCCAGCATTGTCCACCAGGTCCCTGTTACCGTGAGCCACCGCGTACTTCCCTCACCCACCCTGCACCATAGTCAGTACCAGGCCCAGTTCGCCCACCAGGCCTACATCAGCGCCTCTCCCGCCTCCACTGTCTACACTGGATACCCGCTGAGCCCCACAAAGGTCAACCAGTATCCTTACCTCTAGAGACGAGCCGGACCAACACTGAAGGGCCTAACCCTGGAGGGCCCGACCCAGCAATGCTGCTTCCTCCATCCCACCAACATCCTCTCCTTAACCTCAGACATGAACAGAGACAGAGGAACATGCAATCCTTATGAAGCTGTCATGGGTAACTTGAAGAAAGAATGACTGAAACAGGAAGAAACATGACTAATATCGTCATTAGAGGGAAAGATGGCTACAATTTTTCTTCTTTTGACGTTTTTCCCCCCAGAAAAGGGCCAGTTTTTAGCTTTTGTTTGCCTTTTCTTCTCTTTGCTTTACTTCTTGGAAAAAGAGACATCTCGTAAGTTTAATGGGGAAGCGTTCGGCAGGTGTTTTTCGAGGAAAGGGTTTTCTGTTTTATTTTTGTTGTTTCCCAAACCCCCCCCTGCCTAATATAAGTGGGAAGTGACTGATGAACAGGGGTTATATTGACTGGAAGTTTGAAAAACCCAAAAGATTTGGGACAAGGTGAAATACGGAAACCTGCTGCTCTTCAAAGAAAAAAAAAAACAATACTGATGGCCTTGAACTGTCTTAGTATTTCCAAATCAGTTGTGGTGTGGGGAGAAAACGAAGAGAGGAAACTCCACCCACTCCACCTTCTCCAGCAGAGGAGGGACCTGGAAATCTATCCAACAGAAGACAACAAATCTTTTAGTGTATTTATAGATATTTTTTCTTTGGTTTTTCCACCTTTATGATGCTTCAGTTGGATCTAGGTGTCTTAGCTGGGCCCCGTGTATAGAATGTAGCAGTATGCACCTGTTTTTATTTCCTTTTTTACTCCCTTGATACCAATAGAGTTTTTCTCTCTTTTTTTTCTCTTCAATGTGATTGCACAAAGTGGTTATAATAACATAGGCATGTACAAAGTGATTGTCTGTGTCTGCTACTGTCAGCCATGTGTGTGTGTGTAGTTTATCTCCACAGGATCCTCCTCAGTCTTTAGATGTTGATCGTCGTTCCCTCGTAGTGCCTTACAGATTAACCAACACAGTTTACTCGGCTTGGGTCCCGAAAGCCACGAGAGACTAGAGCTATACGCAGAGAGAAACGTTACCCTGGTTTGACATCCTAATCAGGGCACTTGTAGCTTTCTTCCAGGTGTAGGCTCAGCCCTTGCCGTTTCTTGCCCATAACGACAGCGTGCCGTAGATGAAGAAGATTAATGTCAAAGCAGAAATCACACAAGCTTTTTTTCTTATCCTGTGTGCATGAGATAACTTGCCTGGAGTACTTACCAAAGTGGTAGATTAATTCTTTTTAAATTTTGCTTTGGAAATTTCTTGGGAATTAAATATACGTAGAGTAATGCTGTAGTTCTGAAGCTCTGTCACAATGACACCAGGGATGTGGCTTTAGTTTGGTTTTATTTTTTCTCTGGGAATCGCACCGCATTGAACAGATGAACAGAAAGTTGTTTTTTTTTGGTTTGTTTTTTTTTATGTTACAGTATAACATTTGAGTTAGAGTAGTTTTTAAGGTGCGTCTCATGAAATTATAATCTGATGAGATGCTATTTGTTTCATGTATTTTACTGGTATCTACTACGCATAAAGTACGAAAGTTCAGTTAATTTCTTTTTGTTAATTATAATGATTCTGGCTTTGATTTAATGAAACAGCAATGTTCAGTCTTACAGTCAAATCAGCTTAAAATCTTGAGATCCACTAGAGTAATAAAACTAAACAATAAAAAATAATCATTATGAAGGATATTTATGTTATATATATATTAAAACCTGACATTACCAAATATATTGCTCGTCAACGCCATTTTTATCACTATTGTTCCTATAACTAATTGATTTCTATTTTATCCATTTTACTCTCTGGCCTAATACCATTCCCTAATACCATTTTCTTACACAAAAGCAATAGCAAGGCATTTTTAAGATTTGTTTTGTTGTTGTGTTCAACAACATCTATAAAATAAAATATATAAAATAAATAAATCTTACCTGACAGTTGCTGTACAGGCCACATTGAGGGTTAGCAAAAGGTCATTGCCAGGACAGAAGTTGAGCATTAATAGAGTATAATTGCAAATAATGGAAAATTTAGTGGGAGGAAAAAGTGTGGTAAAAAATGCCTGTGTAAATCCTCTGTTATGGGGGTCATGGAAACAACAAAACAGGCTTCAATTAGAGACCATCTGAATTGTAATGTCTGGTGGCCTCTGATTGAAGCACGCTTTGTTGTGGTAGAAGAAAATATGAGTTTTCTGAGCAGTCAAGGGCAGTGATGATTAAATCATTAAAGTAGGTCTTTGTGGTGTAGACAGAAAGTCCTATCAAAAAATACAATTTGTATGTCTATAAACTTTGTTCCAAAATAGACTTTGGGCACGTTGAAATACAGCAGACCAACATCACCAAGTCCCTTGGTTCCTAGAATACAAGACAATACTTATATAACAATTTATTGAGCCAAAGGACCCCAAACATTTTAGCTTAAATTCTGTCAGACAAGCAGGTAAAGTGCCTGGCTCAAGGACACAACTACTGAGGCAAAAAGAGCAGGGGCTCAAACTGGCAACCTACTGGTTCCATTACAAAACTACATTCTGAGCTTCAGTACCTTCACCCTATAGAGACTCAGAGACATTGATATGCAAGTTATTTCTAATTTCACCTTAATGTGGAGAGCTTTTTCTACAAGTCTTTTTTCCTTCTGCTAAATTTTCCATTAATATTCTTGGATAAAACCCTGTGTGAAAATCGAATGTCTTTAACAATGACCTGTAAAGCTTATCTCCCTTAAAGAGAGTCTTAATGGAAAACTGTCAGGTCGGCCATCTTCCCTACGACTGTGTGGGTTTTCATTAGCCATGATCATTATAGTTAGCAGAAATAAATGGTTAAAATAAATCAGGTAAAAAAGATCTATATAAATCTCCCTTTTTGAATTTTATTGGGGAAATAATTTCCCTTAATGATGTTGATAAGACTGTATTTTCAAGGTTAAGAACTGGTTTGAGAGAAAGTTTTGACCGAAAGTGATTGTTGCCATGAGGTTGATTCTGTGGGGCTGGAGATATTTCTTGGCTGCAGCAACAAGACAGAGTACAGATGGACGTTTGAAAGAGATACCATGCAAGGGATGACGTAAGGAGTCAGTTTAGGTAGGAATGGGGAGAACTCTATCTTAAAAGGGAATAAAATGGTTGCAAGTTGGCAATGAGCAGGTTGATTGTTACTCTGAGCCGCGCTGGGTGCTGCCTCACCTGAGCGTGCACTGAAAAATCTCACATGAACTCTTTTGTTTTTGTACTTTTACTGCTGTTCATGATGAAACGGAAGTTTTTGGCCGAAGGGAAACGGGACAAGCATACACCTGGAAGGGCACCTTGCAGATGTTTTTGTCTCCATTGTCCATTTGTCTTCAATCCAGGTACACCGTAAAAACCACCATGCCAACCTGAGAGGGATACTGGAGCACTTAGAGAACTAATAGGGCTACAGCTGTGTGTGTTTGCTGCTTGATTTCATGGCTTCATAGCCAGAAGTACAAGTAAACCCTTCCTGTTCATTTGTCCTATTGGACGTAGGTAGACCAGAGCTGCTGGTGGTTTAGTCAAAGCCTTCTCCCCTCCTCCTTGGTATGCCATAGTACTTGCATTTGAAGTGATTTTTATTTTATTGTTTTCTCTTATTAACTTATCAGATTTTTTTTTAATGGCTGTAGTAGTTACATGTGTTTATTTTTAGAGATTGTTGCAATAATTGTTGTGGATATTTTATCAAAATGTGTGCGTATTTTTATTATATGTCGAGCTTATTTTGAGTTTGTAAAATGATGTACAGTAATATTTAGTATTCAGTGAAGGTGGGTGCACCTGTGTAAAGCGTTTTAACACTGCTGAGGATTAAAAAAAAAGTGGGTGGGCTGATGATAATTCACTGGGACCCTTTAGAAACATGCTCTTCAAACCCACGGGTGCCGGTTTGTAATCCAGCAGAGGTTTCCCCAGGCCCCCTGGAGTTGTCTTTCAACCTGGTACTTTCTACTCGGAGATGCAATTACATAGTACATTGCTGGTTACATCATTTGTTTCTGTTCTATTGCTTTCTGTTTCATCTCTTTCATTTCCTCTGGCTCAGCCAGGCCTAAGCACACATGCATAACTTGGAGGATTTATGAATCAAACTACTGAAATATTCCACTGTTTTGAGGGAATTTCACATTACCAACTACTGTCCACGTCCGACACCATGGAGACAGACTGCTGCTTGTCCCACCAAAGACTTTAACAAGATCAACCATGCACAGCACAGAACAAGCAATCCTCCTCATCATTGCCAGAAAAGCCAGGCAATAACTTCTGGTTCAATGTTAAGATGCTTCATAAGTACTTTTCAAGAGGTGTTGTTTTCACACTGTGAAATGCATGTGTGTGAGGATTGAACTTGCATAGAGCACAGATGTTTTTCTGTTGACCCTCAGCTACAGTGCTATGATAAAACCCTTGCCCCTGGGAGGGTTATCTTCTTTTTTCACATTTGGATCTTTCAAATTATGAGACTATATTCATTTATCTGGCAAAGATAACCTGAGTAAATACAGAAGGCTGTTTTGAAATTAGGGTTTTTATAAAGCTATCCTAAACGACCTTTTCTATGTGAAACATAAATAACTTTTTTATGTCATGAATCGATTGTTATCAGCTACATTCTTTGTTTCATCTCCTTAGCCGCCAACGTAGTTATTGCTTGCATATAGAATGAAGATATCACTTTAAGGGGTCATTGCCAGCAGGAGCAGATCCTGCCCAAATCTAAAGAAACCAAGAACAGATGAGATCAGTTTACAGGGTCATATAGACATTCAAAGACATTTAGGGTCCAAAGTGAAAGTCACTGTCCACAGACAGAGAGAACATGGAACTGTGGGGAACCGTCCCAGGAGAGGTTGTTCACTCAGAGATTGCATTGGCTGAACAACATCTGAAGCTCGCTTGGTCTCAGCTGACTCAGTTAAGGTCAAGATTAGCAATTTATATAACATTAAGAAAGTAAAACCAGCCATAGTTGGAGGTTTCTCAGTTCAAAATGACTGCTGAGCAAACAACATCTTGATGATCCGTAATGCTGTTACATCTGGTGCATAAGCAGCATTTTACTGACAGAAATACGGAGGTGGTAGTGTGATGATGTGGGACTTAATGGAACCATTGGTTCCATTAAGCTTGGTTTATGCAAGGATGGAAATTCATGCTAGCTAATCCAGCTCTGTTTGGATTGGTCTAGTCAAAGTCTGAATTTAAATCCAATGGAGATAGAGCTTAAACAATCAAATAAGGCTTAAAATCCCTGTGTGGCTGGAGTAAAACAGTTCTGAACAGCAATATAAACAAATATATATGCCAGATATTAAAAAACCTTAGAGATAGCTGGTATCTGCAAGGATGGCTAAACAACTTTCGTAGCTTTAGTAGTTATACTATCACATTGGGTCAGGTGGGCATGGGATCCTTTTTTTAATTTTATGTTTCAAGCCATCATTTAAAAAGCCTGTTTCCGTATTTACTTATGCTATCTTTGTCTGATCTTTACGATGTTTAGATGTTCTAAAATATAACAGCTGGATAATATACTTTTTCACAGTTCTGTATCAAAACAGTTTCTGTTTAATGTTGAACTCTTCCTCATTTTTTGCCGCCTTTCAAATGGAATCAGATCTTACATGCTCCTTCCTGATTGTTATTTTCTTTTTATGATGTTTGAGCTTTATTCTTGTTATAGGAAAAGTCTTTTGTGTTTTAACTAAAAAAAATAGGTCTCACACTAGACCTATGAATATAAATAATCCAAAATGTGTGAAATATACCTTTAAAGATCATGGTCACCTGCACAAATGAATGTAATATTATTTGAGCCAACCGCATCTTCAGCTGTAGGTGATCTTTTTGTTCATTTGTGCGCAGTTTGTGACCCATGCATGGCGCAATAACAGTATATCTGATCTCCAGCAAAACCCCACAACTGATTAAGTAATAATGACCTTTTTTCATAATTAGGGGATATGACTGATCTTTTTTTTCCAAAATGAAAGGAAATGTACACACTGTGCAATTCAGATTGATACCTTTGTCTGTGTCTCTTTTTTAAGAAAAGTTCAGAAAGGTCAGCATCATCATAGATCTAGTGACCTTACAATTACCAAAATGTGCTTAAGTAGCGTTTAAAAATGTTGGGTGTTGATAAGGCGTTTGCAGCCTTTCCAGTTGGCAACTTTAATGTTAACTCCTGCCTTCCAAACGACCAACAAAACCTCCAAAGATTTAAAAACTGACGTTTCAATTAGTGAAAATGAAATAAGGCAGGATGTCCATGTCTCCCTTTAGGACCCTGTCATTTTCTTTTGTAAAGCGCTCAGACTTCCGGTTCTGCTCATGGTGTTGCTCTTTGAAGTCCTCGTCCTGAGCTTTGGAAACACTGGCTAACATTCCTTAGGGCATGACACACGGAGCTGCATTGGTTGTCCCGACACAACGTCCTTCCAGGAGAATTGCAGCTTGTTAAACAGAGACTTTCTGCAGAACATGCGCTGTAGAAGTAGCAGGCTGGAGCTACAGCTGCTTTCCAAATGTCAGAGAAGATAGTATAGACAGGTGTTGAGTCAGATGAGCCATGTGCTTATGAAGTCACTGAAAAATCCCTAATATAGTCCCACAGACGTTCTTAAAGCCCTTTTAAATACATGATTTTATTTCTTTTTATTCTTAAAGCTTTTTTTTTTTTTTTTTTGATAGGAGCTATTCCTTTGGCTGGTTATTCCTTTTTGGAATTCAGGGTTGGGCGGTCTTGGTTTGATGCCTTCACTGACTGTTGGTGTTCTGCCTTTGCTACAGAAAAACAGATTTAAATTAGATTATATCACCTCCAGTCATAAACATTCTTTATAAAACCCACTATGGAAATAAATTACTTACTTGAAATAACTAGTTCCTGATTTTGTAACAAAAATATTAATACCAACTTTCCACCTTGGTGATTTTGCTTTTATTGAAAAATATCTAATCATTAATTTCAAATCAATCAGGGCAATTATTTTCTTTTTTTTTTTTTTGCTTTATAATCTAACCGGCTAAGTCCACTTTTGTTTTCTTGGAACTGTTATGCATTAAAGAGAGAACATGTGTCATGTTTTTGATGAAAGTAGTAGGGATTTGATTCCAACTGAAGTTATAAAGATTATTCTCTTCTATGCATCACTCCTATGTTCCTAACCCTTCTTTTGTCTCTAAAAAAGTTTGGTAAAGTACTGCATTTAGTTGATGTGTCTGTAGACTGAAAATGTTATAGGTTTTGACACATTTAAGGATTTTTTCCCCCCAGTATTAGACCAGCGGACCATCAGTCAGAGCTGGATTATGATCTCTGGTTTATTGATTGGTGCTTTTTTTTACTGGAGATTGTGTTAAATCCCCTAATTGGAGTCCTCTAAATATCCCATCAAAAACATTACATCAATGTTTGTTTTTTCTTCTAGAGGACCGACTATAAGAGCGCATCAAACCCTGACCCCCGTTTTGTGTCTTTTGCTGTATGGTTTATCAATGTTGTGATATTTAATTCTTTGCTATGAAGCTAAAGTGTGCTGCAGTATTTCCTAGTATACATCTCTGTTGATGGTCTTTTCTTATTTAGTTTTGTTTATTGGGGAGTGATGTCTCATTTCAATCTGTTATCGTAGCGTTTTCTGTATACCCTGTTCCTTAACCTGATATTATCAAGTATGTTATGAGAATGGATATTTTACTGGCTTTATAGAATGTTTTAAAATAAATATAATATTGACAATAAGAAAAAAAAAAGGATTATTTAAACCTCCTAACACGTTGAGTACCTGCTACTAAGCGCTTGTGTTTTTCCATTAGGATATTGTGTGCTTCTCTTAATCATTTTCGTTGTAGAAAAATTGAGTGAATTTATATTAGGCTTTGAAAAACTAATGACACAATTGTAAATTTTGCAGGAGGGTTTTATTAGACCAATGGCTTCATCAGATTTAAAAGAATAGTTCTTTTAATTGTCCTTACTAACTTTAGGATGAGAAAGGGGCTCACATTGTGGAAACCTTGTTCTAGCTTGTTATTCACTGTTACTTTTGATCATTTTTTCGGTCTCAGAGGTGAATCGAGTTAATAATGAGAATTTGTAAGCTCACATATGCATATTGTATATGTGTAGAAATGTAATCACACTTTGTCTTGGATTTACATTAAACTTAAGTCACGGCAACTGTCTCCTTTTTGTCCCATGCTGTGTGTGTGTGGTTGTATTCTTTGGACTAGGACTATAAAAGCATGCATATTACCTATTACCATGATATTAAGGCAAAGGGCTGGATTTAGAAATCAGGAACTTTGCTAAATCAAAGGGATTACACCCAGCACATATCTACAAAAACACCATCCCAGCGGTGAAATATAGTTGTGGCTGCAACATAATTGGGGATCAAACTCCCCAGTGGAGGGGAAAAGAATAATGAACCTGAAAACAAGACAATACTGCAAGAAAATGTGTTTATAAAATACTTTTCTGACAGTTGATATTTGTCGGGCAGTGTATCGACTCTTTATGATACCCTTTGCCAGACATATACATTTTCATAATGAGACTATTTGCAACCTCTCAAGTTATGGCTTTGTAGAAATGATTAAATTGTGCAAATCACAGGAGAGTTCCAATTAAATGGGTAAACTCAATTACAGGTGCTGGTCATAAAATTAGAATATCATGAAAAAGTAGATTGATTTCAGTAATTCCATTTAAAAAGTGAAACTTGCATATTATATTCATACATTACATACAAACTCATATATTTCAGATGTTTATTTTGTTTAATTTTGATGATTACAAATGACAACAAATGAAAATCTCAAATTCATCATATCAGAAAATTAGAATATTGTGAAAAGGTTCAAAATTGATGGCCCCTGGTGCCACACTCTAATCAGCTAATTAACTCAAACCACCTGCAAAAGCCTTTAAATGGTCTTTCAGTCTAGTTCTATAGGCTACACAATCATGGGGAAGACTGCTGACTTGACAGTTGTCCAAAAGACGACCATCGACACCTTGCACAAGGAGGGCAAGACACAAAAGGTCATCGCTAAAGAGGCTGGCTGTTCACAGAGCTCAGTGTCCAAGCACATTAATAGAGAGGCGAAGGGAAGGAAAAGATGTGGTCGAAAAAAGTGTACAAGCAAGAGAGATAACCGCACCCTGGAGAGGATTGTGAAACAAAACCCATTCAAAAATGTGGGGGAGATTCACAAAGAGTGGACTGCAGCTGGAGTGAGTGCTTCAAGAACCACCACACACAGACGTATGAAAGACATGGGTTTCTGCTGTCGCATTCCTTGTGTCAAGCCACTCTTGAACCACAGACAGCGTCAGAAGCGTCTTGCCTGGGCTAAAGATAAACAGGACTGGACTGCTGGTGAGTGGTCCAAAGTCATGTTCTCTGATGAAAGTAAATTTTGCATTTCCTTTGGAAATCAAGGTCCCAGAGTCTGGAGGAAAAGAAGAGAGGCACTTCATCCACGTTGCTTGAAGTCCAGTGTAAAGTTTCCACAGTCAGTGATGGTTTGGGGTGCCATGTCATCTGCTGGTGTTGGTCCATTGTGTTTTCTGAGGTCCAGGGTCAACGCAGCCACATACCAGGAAGTTTTGGAGCACTTCATGCTTCCTGCAGCTGACCAACTTTTTGGAGATGCAGATTTCATTTTCCAACAGGACTTGGCACCTGCACACAGTGCCAAAGCTACCAGTACCTGGTTGAAGGACCATGGTATCCCTGTTCTTAATTGGCCAGCAAACTCTCCTGACCTTAACCCCATAGAAAATCTATGGGGTATTGTGAAGAAGAAGATGCAATACACCAGACCCAACAATTCAGAAGAGCTAAAAGCCACTATTAGAGCAACCTGGGCTATCATAACACCTGAGCAGTGCCACAGACTGATCGACTCCATGCCACGCCGCATTGCTGCAGTAATACAGGCCAAAGGAGGCCCAACTAAATACTGAGTGCTGTACATGCTCATACTTTTCATGTTCATACTTTTCAGTTGGCCAACATTTCTATAAATCCTTTGTTTTTATTGGTCTTCAGTAATATTCTAATTTTCTGATATGATGAATTTGAGATTTTCATTTGTTGTCATTTGTAATCATCAAAATTAAACAAAATAAACATCTGAAATATATGAGTTTGTATGTAATGTATGAATATAATATACAAGTTTCACTTTTTAAATGGAATTACTGAAATCAATCTACTTTTTCATGATATTCTAATTTTATGACCAGCACCTGTATATCTTAATTAGATCTTCTACAGGTGTGGCCCCAAGAAGACTGTAGGCTCTAATGAGTCAAATCATACTTTTTGTTTTTATTACTTAAAATGAGCAGATTTCAAAATTATTTATTAAAGTCACATGTTCCCCAGATAACAAAAGCCCCGAAAATATTTTAATTGGGGATGTTTAGACATTGAAAACCTCAATTACACATGAGTAGTAGGACCTCTGTGTCACCACTAGGTGTCAGTGTGCACCGAAATGAAAGAAAGGGCTATGACGTAAACGGGTTATGTTAAATATCTCAAAAGAAGTTCAGGATCCTTCATTAGAAAACCGATCTTTGGATTTTGCTATTAAACTGTTGAATGGAATGTTTTCTTATTTTGACAAAACAAGCAGAAAAATAAACCATAAATGTGGATATTTCCCTCCTTAAAACGGGTGTTGCATTATAATGGGGCTCCAAATTGGAATTGGACTAAAAAGTTAAATATGAACGCTTACATTACGTTACATTAAGTTATAAAGAAATACGGGAAATGGGTGAAAAGTTACATGGTTCAAAAGGAGGGTAATCCTATTTAGCAGATAAAGGCTGACACGAAGATGTGCCCCCCTCATTGTGCATCATTGCATAAAGTAACGTTGCCGTGGAAGCCGTAGACGCCAGTAAGAGAGGACCAACCTAATATCAAAAGCAAAATCTGACAGATATGACTATTAGCCTATCAGAATTAGTCTTGATAAATAAAAGACCAATCAGAGCTGGCGGAGGGCGGGGTTAAGTCAATCAGGACGAGTGAGGGTAACTGGTAACTGAACTATCTCACATCACAAGGAGCTATCAGTCTACAGCCGCACGCGCACCCGAAAATAACTTTAGGACAAAGAATGTCCACATAAAGCGTTAGGGATAAAGCTTTAAAGAAGATTTTACTCGTTTTATGGATATTTTCTCCTCACTCTAATACAAACTGGCTGAGTCGGAGCTCGCTTTTGATGGGTAAGTGTATGTGCGCAGCTATGAGCTGGCTGAGAGGACAGTCAGCTCTGGGAGAGGTGGAGGACAATTGTTTTACCCGTGGGTTTGGAGCCAGCTTTAGAGAGTGTAGCTATCCAAAACTTGAGCTTCTACTGGGGAATTTGAGGATATTAGCTTTGTGAAGCTTTATTAAAAAGCACGTGATCGCTAAGCTCAGAGTAACGGGACGGGATGTAGGACAGGAGACTGAAGTGTATCAGGATGACAGAGCTAGAGCTGCACAGACAGGTCTGCTTGGTCCCAACCATGCTAAAGAAACACATTCTAGAAATATTTATCTACAAGCTTTTGGAAAAATGTGTATGTCCATTTGGGGGAGAAATTATTATCCAGGGTATATTGAGCTACATGAGGTAAAATGCATTATTTTGAAGAGAGACGAATTTTTACCCCCCAGCTTTAAAGCTCCCATATTATGCATAACTCACTTAATAAACATTTTGTAACAGTCATATGTGTCCCGAAGCCTGCGTATGTGCTCAGCAAATGAAGAAAAATCCTTTCTCTCTCACTGACTTTCTCCAGCTGGTAACTAATGTGTGCTCAAAATGCTCTGTTTGAACATCATGCCCTTTATGACATCATAAGGGGAAGAAACCGTCCGGAACGGTTGATGGGTTGATAACTGAAAATCTTTGAATATCTTGTTAATTCTTTATTTTGTTTTTGCGCTGTTTTCTCAGTCACCACTTGAACAAGCATAACTCATTTTTGAGAGAGGGAAAAATCTACATTTATGTGTGTAGTATTTTGTCACAATAATCTTCTTATTGACCATGAATTAAAAATAATTTATTTTAAGTAATAAGCTGAACTGGATATGTTGAAATGACAAAAAAAAAATCTACATCTAAGGATTTATAATTAAGTTATTAACTAAAATTTGTATCAATTTATATACATTTGGAATTACTATAAACTCATAAAAAATGTTTAGTTTTTTCTAGATGTGTGACACTGCAATCATATAAATCAAAGATAATAGAATAGAATAGAATCTTTATAGTCCACCAAGGTAGAAAATTGTCTTTGGCTCGCTAGACAGGCAGTACTAAAACACAAATGCTGAAAAAAAACAATTAGAACAAACATCAATGCAGATAAAAAAGTGGTACAAAAAAATACACGAAGCTAGAGAAGTTTTATCAGTTTTCCCCATATAGAGTTCTTTGAGGTGTATGTTATTTTTTTTTTAAAACGTAATTCTTATATTTAAGTTGAATTTGAAATGTTAAATATCTAGTCGTGATTTTAGATGTTGTCGTTTTATCAACGTACTGCAAATTAACACAGATTTTTTTCAGTCATTTCAGTAAATTGGCATTAGAACAGAGAGCGTAGCATAAAAGTTACTTTCTTCCTCGTCTGCTACTAAAATTGCAAATTAGCTCATTCAGACAAAAAGGAGCACTGTTTACTTTTATTCTCCTTAATCTTCTCTGGCATACATTCTTCTTCTATGGTGTAATTTGGTTGGTGAGGCAATCTGCAGTCAGGGATTACTCGTGTTTGGGGTTGTTGTCCTGCTGGATTGTGAACCTCTGCCTCAATCTCAAGTATTTTAAAGCCTCTGACAAGTTTTAATCCATAATTTCCATGGATTTAGCTCCGTTCCTATTCCCTTTAACCCTTACAAGCTTTCATGTATCTGCTGAACAAAGTCATCCCCCACAGCATGATGCCCCCTCCACTATGTTTAATGGAGGGAATGGTGTGTTCAGGGTAATTTGAAGATATTTTTTTCCACATATCACATTAAGCAAAGAACAAGGGTCCTTTCTTGGTGGTCTTGGCTGGTCGTCCTTATGGGCCACATATGTGGATTAGGGCTGCTCCTATCAATTCTTTTAGTAATAGATTCATCTATTGATTACTTTTTTAAAATAATCAGTTATTCTGAAAACAAATGTTTTCAGTAAATAATAATTTCTAAATAAATAAACATTTGCATTGTATAAAAAAAGCTTTTTTTTTAAGTATTTTATATGAATTGGAAATGGCAAAACCATAAAAAAGTATAGAATAAATAGACATATACATGTATTGATATATTTATGATGCAAACATTTTTCATCTTCAATGGAATATGTTATACTTTTACTGGAGTTTTTCTTAATTGCTGCTGTAAGTAGGTCATTCTTTCAGTAACGGACCTGTTTAAGATTCTTTGGACTATTAATCTAGGCAACAATTGAACTACTTTATAGTGAGATGAATTTTAAAAAAGATCTATTTTCACCATTAATCTGATCAACCCTTTCAGCCCTAACGTGGATCCGACAGCAAGCGGTTGTTCTGTTAACAAATTCTGGATCTGCATCTCTCTCCATAGACATGATTGGCCATCTGGTTTCTCTGATTAATGCTCTTTGGACATCCATGTTCCTGCAGGTCTGCAGTTGGTCCATTCTTTCTCCATGTTTAAATGGTAGATTGAACAAAGCTCTGGGAGATGTCGACCTGCCTGCTGTGTTCCTTGTTTTTTTGTTTTTTTTTTTCTACAATGTCCTGTCTGGTAATGTGGCAATAAGAATAATTGTCTTGATGCCAAAAAAAACCCAACAGATTTTACTTTCACAAGTGGAGCAGTACGGCTATCGCCATAGTGTTCCGCTTGATTTATGCATATACATTGCTTTATTATAATTATACAGGGAGTTTTACAGATTATTTGGACATTGCAATGTCAGTAAAGGAAAAGTAATGTACAGGAAAGGAAAAACAGAAAAAACGGAGAAAAGATGAAAGAAAGAGGAGATAAAGGGGAGATAATGATAAAACATTTTCAGTCAGTTCCTTGGTTTTTCTGATGTTTTTTTCCTCACTACCAAACCTTTGAGGTCTTCACAGAACAGCTCCATTTATACTTATATTTACCTAGATAAAATGCAATACTCCAGTTAAAAAACAGATCTTATTTTTCAGATTTATAATTTTTTACTTCACATTTGACTTTTCATTATTTACTGTTTTGTGTTGATTCTGGACATAAACTAATAAAACACTGTGATATTGGTGGTTTTAATGTGAGAAAATATGAAACTATTCACAGGATATGATTGCTTTTGCAAGGTGTCATATGTTAGTAATGAGAAGTAAAGTTTAACAATGAGGCTTTGTGTTTAGCATCAATCTTTATTTTTTTTCTTGCAGCCTTTCTGCATGGAAGATCATCCTAACAAAAGAAAAGCAGTAACCCAAGCCTTGGTTTATCTCGGTCTGTGCCATGACTTTTTACGTCTTATCCGGATGAAATGCCCTGAAAGTTCAACCCCGCCATCATGGCAGGTTTACACTCCGCTGTGGGTTTAGCAGTGAAGCTCCAGGCTTTTATGCATGGCCAGTGTGTCCTCTTTCTTGGGATAACCGTGTTGGCATCAGTGATCTCAGCTGGCTCACCTCTAGCAGGTAAGAGAACACCTTTCTCTGTCTCATATGATCCACTCCTTTTAAACTTTGGGTTGGTGTAGATTCTAATCTTGTGAAACATCCTCGTATGTGTAAGAAAGCAGAAAATGCTGTTCAGATGAAACAAAGTTAAAACAGAAATTAAGGATAAAAAGACAGAAGTTTTCCAAGCATCACGGCCTGTTTTAAAAAGCAATTATTTTGCAATCATGGTTTTTATATTTACACAAATTTCAAAAGAGCAGTTGAGACAGAATATATAGATTTTTTGTATGCCAGGATCTATTTATTTAGTAACTGTTTTGAGTTTTTAATCTTTTTCTATAGTAACTGTTGTTTTTCTTTAATATGATTATCTTTGGGAGTTTTTATTTGTCCACCACTTTGTGGACAAACAATTACAGTATATCCTCACCTAACAATGACATTATTATTCTATTCTATTCTAGAGCATCAATGTGGGGTGAATGTTTGCTTATCATCAAAGATCTAGCCAGAGTGTAATTAGGATTAGGATTATCTTGATGGATATCTGCTCTGGTTTCCTTCCCCTGCCTCAGCAACAGTGTCTGGTTTATGTGAATCAGGAACTTTGAACTACATCCACTATTCTGAGCAGAATATGTGACTTGTTTACTTAAAACTTTGGAGATACTGGTTGGAACAAATGCAGTCTTGTTTGTGAACCACAGGGCAGCTGCACTGGGGGTGTTGCATTGACCTTTGCATTGGGAATCTAGTGACTGAAATGAAGCATCCGCATCAGGATTTGATGTACAGATTTTAGAATTAAGAGTTTAACAACTTTCTGCGAGTTTAATGTCTAAATCTACTGGGGAGACATTTTCTCTGGACTTCGATTTATTGATGCTGACGTCTGATCAATAGCCCTCCCTCTCAGGGAAAAAGAAGCCCTTCTAAAAGATCACAAGTAGCTGCGTTATTATATTTTTAACAGGATTTTGTTGGAAAATAGGAATTAGTGTTTCACAAAGTCCTGCTTAGATGATAACGTCACAATAAGTATGAAATAACCCCTGTCCTCTGAATACAGGACTCATGATCTTTGACCTAAAAGTGAGGTGGAGTTATGTCTTATGTTGGGCTGCTTGATAGAACAAAATCTTATCATGGGTATTTTAGAATAGAGTTCCACTTTATTGTCATTACACAGTCACAAGTACAAACCAACGAAATTTAGTTTGCATCTATCCAGAAGTGCTTAACAGGATATAAATATTTATTTCAGGGGTTGATGTTAAGGATTTTTACCACTTGCCCAAAGGGCATGTGACTTGTGGCATGTGAACAATTTTTACTTGCCCAGTATAATGCTTGATAAATACAGTTCCTAATATTCATTTTTGTATATATATCAATGAAACATGTTTGTTTCTTGTCATGTCATGTCATGTTTTTTGTAATTCAGTATTTTTTAAGTTTACAGGTTCCTGGTGTGTATCTGCATGCGTCAGATAATGAACTTAAGCCTACATTACCATGTTAACATGCTTTTCAATCCTTCCTGCATATTCTTTTCAAACTAAACTTTGCTTTAAACAGTTGTATGCTTGGAAAAATATAAATTGTAATGTTAAAAATCTAAAAAAAAGGTTAAAAACTTAAGATAAATCACAAGTCAGAAGTCAATGTCAATAAATAACTTTTATTTTAGAGTCAAGGTATGTTTATACAAGATAATACTATTAATATAATGTGACTTTTCTAGAGAATTATTATACATATTTATTTTATACAGGGTTTCCACAGTCTTACATAATTTCAGAATTCCCTGACTTTTAACTGACTCAGGATTAGTTTTCCCTGACAAAATAAATGCAGCAACAAGACAATAATAATAACATAACCGGTCACCAATTTAACATGTTTAGCTCTATAACATTTAAATGCACCTCTCCAATGTCTAAGAGAAAAAAATGTAATGAACATTTTTTAATGTATGACCTGCATCACTGTACAGAAGACTGCCATATGATAGCCATATTTACACTGTGCGCAGCATAATTATGCCAATTTTCCTAATCCCTGACAAATAATTTTTAATCTAGGGTTATCTAGGTGGTGGGTGAAATGGGTGGAGGGTAAAATAGCCTCGTTGTTGTTTTTTAGCCTGCCAAGTCGAAAAAAATGTGTCTGATTCGCACCGGACAAAAATCACACCATCTGGCAGAAAATCAAGCGGCTTTCTGAAATCACGCGAGAATGTGTACAAAACAACAAAAATGGCGCCGGCAACGCTTGTAGGTCGTTTTCAGAGAACGTCGGTGATTTTAAAGTAATTTTGAGTGAGAAATATATTTTTTTGCGATCATTGCACTTGCCCGGCGGGCAAATGCAATGAAATTTGTACTCTCCCAACAATGAAAACTACTCGCCCCGGGCGATCCGGCAATGGTTAACATCGAGCCCTGTATTTACATGTGTACAGAGACTATGTATGTATGGACTGTAAATGGTATAAAAAACAGAGAGTAAGTGTAAGAGGCTATAAATAAATATGGAAACTATATACACATTATACAGGAAAGTTAGGATATGGATTATGTATATTTTATTGGGGTTATAATACAGGATAAATGATGACAGATAACAGCAGATAAAAGATTTACATGTTATTTACAGCTATGGTAAATGTTTGTACTTGTGTAGCGCTTTTTCATGTCAGAGGACATGACCAAAGTACTTTACACTACATTCAGTCATTCACCCATTCACACAACGACTCCCACACTGTTGGTGGCACGCTACATTGTAGCCATAGCTGCCCTGCGGCTCACTGACAGAGGCGAGGCTGACGTACGTTAGCGCCACCAGTCCCCCTGACGAACTTCAGTAGGCAATGCAGGTGAAGTGTCTTGCCCAAGGACACAACACTGAAAACCAGAACCGAGGCTTGAACCGACAACCCTCTGGAAAAACGTATTTATCCAACGCCACTGTCGCACCAAGCTATAGTTGAGAAGTGCCTGTAAGTGGTGTTGGATCCGTATGTTGTTGTGTCTGTGTGTGTGTGTGGGAAACAGTCCATGGTGGTCTTGTTTTACCTACAATGTGGGGGAAGTATTTTGTAAAATATCCTACATGCGAGGACTTACAGGCACAAATGGGGACATTTAAGTAGTCCCCAAATGGTTAAGTTCTGGTCTTTGATTTGATCTCATTTTGAATTGAACAGTTCATGTAGATGTCCTTGATGGCAGGGAAAAGTGCACCAGCAATGTGCTCAGCAGTTTTCATCACCATCTGCATCGCCTTCTGATCCAAGGCAGGGCAGTTCCCATACCAAACTGTGATACAGTTGGTGAGCATGCTCTCAATGGTGCAGCGGTAGAAGTTTGTGAGGATCTCTGAGGAGAGGAATTTGTTCCTTAGGGAACGCATGAAGAAGAGGCACTGGTGTGCTTTCTTGGTGTGTCTGGAGCAGTTGGTCGTCCAAGTCAGGTCCTCGGAGATGTGGACCCCCAGGAACTTGAAGCTGTCCACACCACCCCCGCCGTCCCCTTGGTGTGGATAGGTGGATGTGGGTCAGCGTTCCTCCTTAACTCCATAATGAGCTCCTTGGTCTTTTCAGTGTTCAACTACAGGTTTTTTGTGTCGCACCACTCAGCCAGATGTTCCATCTCCTCCCTGTAGGCGGCCTCATTGTTTTCTCTAATGAGGCTGATCGCTGTTGTTTCACCTGCAGAATTGATGATGGCTTTGGAGCCATGGAAAGGTCTGCAGTCATGGGTGAGGAAGGAGTAGAGGAAGGGATTCATCAAGCAGCCTTGTGTAACTCCGGTGTTTATGGTAATGGTTGATGAGAAGCGGTTGTCCAGACATGTTGGGGCTAGCTGGTCAGGAAGTCGAGCAACCAGTTACACATAAGTGAACTGATGCTGAGTTCTGTGAGTTTGGTAATAAGTTTTGATGGGATAACAGTGTTAAATGCACGGACTAAAGTATATGAACAGCATTATGTCGTAAGTGTTCTTACTGTGCAGGGGAGAATGGACAGTTCCAGACAGGAGTGCAGCTCCATCGAGATTGCACCCTCTGTGCTCCTTTTCTGCCTGTATGCAGATTGGTGGGGTCCGATCTCAGGTGAGCTAGAACCACCCGCTCAAAGCAATTGGTGATGATGGGGATGAGGGCTACTGGAGGGCAACTGGATGTGACTTTGGAGGTAGACTTGAAGCTGGTAGGTACCACAGTGTGGGCCAGGGACAGTGTGAAGGTGTCCGTTAGGACTCCTGCCGGCTCCCCAGAGCACACTCTGAGGACATGTCCAGATATGTCATCAGGACACGTTCAGGGACACCATCAGGACCCACAGCCTTGTGGGCTCTAATCCTGCTCAGGACTGCTCCTACGTCAGTGGAGAGGAGAGTCAGTGGCTGGTGGTCTTTGGTAATGACTGCCTTGGTTGCAGCTGTAGTGTTCCCTCTCTCAAAACAAGCATAAAAGTTGTTGAGCTCGTTGAGGAAGGAAAGATCACAGGAGGTGGGGGATGGTGTTGGTGGTCCTGTAGTCTTCAAGAATCTGAAGGCCTTGCCACAAATGTCGGGGTTCAGAGTTGGAGAAGTGATCCTCCACCTTCCTTTTGTAGTGGTGTTTGACCTTCTTGGTGCCCCTCTTCATTAACCTGAATGAAATGTTGCAGGCCTTCAAAAGGAGGCAAACATCCCGGTTCATCCAGGGCTTCTGGTTTGGGCACATGGCGGTACGTTTGTGGGTGATGACACCATCTTTGGTGATGGAGATGTGGTCCAGTACATACAGATCAAAGTCTGATTGGTAGAAAGTATTCCAATCTGGTTTCCTGAATCGGTCCTGGAGCACAGCGTCTGAGCCCTCTGACCACACCTTTGCTGTCCTCACAGTAGGTTTCACACTTTGGATGAGTGGTGAGTACAGAGGTGTGAGGAACTGGGAGAGGTTCCTCACATGATTTGATTGTCCAATGTGGGGGAGGGGTGTCGCCTTGTAAGCTCCAGCCAGGTTAGAGTAGACATGGTCCATGATCTCCTCTGGTGTGAGACATGTTGGTGGAATCCGGGGAGCACTGTGCTTAAGTTGGAGTGGTTGAAGTCACCCGCAACAATAAAGGCAGCCTTTGGGTGTTTGGTTTGATGGTTGCTAATGTCCTCATAATGGATAGCTTGGCATTAGCATCCAGGGGGTATCCACAGCAGTGAGGATGGCAGAGGTGAATTCCCTTGGAAGGTAATAAGGTTTACATTTGACTACTAAAAACTCCACATTCTGTGAGCAGCATCTCTCTGTTGTGGCAGCATCTGTGCACCGTACTTTGCTAATATAAATGCACAAACCTCAGCCTCTGGTTTCTCCTGGCATCCTGTTAGCTGGATAGCATTGTCTGGGCAGCTGTTGTTTAACAATTTGTCTGTGAAAAGCGTGACATTTGAGTTCATATTCCATCTTTCGTTTGAGATGGATAGTCGTAACTTGTCTATTTTATGGTCTATTTAATTATTTTGCCGGCGAACGAACATTGGCGAGGAAAATGCTGGGTAAAAGGAGTCGGTTTGCTGTTAGGTATAGCATAGGTTGCAGCCCTCCATGATTATCCCACCTTTGTTTATATTCTCGTCGCCGTCTGCGTGCACAACCCCCGGCTGGGAGGAGTGGGCAGCCTCCAGTATTCTGGAGATCTCTGGGTAAGTTGGAGATCGGCGACAAAAATGTCAAAATTGTAGCTCCAAGGGTCCTGAAGTGACAAAAAGTGAGGAATAGATAGAAAACTACTATTTAGCAGATTCTGGAGAGACGTTGAGCATCGTGATGTTAATGCGCCGCAATCTGTCCAGATGGCTAAACATTGCATTAGCATTAAAACTTTAGGATGATGAAACTAGGAATGCCTGAGCTTGCACAGCTTTTCAAGACATTTAAATGACTTTGTTTCTGCTGACTTTAAATTATTTCTTTTAAATGTGTGCATCCTAATTTTAGCATAAGTTTCCTACAATTTAGAGACAACTTCTATTTTGTAAAACTGAAATCCCTAAGATGTAGTCATGGAGTGCAGGGGACGATCCTGAAGACCTTCTATGACTCTGTTTTGGCATCAGCCATCTTCTATGGAGCTGTCTATTGCAGCTGTGGCTTATCTGAAGCTGAGAGAAAGTGGCTGAATAAGCTGATCAGGTAGGCCAGCTCTGTGTTTGGATGCCCTGTGGACTGTGCAGGAGGTGGGAAACAAAAGAAACCTAACTAAATTAACATTTCTGTTGGATAATGTCTACCACCCCATGCATGAAGCTGGGACAGAACTGGAGAGCTCCTTCAGTAACAGACCGCTGCACCCTAAATGCACCAGGGAGCTTTATCACAGATCCTTCTTCCCAGCAGCTGGAAGACTCTATAACCACCAATGTTTCCAACATCTCAATAATTTGTTACATTCACACAGTTTCTACCTTAGTCAGTTAAATAATGTGCTGCTGTCATTTCTGCAAATCTCTGATGTTGTTGCTATTATCAAATATCCGTCACTGTAAAAATGTCCACAGCTGTATATTGGTTATTTATCGTCTAGGAGTACAGTATTTAATTGTTAAAGCGCTTTACAGTACAGTATGTTATTTGTTTATTTTTTTAACTCTTTAACTCTATCATGTTATTCGTATGTGTGTGACCATTTTATTTCTATGATCTTTCTGCTGCTATAAACACCAGAATGTTCCCATTGTTGGACAATAAATGGATTTTCTATTCTATTCTGTTCTATTTTATTCTATTCTATGTAATCTTTATCTCTAAGGCTGGACTTGGCCTGTTTGCACTCTGGATTCATCATAGTTCACACATATGCCTGTGTAGATAGGCAGGTATATAGTGAGCTTTTGGCTTTTTACGAGCTGCTCCCCCATCCCTGCAGGTTATGCTGCGTTCACACCGGACGCAGCTGGCGCGACAGAAGCAGCGAGTTTACATGCAAAGTCAATGGTTGACGCGCGTCAAGGCGCAGCAAAAGGTCCCGAGGCGCGTTTTGAGCAGCAGGCGCAGCGTGTCTGAGCAGCTGAAGCAGCGCGTCGGGAGCGTTTAAGCATCTTACGCGCGTGACGCGCCGCAAACGCGTTGCTGCTCGAGATGGAAAAATTGAATTTTTGCTGCTCGACGCACCGCGTCAACCAATCAGAGAAGCTGATCTGGGAGCTGGCTGGGACCGCTCTGATCACTCCTCTTAAACAGTTTATTAACGCATAATTAACTTAAAATGCATACATCTGCCGGCAGAATATGTTCGCTTTTATTATTCTGGTGCCTGCAGATCGGATTATTTAGATGAAAAACACCTACCAGCTGCTGCGGTGAACCGCGAGGAGGCGACCCGGCCAGAGGCTGCTGTTTAAGGGATTCCTTCTGTCGGCGCACCGCTGGTATGTGGGGGTCTGAGCGGCTCCGACAGAAATAACATTGGGAGGCAGGATTGTAATCTGGATGAACTGACTGCACTGAGGAAGTTTTCAGGTGTATTTTCTCACTTAAAAACATATTAAAACTACTTTATTCCCACTGATCACAGCAAATATAGCTGCAAGGCAGAGAAAGGATAGAGTAGCTCCGCCCAACGCAAGTCAGAGCCACTTTTGCACCGCGCAGCCAGAGCAGCAAAGCTGCTTCAGCCGCGCGTCAGAACTAACTGGTACAAGCAGCAAAAATGAAGCAGCAGACGCAATTTTGCTGCTTTTGCTACGTCCGGTCTGAACGTAGCATTAGACCATCTTCAGCTCCATTTGTAGTGATCATAAAAATACAAGTAAGCAAGGAATGCCTTCCTCCCTGTCAAGAGAAATCAACCTATTTCAGTCCAGAACCATGGGCCAACACTGAGGAGTTGGTTTTAATGCTACTGCTTCATTCTGCTCCAGCTCACACCGAGGGTCATGGCCTTACAGGCGCCAACAGAACCACATCATCTGCCAAAAGTGTAGCCAAGATTTTTTCCAAGTCAGCCATCTTCCACTCCATGACTAAGCCTTTAGACGTTGTCAACGAACCCCACAGTCAGAATCAGAGACAAGTGCTTGTTCTAGTCCAGGTCCTGGATACATATACAGACCTTCACTGATCTAAAATTTGCTCGCCTTCAGAAGTTGAATGCTTGGACTGGCTGCTTTTCTGACAAATAATGAACGGTTTAAAACAGTGACCTTTCACCAGGTTGTCATTAAGTCTGGGGAAGAGGTTATAGTTAAAACAGCTTCAATTCTTCTAATACAAAGGCAGATTGTCAATTTTGCATCAATTTGTATGATGGGACTTAGTATTCTGAAAACACATCCATCATTTCTTTAAGTTTTGATTCATGCAAACACACCTTTTTAGATTTGTCAAAATGCTGAGTGGATACGAAGGCAAGGTATTCATCTATAGATCAAGTAAAAGTTTGTCATTTTACTCTGTGATCTTAGAGAAAATATCATGGAACTATTCATTTCCAACACCTTAAAGAGCTTTTCAACTTTTGAGTGTTTTTCATTTTTACTGCCTGTTTTGGTTGACAAATTGGGCCAAATAAGCTTGTGGAGAGCAAAGTCCCATCTAATTACCAGTGCAGTCTGTTACCCAGTGAAATTTGATCCGTTTTGGATGACAATATGTCCATTCATTGTTCATTAGAGCCAGGAGCAGTTACAGATCAATGGGTAGAAACTATCAGGAGCCAAAGACAGGGTAATGTTGCACTCAGCTGGCCTGCCGCCTAACCAGAGCCACGATAGCCCAGCCACGGCTCTGTGCCTCTCTGGCACTGTTGGAGCAGCGGAACCCGGTCTGCTGATCAGAAGCGGCACCAAACGGACTCCTGGGATGAACAGCCATTTGGTTTTTAGAAATAAACATGCCTGCTCATTTCTTTCCAATATGATGATTGCATCATTATGTATTTTGCAGAGCTGGGAATCTTGTTTTTGTTTTCTCGTTTTAATAATTTAATGACCTTAGAACTTTGCAGACTTACTGTGATGGTGAACGGGGCTTGTGAATGTACATCTGTGAATAATTTTCTGTACCATTGTTTGTTTTTTACAAGGCCAATTTTCCCCTGAAGTCAAGATTTTACTACTGAAACAACCTAATAAATAATAGGAATGAACAAATGTCTTTGTTTTTTCTTAATCAACCCATATTAGTCCCTCATTTATTTACTCTACTTTAGATTTTTATTGAACATCCTTTTATGGATTTTGTTTGATTTGACGCAGACGTTAGAGCTCAAAGCTAAGAATCACGTCACACCTGTTAGCGTCGGACAAAAGATCAAAACAAGACATTGTAAATATTTAATGAATAAAAACACGTTTTTTTTATATTTACCAAACAGTGTTTCTGCCAGTGGGTTATTGAGATAAAAACCGTCAGGAGTGCTAAAAAGTTTTTTATGGCTCCAGCTATATTGGACACTGTATTTAGATAGGTTCAATCGGGAATTGGTTATTGTTGTTTTTTCCCCTTAAAAATAAACTAATGTTTTTGAATTATGATAAGACTAAACTGAAAGTAAACAAAAAAAAAATTATAATTCAGTCAGATTACAACTCTAGATCAATCTCTCAGTGTGGCATATTTTATTCCAAATCTCATGATACAGAATTTAAAGGTAAAAATAAGTGGTCCTCCTGATTGTCAGTCATTCTGGTTATTTGTTTATGTAAGGGTTTATGTAAAAGGTGCTTTTTTTCACCTACCGATGGTGAGTCTGACATAGTGGGAAAAAAAAGCAAATCTTCTTTTGGAAAGTAAGCGATGAAAACAGCAACTTATAAACAGAGCGTGCCCGAGGAGAAACGGGATTGTGCATGCTATCGCAAACGTTTAATAGACGTCCCTTCTCAGTAGTGAGTACAGGGTTGTGCATGTGTATTTTTTAAAGTTGAGAAGGCAGGTCTTTTCAAAGATTTGTGAAAATCCTCCACTATACCTTTAATATAATCTTGATGGGAGTCGTTAATTGAATATGTTATTTTGGATTTATTTTCCTCACTCAAAGTTAGGTTATTAAAAAATGTACATAACTCACACAATAAGACCAGACAGATACCAGGTGAGGTGAATATATTTTGTTTTCTGCACTTTACAGATTTACATATGTGGGCAGCTAATTAGTATAACATCATAGAACAAATGAGAGCCTAGAAGACCTAGATTCAGAGCAAAGCCCTACAGCTTTTTTTTTTTTTGCAGTTGAACTAACTTTCGACCAGTTCAGACTTTTAAACGTTAATAATTTGGGTTCATTTTGGACAAGACACACTTCATCCATCATGTTTGTTCTTAACATAAGCCCAGAAACATCCGGCCGGTAACCGCTGCTTTGTCTTGTTACTGACTGCATAAAATACTCGCAAAGATTTCCCTGACATATTGTGACTTCCACCTTAGGGTAATACCAGTATTTACAGAATCTTTGTAAAAAGTCCTAGATCCAGATGGTGATTCAAATCAACACCATAATTTGAAATGTCCTCCTCCTCCCTTCATTAAAGACATTTCATCACAACGCTGCGTGTCCCAAGACCGTAACATCATCAGTGACCCCTCACACCCCCCACCGTGGACTGTTCTCCATGCTGCCCTCTGGGAAGAGGCTTCACAGCATTCGATGCAGGACCAGCTGGTTCTGCATTAGCTTATTCCCCGCGTCCATGAGACTGTTGAAATCTAAACTGGACTCTGCATCACAATCTGCATCGCAATAGTATTTTGCACTACCAGCGTTGCTGAAATATTATAACCCTTTTAAGTAGGACACAACTCAATATTCCACTGCATTTTGCACCATATTTATATTTCATAATTTCCTTTTCTCCTAGACTGTTTACATGATGATCACTGCTGCACTTTAAATGGTAATGGTCATTTCCCTGTTGTGAGCTGCTCATTTCACAGTTTGAAGCTATAAGCAGCATAATTTAAATTTTTATACACTCAGTGTATATAAAATGACAATAAAGTTTGTCTAAGTCTAATATACTAATTTGTTGCTGGTCGCTATGCACACCTTCCCAAAGAAATTATAGCAAAATCCATCCACAACATAACCAAACATAACCCCCTTGGCAGAAAATAATTTAATTTTTTGAGAAATTAGATGAAATAAAAGTATTACAGCTTCATGAAAAAAATATAATTTTTTTCCCCCCATCGGAGCAACTCAGAGTCAACCCGCTGAAGGCATGAAGTCCCATTTGTTGACCAATTTAAGTTAGAGTGGTTCTGGACCTTTGACTTTAGAAATCAGGCTTGGACCTTTAAACATCAAGTCTGAGAAGCTTTTCAGACTTTTTTTTAGGCCCTATTGTTCTGAGCACAAACATATGCACTTAGACGACCTGGTTTTTTAGCTCCTTCGGGCTAAATCATTGGGTTTTGGTCCTTTCTGCAGCAGTAAGCACTTAACTATACCCGTCTCAGGCGTTTCCTTTCCATGGTAATGACTTTTAGATCCCTCCTAGTGCCTGGAGGTCTTCACCGAGTCCAACAGACAGTGTTTGTAAGCGAAGGACCTGCGGTCTGTGGGAGGACTGAGACAAAGTGGAGGAAAGCGCACAGTGATGCAGTCCTCAGTGCTGTTTTTAAAAGGAAAGAAAGATTTTATTTTTGTTCCAGGACCAGGGCTGTGATCATCTAGTGGAGAAACTACTGATTCTGTCCTGGAACTTTGTTCAAAGTTTTTATAATTGTTATTCTGAGCCTAGTGCTCCAAATGACCTCAGATTTCAGAGATCATTTGAAGAAAGTCAGCTGTGCCCTTTAGCTCTTTGTGTGTCTGTTTCTGTCCGTCTCTGTTTCACCTCTTCCTGTTTCTCAATTGGACTCTTGTACTGCTCCCTCCCCTCCCCCTTATACTCCCTCCATCCTTATCTTACACAGTATCCCCTCAGGAAAGTAAAACAAGGGTCACATGAATATTTGAAGAGGTCCGTGCCGAGTCAGCTCTCCGTTCCTTGATTCAGATTCATAAAAAATCTGATAATTGATAAAGTTTGCAGTAAATCACTGCCACTTCTCTTGATTTATTAAGGCATTAATTTAAGAGAAAGATTTGGTTTATTTTTTTCCTTCACTCGTTTGTAGAAATCTTTCACTTTTACTTCAGTGCTTGATGACAACTCTAGTTAAGTGTTTAGGTTTTTTTGCACTGGAAAGCAACTGTTGGTTTTATAATAAAGCTGCAGCTTGTTTTCAATCATCCACTTTGTCGGGGGGGTGCTTGAGCTTTAGCAGAGACCCTGATCTCATTCAGCTCGGCTGATAAAAAAAATACAATCTTTCCCATCTTAAAAGCTTCTCTGATAAACCAAATGTCAGCAGCACTGCCGTATCTTGATTGTTTGACTGCTCTCAGTGTCGGCGGCTGCTGCCAACTGAAAAGAGCCAGTCACGCAAAGGGGCTCGGCTGAAAACAGAACCATGTGTGGGGTTGTAGTTAGCGAGCGGTAATGCCAAAGAAACACTTCCTTCTCTTTAAATGTCTCTGTAAAGAGTCTGGCGAACGTAGAAAATTACCTCATCTTATGTTTTTGCACTTGTTGCCGAAGCTTTCCTCACATCTAAAACTTGGACGGTCTGTGTGCAGCTGCTTGTTGGCCTTTTTCTTTTTTTAAACCAAAGGATGTGTAGTTAAAGGAAAATACCCTCAAAATGAAAAGTGAGGCCAGTAGAGGAGCAGGAAAGATGGTCTTGTTTGTTTCTAATTAGTTAGAACTACAACAATTACCCTTGATCTGGATTAAAATGTCTTTCCTTTCCAAAAAAATAAACATACTTTTTCTTGAATCATATTTATGACATCTTTTTTTGCTCTCTTCTTACTCTTGTTGGTTTAATCGTTAAATTTGTCGGGTCTCATTACTGAATCATCAGACTTATTGATTTAAGAATGCTATTTGCTTATATATGATGGTTTTAAGTTTTCGTAGTAGTGTTAGAATAAAATATAATATTGGCCTTACTCTGGCTGCTCAGGATTTGAGAAATTCCTCTCAGAAGAAACAGTTTTTGCTGCAGAATTCATCACAGTTTGTTTTGTTGTGGGAGTCTTTAAAACACAAATCAGGTCAGCTGCTTGCAGCAATAATTCATGTCGTATAAGCGCCCTTTTAATTTGATTGGCTGCTGTAATTCAAGTCTGGAAATAGATGTATGTACCAAAAAAAAAAACAAGCAAACAGTGCAACTGAAGCGGCCTCATTTCTGGTTGCTTGAATTAAAAGCAAATGGATAAATGCCCCTGTGGCTGAAATGCTACAAGCATTAAAGAGGCTGTTTTTAGTAGGATGCTGCATTATGAGGAAAAAAGGAAACGGATTCTGCTAAACCCACACAGCACTGCTTCTCTGGCTGGGAAACGAATCAGGGTTGTTTTCAAAGTCTGCAGAAGCATGAAGAGACAAGTTTTTGAGATTATTTGTGTTTAACATTCCCTAAAAAATATATGATAATCTTTAATCACTAAACATCCCAGAGTAACTGCATATACTCATGTTATTCTAATTTCTTCATCCCCCATAGGAAAAAAAAAGTATCTCAAATAAAGCTAAAAATACATACATTTTTGGGGGAGTTTTTTTAATATCATTTACTCAAGTAATCAACATTGTATATTGGATCTTAATAGCGATAAACAATGTGATAAATGCCCACCCATATCCATAAGTTGCTTAAAATAGGAGAAAAGGATAAGATATCTAGAATTCCTAAAACTGGGCTTTTTAAAGCTGCATACATTTCAAAATTTTATCTCATTACATTAAGAGCTACACTATAGTTCAAATCACAGTTTGCAATGCTAAACCATAACCTCTCAAAACCCACTGGGTTGTCGGCAACCCGTTTTATAGCGTTTACAAATAATAACTCAGAATGCAAGAAAATTACGCTGGTAAAACGCTTACCAATATAGACATGTTAAACATCCTTGGAAAGCTAAGACACAGCGAGCACCAAAGCACAATTAACACAGATATAGCAGCATGTCACAATGTACCATGACAAAGCAGCCACAACAAGCAAGCATGTCTTTATAATTGCTGTTCAAAAAAAATGACCTATCATTTTTGAGAATAAAAAAAAATAACATTGAGTCTTGTTTGAACTGATGCAGCTTGGATGTTGCCCAATTTTCACGTATGTATTCAGGAACTAAAAGGTTTTAGCTTTCAAATAACGTATCACACGTGTAATATGGGCTTACAGGTCCTAGTTATTTGCTTTTCCATTTGGGTATGCAAAATAGGCAAGAATGTCACAAAATGAGGTGGATATTAAGAGGCTAAAGAACTGCTTGGATGTAAAGTGGTAGTTTGTTTTTTTCATATGAGCTGCATTAGCACCCCTGACCTCTGCATGTACAGTATATCCTATATTTGGCCGATTAGAAACATTCACAATGACATTTATGCCCACAACTGACAGATCTAGGTGTTCAGAATGCTTACATGAAATCATGATGACTGAAAATTAAGAACAGTGAGGGAAAAATGAGGTTATGTTGATCATCATGATCATCATTGTGCAGGCCTAGTGTTAAGGAAGGTCATTTGTTCACTAAACAAATTAATGTAACTTATTGTTTATTTTTATAATGGTTTTCTCTCCTTGATCATTCCTTGGATACAATAGCTGTTGACATGGTTACTGTGTCTGGACATGATATTTGATGGTGTCCACAGGTTGTGGCGCTTGGTTTTCGGTTTCATTGACTGTGACAATGAGCCGCCAACCAACTAGAACGCTCTCCTGTTTCAGGGAACAGGTGGTGTCGCTGTGTTTTCTCTTAAGATGTTCATCATACTCTCGGCCTCAGTAATGCCTTAATCTAGGCCAAACATGCCTGGTCGCTTGACTTTCATTCAGCTAAATTATCACCTTATTTAATTTATTGATAAGAGCTTAGTTTGCAATAATTTACTCTAATATTTTTTTTTTTTTTGAATCAATTGTGTTGGCTTTAAATTTAACGTTTGAATAACTACTGTATGTTTTTACCCTCATAATATAGTAATATACGGCAAAGATTGTGTTGCTGTGTGACAGAAGCATCCTCAGCTTCTAGTGATTTTTATCTGTAATTGTCAGGGCCATCATTGCATTTATTATCCTTTCTGCAATCATCATTGTTATTCATGGCCTTCCGGTAATCCAAATGGTCTGTTTTTATCATCCGTTTCGCTATGTTTAGATGTTCTAACTGAGACTACTGATGAATGTAGAAATGTTTGCGGCTGTTGGGGCGTGTTCTAGATGAGCTGACATTTTGGGGTCATGTCCAACGCTTTGACCTCAGACTTCAGCAATCTATTCCAGTAAACATGAGTCTCGCCCTCTTTATTTGTTTTTAGGCTTTCAGAATGTGTTGTTTGCTGCTGCATAAACTGACACAATCATTAGAAAGCATGTGTGTTTCTGTAACATCCAGCCGCAGTAAAAACGGCTCATCGTGAACAATTTAAAGAGCAAACTGAGACGTCACAATGAACCAAAGTATCATTTTCTCTCTACTGTTTTGGTTCAAACAGGTTAGCAGATGTTGCTTTTCTCACTTATCTGGTTTTCATTGCATTGAAGGTCAATCACATTATTATGTACTATGTGTTTATACTGTGTGTTTGTGTATGCTCAGCTGTTTGCTGCTTTCAAACGCTTGGCTCAGCAGCAAAGCGTTTGATTAAAAACCCTGGAAGTTTCCCAAGTCCTTCTAGGCGGGTTCTGGTAAAGTGGCATGCTGACTTGATTAAGGTACCTATGTAGGTTTTAATCAAATTAGGAGTTTTCTTTAGGGCAAAGCCAGCCACTGTCTGCCTCTATGCAACTAGCCGCTAAGTTAAAGATGAAACTCTGGAAGTTTTCCTTTGTTCTTAGATTTTTATAGATTACCTGCCCGCTCCTCTTAGTATTAAAATAGCCTTTATCCTCAGTCCATCTCTTAGCTTTTAGGCCTTAGCTTCTGTAGGGGTCCTGTAAACTACAGAAAGCATCAGTGTTTACTTTTTAATGAAAACTCCATGCAGAGATGATAATGGTGTCACGATTCACTCTTTGCAGTAATATACATAGTTTATTTATCTCTTGCATAAACAAATCAGCACATTATCCCAGTGTATTTCTTAGGATCAGAGAGGCAAGCTGTTTTAGATAGATGATACTGTAAAAAGGCCTATAATGTATTTCTATCAATTATTTATTATCTATTTCCTCTCTTGAAGCTATTTTTAACATGTCCATATCTGAGCAACGCAAATGAGCCTCTTTCAAAATGAAATTATGTCTGATATATAGAATCATGTAATGCAGAAAGCCAAGGCTTTTGCTTTCCATTTAAATTTGAAAGGTTTTGCCTAGCTTTAAATTGCAATTTGAAGGCTGCCTTTTCTAATGTCATTTTTAAGTTTTTATTGGTTTGTTAATCCTTGTGACTTGTTGTCTTTTCTTTCAAATAGGATATTAAATGTTTTTTCTAGGATCTGGCTTTGTAAATCATTAGACTTCCATTTTATACTTTGATTTTTTTTTATTTTACTTGTTTCATTATTTATTTTTTGCATATGCTTGTTGAACTGTCATTGACTTTGCAATTAATAGAGATTTGACAATAATCCTGTTCCGTTGAGTATGGCCAAAAGCAATGTACAATTAATTATTTCTTTTTCTACTTTTCCCTGCTAGGGAACATACCTTCTATGGATATAGTTTGGTCAGTTTCTACCTCCACATCAGAAAGAAGCTGCATTACTCTGATATTACTCCAGCGCTCCAGAGTTTAGTTTCTTTTTACGTGTGTCTCTAAACTAAAACATGATCTGTTTTCCTTCTCAGATGAGCCCTTGCCGGACTCACACTCCTCCCCTGTTGACGTTTTTGGAGGTGTTCCAAGGACAACAGAATCATCACCAGCAGCCTTACCACACTCTCATTATACTGCCTTTAATGTCCCAGCCTCACCTGGTGCCCTGTTCTCCTCTCCTGAACCGGTTCCCAAAGCAAGGACTGTTGACAGAAAGCTTTTTAAATCAGCACCCCATGCATATGAAAACATTCAATCCACAATGCCAAGAAAGGCCTATGTAGGAGAGACAAATGTCCAGAATAGTACATCAGCAAGCTCTAATGGACCTATCCAACGGTTTGAGGCATCAGCTACTAGCTCCTCTAAAGGGAGGGGGGTAAGGACTAATTCTGACCAGCAAGAATATAATTTTTCCCTTTATTCTTTGAGAACTGAGCATCTATTCCAGTCAACCTCAAGTCCTTCTGCTTTGACAAAACCCACACCTCATCCAGACCTTGCCTACCCAGAAGAACCAACTCCAAGCATGGTACAGAGTGGTCCGTCAAAACAAATGCAGTTTATTACGACCTCATCAGCTGACCTGCCTCTAGAATCTCCCAAATTGTTTAAAGCTTTGAGGAACGAGTCCGATAGCAAAAAGGTTGTTTCAAGCAGCGTGAACGCCAGCAATGTTCCATTGGTGCAGACCAAACTTGAACAGAACCTAAACACACTACCGAACGTCGATGAGATTATGGCTCCTGGTTACCACGTGCCTTTCATCACCCCCCAGTCCTCGAGAATTTTAGCTGAAGCTAACGATTTGCCTCCAGATTACTCCTACCCTACCAACATGGAAGAACACTGGGGTTCTGGGGATTACTTGGAAACCATGTCCTACTTCAACGCAGATAAAGACGTTTATTCTCCAGTCACTAAGGTGATCTCTGACCCCTATGATATGGAGGTAAACACAGAGATCTATGATACATCCTTTCCTTCCAGAGTGGGCTTATCACCTTCATCCATGCACCCTGTTTACGTTTCACCTTCCCCCAGCCTCATAACTGCATACCTCCCCATTGTTCCACATCCATCGATTCATCAATCCAGACTTTCTACACAGACTCCCTCTTTACAGAACCCTACTCCCGCACCTAGCACCGACGTCCCTAACATATCTGAAGCAGACTGGGGAGATGTCTTCACTATTCGGCCAACAGATGTGCTCTTACCGGACATGAACAGCTTGGAGTATTACACCACTCAGCTGTCAAAGGACAGTGGTGTTTCAGAAACAGGAGCAGAGTACAGCGAGAACACCACTGAAGTGTCCATCAATGCTACAATGGTCCCACCCAACACCGAGTTCACCACCGATCATCAAATAGAGGCCTCCAGCGATCTGTCAGGGTTTGGGCCTCAATATGAGTCCCCTACAGCAGTAACCACAGAAAACACTCAGCTGATAAATTCCTCTGAGCCTATTCTGGATCCCTCCATTGTCTCACCCTACGTCTTTGATTCCTCTTCCTCTGTGTGGGGTGGTCTGGTTTCCACCACAGGCTGGTCCACACTTTCACCAACTGTAGACATGGATACTGCATTAGAAGAGCCTTTACAGCCAAGTGTGACTCCTTTACTACCAGAGGACCTATTGTCTTCTTCATCATCTCTGACTGATGTCCATTGGTTTGTTACTGAATCCTTTGACAGTCCTACACTCAGACCTCCTGTAATAACTCCAACAATAGCCTTCTCTCCAGTTCCTACTGAAAACGGCACTGCTGTCACAACTGAACTAATGTCCCCCGACTTATTTACCACTGAACAAACTGACAATATGACTCTAGCTTCAACTGAACCCTCATCTCACAATGCTACCCTGGTTCCTCCAGTTATGTTTGGTGATCAGAGCGTGACTGAAGATGGACCCGACAAGCCATCCACCATGACCTCAATCCCAACAAACAGTCAGTTTATCACTATTCCTGCAATGAACACAAGTCCGGGTGCCACAAACACTCCACATCAAGCGACAGCCGCAACTTCTGCTGCCACTGAGACCTCAACCAGTGTCAGCATCATCGCTACTACCAGCAAAGAAGCCGCAGCTGCATCAACAACGAGACGGTACCTCTGCAAAGTTGACAGCCCCAATTATCTAACAAGGACGGGTATCCTGGATTTCTTTATCTTGTCAATAGTAGATAAATATTCATATTGATGAGATTATAACCATAACATTTTTCTTATAAAGGTTTTCCTTCTGGGGTAACTGTTGGTTTTGCCAAATCTCAAGTCAGAGACATTTTAAAAGTGGAATTTAACAAGTCCGTGGAGCTGCAGGTAAGATCATTTTTCTCTCAATATTTCATTTTAAAGTGGAAACATGGTTCAGTATAATGACATGAGTATTATCGTGCTTTAGAGTGTTATATTCATTTAAAGTTTTTTAAATAATTTATAGCATTTTCTTTTAAAAAGCATGTTTTCTTGTGATTTAGCCATTCATCCATTCAAAATATCAGACAGGGAAACTATCCATGCAAACATTGACTATTAAAAATAGTACTTTAACTGAAATAAACTTAAAATAAAATAAGGTGTCATTATTTTATGGTTTAGTTCTCTGATAAATCACATTTTACAAATGATGATCTTTTTCAAGTTTTTTCCAGTTCAGGATGGCGGAACCAAAAGCCATTAGCAAATATTCAGTTCAGTTTATTTATGTAGCTCCAATTCACAGGATGCAAATGAAGGTACCTTAGAGAGAGTGTCTAATCTTTTTTTGAAGATAAAACATTTAAGTTGGACAAAAAACAAAAGCTGAAGTAATCTGTAGAAATGTTATACTTCTTATTTGGTATTTACTGTCTAGGTTGTTAGCCTGCCGCCACAGCTTGTCTTCCGGGTGGTGTCGGGTCCAGTAGTGTACACAGCCATATCTGTCATCAATGCTCTGAGACGGTCCGGTCGACGCTTCCTGTATGTGTCCCCTAACCTAACAACACCAGACCGGAAGTACCAAATCCACACAGGTACACTTACGCTTCTAATGTTGCTAAAAACATTCACTGTGAATGCACATTAAACCCTCCCTGAGTTTCTCCATCCTGTTCTGTGTGCAGTGCTGCAGTTTGTCCCTGGTCACATAGACGTAAGATACTGCAGCTTCTTCGAGAGCGTTGAGAAAGGTTTGACTATGGCTTTTGCAGAAGTGCGCCGTCGGTCAAAGGAGTCAACAAACTTCACGGTGCATGTGAGTTGTTTGACTTTACATCTAAAATCTGCATAACCTGGTTCACAACTTTATAAAGGCCTAGGAATTTAGTTTTTTCTCTTGCTCTATATGTTTTTGGCAGCAATTAAATATATTCAGGAGACATATTGGAATTAGTTCTTTGCAAAGTGGGCTTAAAAATGGTAAAGCGGACAATGTTGAAAAGGCAACAAGTCAAATTGAAGACGTTTTGTAATCCTATGAACATAAATAAAGGAGTGTAGATTTCTAGCTCTTTAAATCCAAACTACTGTTCTGCTTCTTAGTTTGTTCTTCTTAAGTCCACTCTATCAGAATAGGAACGTTTCTGCAGCTCTTTGTAAATAGCTCTTTATCGTTGAACTGACAGACGCATCTTTTGGCTCTTTTCAGATTCTCAACATCACAACATCTGCAAACAAGTATGCAGAACAGCAGCTGGTGAGGCAGCCAGTGGACATTACCTTTACTGTCAGTGGTTCAAGGAGTTATCTGATGGGGTCGAAGGTCAGCAATGCTCTGATGAAACTCACAATGGTAGAATTTAGCTACTACATCGGTTTCCCAGTGCTGCAGATTGCAGAGCGTGAGTACCATAAGATTGGATGTCTGGAAAATCCAGCTGTCTCCTTCAGGATCGCCAATGTTATTCTAATGGGTTTTTTCTGTCCTGAAGCTTTCCACTATCCGGAGCTCAACACCAGCCACTTGCTTCGCTCCTCCTGGGTTAGAACAGGTAACATGGTTCCAGTTTCTGGCCCTGCTTGTAAATAGAGAGCTATGATGATTTAAATTACTTTTAATTTCTCTTTCTTAGTACTTCTTGGCGTTGTTGACAAGAAGATGAATGAAAGGACCTTTCAAGCTAACATGGAGCGTAGAGTGGCCCTGTTGCTCGGGGAAGCCATGGGACAAGTGAGGCGGGTCAAAAGAGCAACCACAGTTGGTAACAGTAGCATACAGGTAAAAAGAAAAGATACCAATATCAGAACTTTGAGCTTAAACTGTTAACTGAGCTGTTGCAAAACGATTTTTAGCAAAACTAAGGATCCTGACTCAGTATTTAAACTTCCAAACTTATAGCAAGTCACCTAAAAATCCTCTGAAAGTGTAATAAGCTTTAAAAGAAGTTTTCTCTCTCCTAATGTGAAAGGAGAACCCCAGGATTTCAAGTCGTTTCAGATTTAAAAGAAGTATGTAACAAATTGCGTTTTACAGATCACATTATCTTCATTTCTGAGGGCGAGTTTGAAATATTAAAAAAATTTGAAACTATAAAGCTTCAGCCTGAAATGAAAATACACCCTAAATGTAGGAGACATCAAACCCGTTAAAATTCCAAGAGCGTTATAGCTGGGTTAATTTGTTTCTAAAGTACAAAATGCTTTAAATCCTAAAGTATAAACTCAATGGCTGAAAAACTAATTCTGATAGTTCAAGTTAACAGAAAACATTAGTCTAGGTTAGTCGCTAAAGCTGTTAAAAAAAACCAAATCTAAAATTTTAGCGCGTGCTCTCCTAAAAATAAAGAAAAATTAAAAATCCCACAATACTTTAGAGTAAATATAGAAGTACCACCGATATCATGGCTATTGGGGCAAAGTCTTATAAGCTGTTATTCTTCTGCTAGATGCTGTGAAAGCCAATGGGGGTGAAAATAGCCCCTGGTTGTTTAATCACATAATGGTTCAGTGCCAAGCTACACAGACTCAAACCAATTGGTTTCACTTATTTAAGTCTGAAACTTAAGTTTTAAATAAAGAGAAATCGCCCAAAATATTTCATATTTATTTTTCTGTTTACCTGGAGCATCATTATAGACGGTGGAGACTCTCTTAGTGCCGGGACCGAGTACAGAGGACTCATTATGTTTGTCTCAGTGTTGGCAACCAGTGAAAACCTTAGTGCTTCACTCATCAAGCTTTAGCTTTTGTGGGTCTCCTCTGCACCTGCTCATCTCATCTCTAAGGGGGAGCAGGATGTTGCTTTATTTCCATGGCAACAACATCCCATTTGCCCAAGAGACAAACCACTTAACAACCTCCACCTAAAGGGGTTCAGATTTCTGTTGCCTCTCCTTCTCGTCTTCGCTCGCCTGCTGCCGAGAGCCACAGACCCGCTAACAGCAGATCAATTATTCATTTGGTCCCAGTCTGTACCCTTCAGTTGGGCTGATTAAGAGTTGTCTATTTTGGTAAAGCAGTGGCTTCAGTGGGGCTGGAATTAAAGATGAGATGAAAATGTGAGAGATGAAAGAAACTGAGGGCGAATGAGTGTTAAAGCAAGATAAAAGGGACTTGTTATGAGGGATATGGGATACATATTTTATCTGACTCTATGAAATTTAAGTGTATAATGTGGATGTTAAACCAGGTGCCTGTTAGAGTACTAATATCAAACTCAGCCTTACTGTTTCTGATCAATCTGCATCAGAAATTATACCAGTTCCCCTACCAAATCAATTTTAAATTAATATTAAAACAAGGTTTTAGATCATAAAAGCATTTTTTTTGTGTAGCCTAAAATATTTGTATTGTTATTTTAAACTTATTTTAGTATTTACATCTTTAAAACAGCTAATCCTTGATAGTTGAATGACTTAAACGTACATACCTGCTGATTCACATTCTGTATATTCGAACAGAATCTCTGAACTATCATGACGGTATGATTAGCTTCACCATCCATGAAAATACCTGATGAGGCTTCTTAAGCAGATAAAAGAGGGGGCTGGGGGGGGTAATACCACATGCATTCATGATGACCTCATTCCACTCTAATAACTCTGCATGGACTACAATTGACTGCATGACGATGTCTGCCCAGTGTTATTTTTTTTTCTCCTAGCCCAGACGTGGCCTGAGCTTTAGGCTTTCCGGTTATACAGACAGCAGCAGAGCCTGAGGGCATCAGGCTGGAAACTAGTCTCTCAAACACACACACGCTTTGAACACTGACTGAGGATGTTGCATTGACTTCCTTTTTATGTTTTTATTTTTATTTATTTTTTTCAACCTTCACCCTAAACTCATTAATGGTACTTAATTTATTTTACCAAAACCTAATTCCTACCTTTGTCCTACGCTTAACATTTAGCCCCCAAAAAAGTGTCAACCAGAAAAAATCATCACTTTACATTTATGTACCCTAAAACAAATTTAACTGAGGGAGGTGAGGTCTGCAAAGCTTTAGATTGCATTCCAGGTTCATCTACCACCTTTTAGAAGTGTCATTTATGAGCTCTTTGGGGGAGTGGGTCCCAGTGGTTCGGAGTTCAAGCCCCACTCCCACGGACTCCCACTCTGGGTCCCTGAGCAGGACCCTTAACCCCACACTGCTTGATGGGCGCCGCACAATGGCAGCCCACTGCTCCCCAAGGGGATGGTTTAAATGCAGAGAGTTCATTTCATTGCTTTGTACTTGTGACAGTGTAATACCAATGTAGTTGAATTTAATTCTGTTCTATTCTCTGTGAGTAATCTGGGTTGGCCAAGCGCCTCTGGAAAGATTTTTGAACGTTCCATGATTTCTCCATTTGTGGATAGTAGTTTTCAGCAACATTGCCTAGAGTCTTAAAGCCATAGAAATAGATTTGTTACTTATGCCAGTCTGATAGATTTCACTTTCTGTTCTTTAATATCCTCCAAACGGGACAAAATGTGTTGTCAGACTTTGTTTAATTGATTTCTTGAATCTTAGCTTCTGGCAGTAACCAGCAATTAATTGCCTCTCTTCCACCATTTTTGTACATGACAAATAAAGTAATTAATCAAGGTTGTATTAAATATCAAAATTAATTTGGTAGACTTTAACATTTAAGTTTGTGCAAAAAACAAAAGCGTAAATAATCTAAATGGATCAAAAACATTCCCACATTTGTTTAATGTGATATTGTCCCATTAATTGTTTTGCACTTTCTGTGGGAGCAGTAAACATATGACAAAAGCCGTAAAGAAAACGTATCAATTTGTTGAAACTTTCCTTTGAAGGCTCAGCATATTATTGTACTATAGCTTGTTACATGGCAGAGCCAAATCTGTTGGGCCCAATTCTTCTTCCTGCTGTCAAACACAAGCTCAACTGCTCCAAGTTTGAACGTTTCACTGTTAATGAGGCGCTGCCTTCTTCATTAGAAGTTTGTTTTTGTTTTTTTTTCCAAGGCAGATGTGACACATTTCTAGTTAAGGTCTTCTTTAGAAATTCCATTCCTAATTTAGAAAGCGGACTTCGTCATCCTCCCCAAATAGTTGGTTCCCTTCTGGAAATGCTTCTCTTTAACTGTTGTTTTTAAAAGCAATAAAATATCTGCAGAGAAACACAACAGATTTAAACCTCCCTGATTACAGTATAGGGTTAGTAATGTAGCTCACTGTGGACTCCACTGAACCTCAGAGCTTTGATATAAAAATACAGGTGGACTGATTAATAAAGACAACTATGACATTATGAGTGCTGATTCTACAATCACAAAAATATTTCACCCAAAATTTAGGATTTATGTATTTTTGTTAAATAACAAACTCCGCTTTAAGTTGATTAGATAATTTTATCACAGTCCTAATTAATAAACTTTACATGATTCATATTCATTAATTTTAGTGTATTTACTTAAATACATATGGTTTAATTGTTTAAATTCCATAAATAATCATTAGTTTACTTTCACGCAATTCAATCACTAATTTAATCTATTTCAAATGAATGCACTAATTAGTGTTATTTTAAGTAACCATACTTTATCAATAATAAATACTAAAGAAAGAAAGAAAGAAAGAAAGAAAGAAAGAAAGAAAGAAAGAAAGAAAGAAAGAAAGAAAGAAAGAAAGAAAGAAAGAAAGAAAGAAAGAAAGAAAGAAAGAAAAGCTCTTGAGTGTATATCTACAAACAGCAGTGAAGGGGTCATTCTTCAAAAGATGTTAAGTATATAATAAAACTTTATATCACCTCTACTTCTGAAGTAAAGTGATTTTGAAAATGTGTCAAACTTAACCAGCATCTGATGTGAATGGTAATGGTGGTGACCTGCTGCTGCAGTAGGCTGGCCGTCTGCAGGATATCACCTTGACACGATGTCTTACAGAACAACAGTTTCCAGTTAACAATGTCCTTTTTTAAGCAGCTGTGAAACTATCTGCTCTCTGTGTCCAATATGTGCCTTGAAATGTCTGAAAACCTGTGTGACATTGTTAAAATTGTAAAAAAAAATAAAAATAAAAATAAAAAAGAAAATTTTTTAAGGAAAAATCAACTCCTGTGTAAAAATACAACTGTTACAGTATGTGACGCTCTCGTTTTAAAACAAGTCCATGTTCCTCTTGAGTCGATGCTGAAACTGTTTGATTTTCCTTTTCTCAGGTTCTGAGTGTGAGCCGCCTGGAGGGAGCAGAAAACCCAGCACAAATGGTGTATTTTGTGGAGGGTCAGGATGGTCATCGGATGCCTGCAGTTCAAACTGCCGACCTTCTTAACAGCCTGGACGTTCAGAGGGCTGCCATTATCCTGGGATACCGTGTGCAGGGCATTTTGGCTCAGCGTGAGTATTGTGTTCTTGATTACGGAGATGTAGTTACTTGTTGGAGTTAAGAAAAAAAACCATGGAAAAACCTTTTCACTGACAGCACGTCTAGGGCTCTAGTATGCCTACTTGTGTTGTAAAGTTATAACCTTTTTCTTGAATACTGAAAAAAAAATCTGAATTAAAATATTTTTATCCAATAATTTTTATAGTTGGCTTTTAATGCTTTTAATGCTCAAGATGATTGATAATGCGCTATATTTGATCCTGTATCCCTGTTGATGTTTGATTGAAGCTGTAGAGAAGGTGGCCGCCCCCCCTTCTGACACAGAGAACACCAACATGTGGATCATCGTTGGGGTGGTGGTTCCTCTCCTCGTGGTCCTCATCATCATTTCCATCCTCTACTGGAAGCTGTGTCGGACCGACAAGCTGGAGTTTCAGCCAGATGCTATGGCAACCATCCAGCAGAGGCAGAAGGTATGCTGCCCATTCATCCATCCATCCATCCATTCATCTATCCATCCATCCATCATCATCATCCATCCATCCATCCATTCATCCATCCATCATCATCCATCCATCCATTCATCCGTCCATCCATCTCTCCATCCATCCATTCATTATCCTTCCATTCATTCATCCATCCATCCTCATTCATCCATCATCCTTCCATTCATTCATTCATCCATCCATCATCATCCATCCATCATCCTTCCATTCATTCATCCATCCTCATCCATCCATCCATCATCCTTCCATTCATTCATCCATCCATCCCCATCCATCCATCCATCATCCTTCCATTCATTCATCCATCCATCATCATCCATCCATCCATCATCCTTCCATTCATTCATCATCCATCCATCCATCCATCATCCTTCCATTCATTCATCCATCCATTATCATCCATCCATCATCATCCATCCATCATCCTTCCATTCATCATCATCCATCCATCATCCTTCCATTCATTCATTCATCCATCCATCATCATCCATCCATCCATCCACCCATTCATCCATCCATCCATCCATCCATCCATCCACCCATTCATCCATCCATCTATCCATCCATCCACCATCCATCCATCCATCCATCCATTCATTCATCCATCCATCATCATCCATCCATCATCCTTCCATTCATTCATTCATTCATTCATCCATTCATCCATCCATCCATCATCCATCCATCCATCCATTCATTCATCCATCCATCCATCCATCCACCCATTCATCCATCCATCCATCCATCATCCATCCATCCATTCATTCATCATCATCCATCCATCATCCTTCCATTCATTCATTCATTCATTCATTCATCCATCCATCCATCATCCATCCATCCATCCACCCATTCATCCATCCATCCATCCATCCACCCATTCATCCATCCATCCATCATCCATCCATCCATCCATTCATTCATCCATCCATCATCATCCATCCATCATCCTTCCATTCATTCATTCATTCATCCATCCATCATCATCCATCCATCCATCATCATCAATCCATCCATCCACCCATTCATCCATCCATCCATCCATCCATTCATTCATTCATCCATCCATCATCATCCATCCATCCATCCATCCATCATCATCAATCCATCCATCCACCCATTCATCCATCCATCCATCCATCCATCCATTCATTCATTCATCCATCCATCATCATCCATCCATTCATTCATCCATCCATCATCATCCATCCATCCATCCTTCCACCATCCATCCTGAACATATGTTTCTCTAAGCTATGGAAGAATGAGGAGAGTGTTGGTGGGGAAAAAATACAAATTTTCCAAAAAGGAAATCATGACAAACAAAAAATCAGTTTAATCGATTTCATTGAGGTCAGCTGATCTACAGTAGAGAGCAAGACAGAAAATTATTAGCTGCTGATTAATTAGCTGCCTTTGTAACGGATTTTACAAAGGCAGCAGCACGACTGCGCCTCATTTCTTTTCCTAGGTGGGAGGAGCAGCGCATTAACAATGCTCATGATGATACAGTAATGAGAAAAAGGCCTCTCTTGTTATTTTTTTCTTGTCAGACCTCAGACATATTTCCATGTTATTGATTATTTTTATTTGAAAAATGTTGATCTAGTTTTCTCCTCCACGTTCTCCTCTTAAATATATGTGAGACGGTTGTCTTCAGTGAGGTGGTTTTTGAAAAGAAATAAAAAAAAAAAATAGTTTAGTTCTTACCGAAATGTGTATTTCAAAGATAAAAATTATTTTGTTTATAAAAGGGATCAACTAAGATACTATGACTCATGTCCTTCTCTTTAGGTTGCCAGTCAGTTTCACAGACTTTGGTTCTCCTGTCTAATTTATAAACTTCATGTTGGTCATATGCGCTGTTTTTCCAATTCAGAGGGTCTTTATTTGGAATCTGACTGAAACTCTGCAGCTGCAACTTGCTATTCTCTATTTAAACTGTGCATCATTGTGAATTATGGGAATGAGTTGTGCAGACATCGCTAAAGTAACGGCCTTGTCTTTCCTGTTCAACACAATCGTCTGTCACTTATCCTCACTGCTCTTCTTCAGTCCGCTGCATCATTCAGTGAATCAGGAGCTTCCCTCCACCAAGCATTCCATCCAACTAAAGGGGATATTGAGTTTAGTGAGGATGAAGAGGGGGAGTATGAGGAAGAAGAGGAAGAAGAAGAAGAGGAGGAGGAGGAGGAAGGGGAGGAGCTGGAAGTTAAAAGGGGGAAGGTACAGAGTGGTGGTCTGTAGATCATGTAAACAGACTTAGTTTGTGCGTGGTTGTGATTCATGTTTACAGTCATGTTAAAAGATTAGGACACCCATTTAATACGTAGTTCTGTAGAGAAATCATTAAATGTTGATGTTTTGGGTTGTTGTTTTTTTTAACAGTGATTAATTACTGTTTAAACAGAAAACATCAACCTTTTTCTCATTCAACAAAAGATATGAACTTCAAGCCGTTTTCTAAATAATGAAGGGTTCAGGACACCCTGACTCCCTTTAGGGAGAAGCTTCTTCTTTCGGTAAGAATTATCTTCATTGACTCTGAGGGCAGTTTGCTCCACTTTTTCCTTCAAGCTGAGAACGTTTGACATGTTTATCTTTAACGGTCAGCCTATTTCTGTGCAGCAAAATTCCCCTTAGTTAGATTAAGACACGTGCTTTGACTACAGGTGCTGGTCATAAAATTAGAATATCATGAAAAAGTAGATTGATTTCAGTAATTCCATTTAAAAAGTGAAACTTGTATATTATATTCATACATTACATACAAACTCATATTTCAGATGTTTATTTTGTTTAATTTTGATGATTACAAATGACAACAAATGAAAATCTCAAATTCATCATATCAGAAAATTAGAATATTGTGAAAAGGTTCAAAATTGATGGCCCCTGGTGCCACACTCTAATCAGCTAATTAACTCAAACCACCTGCAAAAGCCTTTAAATGGTCTTTCAGTCTAGTTCTATAGGCTACACAATCATGGGGAAGACTGCTGACTTGACAGTTGTCCAAAAGACGACCATCGACACCTTGCACAAGGAGGGCAAGACACAAAAGGTCATCGCTAAAGAGGCTGGCTGTTCACAGAGCTCAGTGTCCAAGCACATTAATAGAGAGGCGAAGGGAAGGAAAAGATGTGGTCGAAAAAAGTGTACAAGCAAGAGAGATAACCGCACCCTGGAGAGGATTGTGAAACAAAACCCATTCAAAAATGTGGGGGAGATTCACAAAGAGTGGACTGCAGCTGGAGTGAGTGCTTCAAGAACCACCACACACAGACGTATGAAAGACATGGGTTTCTGCTGTCGCATTCCTTGTGTCAAGCCACTCTTGAACCACAGACAGCGTCAGAAGCGTCTTGCCTGGGCTAAAGAGAAACAGGACTGGACTGCTGGTGAGTGGTCCAAAGTCATGTTCTCTGATGAAAGTAAATTTTGCATTTCCTTTGGAAATCAAGGTCCCAGAGTCTGGAGGAAAAGAAGAGAGGCACTTCATCCACGTTGCTTGAAGTCCAGTGTAAAGTTTCCACAGTCAGTGATGGTTTGGGGTGCCATGTCATCTGCTGGTGTTGGTCCATTGTGTTTTCTGAGGTCCAGGGTCAACGCAGCCACATACCAGGAAGTTTTAGAGCACTTCATGCTTCCTGCAGCTGACCAACTTTTTGGAGATGCAGATTTCATTTTCCAACAGGACTTGGCACCTGCACACAGTGCCAAAGCTACCAGTACCTGGTTGAAGGACCATGGTATCCCTGTTCTTAATTGGCCAGCAAACTCTCCTGACCTTAACCCCATAGAAAATCTATGGGGTATTGTGAAGAAGAAGATGCAATACACCAGACCCAACAATTCAGACGAGCTAAAAGCCACTATTAGAGCAACCCGGGCTATCATAACACCTGAGCAGTGCCACAGACTGATCGACTCCATGCCACGCCGCATTGCTGCAGTAATACAGGCCAAAGGAGGCCCAACTAAATACTGAGTGCTGTACATGCTCATACTTTTCATGTTCATACTTTTCAGTTGGCCAACATTTCTATAAATCCTTTGTTTTTATTGGTCTTCAGTAATATTCTAATTTTCTGATATGATGAATTTGAGATTTTCATTTGTTGTCATTTGTAATCATCAAAATTAAACAAAATAAACATCTGAAATATATGAGTTTGTATGTAATGTATGAATATAATATACAAGTTTCACTTTTTAAATGGAATTACTGAAATCAATCTACTTTTTCATGATATTCTAATTTTATGACCAGCACCTGTAGACCCAAATTGTTCCATTTCTAACTTGTTTTGCCAGTCCAATGATTACATGGATTTACTGCCATGTTTGGTTTTTTGTTGGGGTTTTTTGTCTTGTATTAGGGTCAACATCTGTTTCAGCTTTATTTGATTTTAGATTTTATTGATCTTATTTAGATTTTTCTCAGAGCAAATGTTTTTTACACAGCCTCTATAGATTGATTTGAATATAATCCACCTTCAGACTTTACTGTGAAAAAACTGGTTTGAATCCCTCAGCAGATTTTGTCTTCCTCAATCCTTTATTGTATTGAGGAAGACAAGATTATTGGATGTTCCCTCTATCCCCAACAATAGGAGCAAAGAAAATACATTTATTTGATTTAAACAGGACAAACGTTTTTCAAAGTACTAAGTAATTATGTTTGCAGCATAAACAACTGATTTAATACGCCTGTGTGCAATTTTGGTAACTTATGAGGAAAATAATATGGCATCTTTTCAATTTTTCCATTTTTATTGTTTATTTATATCACTGGAATTTTTTGGTGTTAAAATTAAACATCCTAATACATATTAGAAAAAGATATCCAGGCCGTCATACGGTGTCCTAATTTAGTATCATGATTGTATGTTTAGACTGTAGATATACATTTAGAAACTAGATTATGATTCACGTGTTTTATTGGATAAAACTGTGTTGTATTTCAAGTTATGGAGGTTTGAAAAATTAGCTACAGGAAAAAAATCTGATGATATTCTGTGTAAAAGTAGAACAATACACTCTGTCCATCATGGCTCCTGTTTAGAAACCAGTAGCTCTTCCCAAGAGTAGATGGAATACGAGCAGTCTTGAAGAGGAAGAAGAGGAGGAAGAGGGAGCCGAGGAAGAAGAACAAGAAGATGATTATGAAGAAGAGGAGGAGGAAGAAGATGATGATGATGAAAATAAGAACTTCAGAATAAAACAAATAACACAGCGTCAGCAAAAGCTAGAAAAGATGACATTTGTCCCACCAGGGACAAAGACAGAGGAGAGAAAGGCTGTGTCTAAAGGAAGGGGAGCCACGGGGAACCAGAAGGTATATGTGGTCCTAGACATGGAGACTAGTGGTTGTTGGTGTAAATACAAGCTAGAACCCTGGAATCTCTCCACAATTACTGTGGTAGATGGCAGAACTTTAGCATTAGAGGACTATAGTGTGCTGATATTCTATAGATTATGTGTTGTGTGTGCAGAACTGGTCTCTTATTAGTTCATCCTATGATCTTAGTAGAGCACACACTACAGTTAGCTATAGTAGTTTTTGACCACACCAAAAGTGTTTACTTTGTCCTTTTTTAAAACCTCATAAGTTTTTTGCACCAAATGATCAGCAGACTGCACACAAGATTGCACTATCGCCATCTGCTGGCTGCTTATCTAAATTAATTTGAAAAGTTGAGCAGTGATGCCCCGTCCACACGAAGCCAAACCCTGGCCTAAACGCACAAATTTTTCACCAATGCATATGGTATGCATTCTTGCTGATTCACAAAGCGTGACAGATTTGTAAAAAGGTTTGCTTTGTTTTCCAACAATTATAGCAAAAATTAAAGGAGAGAAATAACATAATAAGCCAACAGGACAAACCTTTGTATGCATCAGAGTGAGCCTCTGGTGTAGAAATTCAGAAGGTCATAGAACGTGACTACAGCCCTTTGAGTAAAAGCACAGGGGGGACAGCATCTGTGCTAAAATACTTTATGCATCAAAATAATGAAATGCTACCACTATTTATACAAAATGTATTTATAGGCAACAGAATGGAGGAAGTAAGGGAAAGAACCACATTTTTAAATAAGTGTTTTCTTTAACAATAATACTCACCAAAGAGTACTTCAAGCTAAATGTAAACATCACAGCTACAGAAAAAAACAGACTAAACTGACTGTTGCAAACTGAAACTGTGTTGTGACAAATCCAGAATATAAACAAACAAGATTTTTTTGCCAATAGCCAGAGGATTTTAGTACAACCTGTTGGAACAATCTATATTTTTTAGGGTTATTTTTTTCAACAAAACTAAAACGTAGACCAGTTTTATTGTTGCATAATTCATCAATCCATATCTTTTGACTGCTAATCCATTATTAATAAAATACTACCTAATCTCATTCAGTTCTGTACTGACGATTTTTTGCCAAATAAACATATTAAAGTTATTATCTTCATACATGTAAATAGGTATGTAAACAAATTTCAAACCCCCCCAAAATATCAAATTTATAAAGGCACAAAGCTAACTAATTTTCTCCCACAGATTTTTTTGTTGTTTTTTTTTTTGTTTATGTAACATGATTAACAGCATAGAGATATATCCTCTCTGGATATTAGTAATACACCCCAGTAAATAATACAGGATTAACTGTTTTAAACCAACAAGCTTCATTAAAGATGCAAACTAGCTGAAGCTTTGGGAACTAAGAAGAGATTTTCCTGAAGCCACATCTTAGTGTCGCAGGACCAAAGTTTCTGTCAACACAGATAGTGAGAGCATGCATCCACTATTTAGCCCTGTGTTGTTGGAACGTCCTCAGGGCTTTACACAGAAATAGTCTCACTGTTTCTGTCTCTAGCCTCCACCCCCCACCACCTCACAGGAAAGCCTGCAGTTCTGTGTTTACCCCACTTTCTAACAGACTGCCAGACTCTCTTTATTCATTAATGCCTGTCTGTCTCCCTCCTGCAGATCCTTTCAGTTAGTCAACCCAATTATGCCTCTAAAATTCTATTTCTGTCTTGGCTGCAAATTCAGAGTTACTGGAATATTCATGTGTCACTCTGACTGGAAACTGTATGTCACTTCTGAACCTTTAATCTACCTTTTTCCTTGCTGTATTTACTCTACCCTTCCTGTCGTTCACTCTCTGCCACCTCTCTCAGTTACAGGCTCCCAGTGTGAAAGGCTTTGATTTTGCCAAGCTCCATCTTGGCCAACAGAGTAAAGATGATGTCATGGTGATCCAGGAGCCCGCCCCACCATGCTCTGGCTCTGGTCCTCTCGCTCAGTCCATTAAAGATGGCCTCAGTCCATGTGAGAACGGCGAGGCCCCCACGCCCAAATCCAAAACCTCTGCCTCCTCCACCAAGGCGTCCCGCAGCAGCCAAAGGCAAGAAAGGTCAGTGCTGCAGGAGTTAGAGAGGATGGAAGGGGAGTAATAGCTGGATCTTGGTGTCAGAGCTGAGTGAAGATAAACATTTTCTAGATTTTAGATTCAGGTCCTTTTAACCATAACTCGCTGATTTAAAAAAAGTCTGCAGCAAGTTCTTAACCGGGTTTCTGACAGATTTAAACTTGTTCATAGACCTTTTTGATGCAGATTTGATCAAGAGTTTAGTTTTATTGCTACTTAAAATGGCTCAAACCTCAGACAGAAAAGATGAGGACGTCCATACTTGGCCTGTTGAAGGACGTTTGTCCTGTTTTGACCTTAAACTTAAAGGGAGAGGGATGTCCGATGATCTGTCTGAGGCATTCCACTGTGATCAAACAGGTGGAGAGAGTATTGGCTGTACAATCTGAATCTTGTGGGTTTGATTCTGCAACATGATGATGTGCTCCCGAGCACAGCTCCTGACTGTTATCTATTTGTGTGAGCGTGACTAGTTATATGAGGCTTTTGTGTTCAGTGGTTGATATGACTAGAAAAGTTCTATATGCATTTTTTTTTTTGTCTGTTGACCCAAAATGGCACCTTCTTTTTTTGTTGATGTTTTTAATGATGAGGAAGATCCTCCACACATGTTGATCGCACATCAGAGCCAATTCATGTCTGCCTGATTTATTCATTCTTTTTTTACAGTTTAAATTTTTAGAGTTATAATTTAAAAAATACTGTTAATCATAATATTAAGGACGGATTAAGTGAATTTTTATTAAATCTATCAGGAGAATTCCTCATAGCTCTGAATCATCAGTGGAAATTTTTAATCCGTTATGTTTTTAGTCTCCTTCCAGCTCATGTTTCTGGAAGACCTTGTTTTTTTGATAATGCATGGTGATAAAGCACATTGGTGTTGTCTTCCATTATTTATGTAGCTGTGTGTGATTTCTGGGCAGGGTCTCCCCATCAGACGGTGACTCAGTGGTGAGTGACCGCTCCATTGAACGGGAATTGGCTGAGGACAACCTGAGAGGCCAGGCCACGCCCAGCGACAGCAAGCAGATCCGTAAGCCTCCCATCAATGTTTTAAATGCAACACTTAACAACAGTTCTCCAAACCTGGAGGCGGAAAAATTTAGGGAGAGGGGTGGAGGAAAACTGAGCAAAATTGGACTGATAAGGAGAAAAGAAGGAACAGCTAAAGCTGGCAGGACCAAGAAGAAGGCCAGACTGAGGGCAGAGATGAAAAGGATGCAGAAAAACAAAAGATGTTGTTTGGTTTCTGTTTGTGATCTAAAAGGGAATCTGAAGTTACTTTATCTGACAGCTTGTTGATTGATTTAAGCTTGCCTTGTCATTCAGAGTGTTTGGGAGCCGGAATCAGCCAAACAGAAGACAGGCTGAGTCACCCACAGAGGAGAGCTCTCTGTTGTGTTATGGCTCAAATCCTGGCTGGGACGATGTGTGCGCTTCATTGGGTTTATAATTAGAAAGTGTATGAAGCTGATGTGTGACTCCTCTCTCTGTAATCATGGTATTTCCTGCTTCTCAGAACTGCTTTTACATATAAACTAATTAGAGGCAAAGAAAGATTTTATTAAGTCTGAAAACTTTATTTCTGTGGGTCATGGTAGACTAATTCTACGCTTTTCTTTTAACCAATGCGTAAAGTCAATCTTTAACCTTACTTAATTTGTTTTATCTCATAAAGACTCTTTTTTTCCTTTCTGATATATGCTCTGCAGGCAAAAATAGAATCGGTAAGGGCTGGTCCTCTTTCTCTCTGTTTTGCCCCATAGACCCAAGGCTTGACCTCCTGCAGCTGTGTCTGTGTGTTCCCTGTTTGCTGCTTTAGCTGTCATTGTGTTCTGCTAATTCCCACCATCCATCACTGTCTGCTGGGCTGTCAGTCACCGCCAAGAAACCATAGGCCTCTCTAGAAAAAGTCAAAACTTTGGTCCTAAATTAAGTTTAGCTCTTGCAGATGGAAATCTATGTTCATTCATGTTGCCACTGCCAACATTTGTCATTGCTAAGTTTTGTTAGAAAGTCGTGCTTTAATTATTATTTGGACAGTTTGATATTTGACACTCCTGTAGCTAGCATAGCTTATGTTTTCATACTTTTATGTTTTCATTTCATTCTTTTCTTCAGGTCCACCTCCTACAAATAGCTCCGCAAACGAGCCGCCGTCCTCAGCCTCCATCTTTGAGCATGTCGATCGGATGTCTCGCGCCACAGATGCTAGCCGCAGGCTCCCTAACAAAGTGCAGCTCATCGCCATGCAGCCTATGCCAGTCCCACCGCTGCGCAGCCCTCCTGTCAGCAGCAAGACTTCTGATCCAAACCAGATCAACAAAGAGGTGATGACATAAATTCATCTAATAGAAGATTATTCTCTGCTAGTTAGGCATAGTTTACTCTGCCTCCCCTGTTTATTATCATCTAGATATTCAATTCAATTCAGTTTATTTATATAGCGCCAAATTCACAACACATGTCATCTCAAGGCACTTTACAGTTCAACCAGATCATACAGTCAAATTGATACAAAGTTTTCTATCTAAGGAAAACCAGTTGATTGCATTGACTCATTGACTCAAATACAATCCCCCACACTAAGCATGCTTGTAGCGACAGTGGAGAGGAAAAACTCCCTTTTAACAGGAAGAAACCTCCAGCAGAACCAGGCTCAGTGTGAGCGGCCATCTGCCGAGGCCGACTGGGGTTCAAGGAGACAGAAGCAGAGATACAAAAAGCAGCTGTAAAAGGCGGCCCCGTCCAGGAAACACGCAGCCAGACAGACGAGCTCCAAGGCAGCTCCCATGCCAGAGGACGAAGAGAGCACATCCACTCAGTCACGGTCAGAGAAACAGGATCACACTGGAAAACAGGCCGATCTCCAACATCTATAAACAAGGGTGTTGATAGAAGCAGCACAGCTGATGTTTCTCTCCAGTATGGCGTCACAGCCAAACAGGAACAGACGAGGCAAAGCTACTCTGAGGAAAAGCAGAGAGAGCAGAAGGTTAGAGATTGAACTAACAGATTCTGCAGAATAGGAGAACAGAGAGAGAATGAAGCAGAATGATGAAATGGGGGTCCCTATGTCCTCCAAAAGTCTAAGCCTATAGCAGCATAACTATAGAGATAGCTCAGGATAACCTGAGCCACCCTAACTATAAGCTTTATCAAAAAGGAAAGTTTTAAGCCTAGCCTTAAAAGTAGACAGGGTGTCTGCCTCACGGACTAAAACTGGTAGTTGGTTCCACAGGAGAGGAGCCTGATAACTAAAAGATCTGCCTCCCATTCTACTTTTAGAAATTCTAGGAACCATTAGTAAACCTGCAGATTGAGAGTGAAGTGCTCTGTTAGGAACATAAGGAACAATCAGATCTCTGATATAAGATGGAGCTTGGCCATTTAAGGCTTTATATGTGAGAAGGAGGATTTTAAATTCTATTCTTGATTTAACAGGAAGCCAATGAAGAGAAGCCAGGATAGGCGAGATATGATCTCTCTTTTTAATTTTCATTAGAACTCTGGCTGCAGCATTTTGGATCAGCTGAAGGCTTTTAACTACAGTTTGTGGACTTCCTGATAGTAAAGAATTACAATAGTCCAGCCTTGAAGTAACAAATGCATGGACTAGTTTCTCAGCATCACCCCTGGACAGGATATTTCTAATTTTTGTAATGTTCCTCAGATGAAAGAAGGAAATTCTAGAAACCTCTTTGATGTGGGATTTAAATGACAGGTCCTGATCAAAAATAACACCAAGATTTTTTACTTTATTATCTGAAATCAGTTTAATCCCATCCAAATGAAGTGACTGGCTAATCAGTTTCTTTTTCAGAGACTCTGGTCCAAAGACTATAACTTCTGTTTTGTCTGCATTCAGGAGCAGAAAGTTAAGAGTCATCCAGGTTTTTATGTCTTCAAGACATGCCTGTAATCTATGTAATGGGTTAGCTTCATCTGGATTTATTGACAGATATAGCTGGGTATCATCAGCGTAACAGTGGAAATTAATCCCATGCTGTCTAATAACTCTACCAATTGGGAGCATGTATAAAGTAAAGAGAATTGGTCCTAGCACTGATCCCTGTGGTACTCCACAGGTAACCTTTGAGCGTGTTGAAGATCTATCATTAACATGAACAAACTGAATTCGATCAGATAGATAAGATTTAAACCAGTCTAGTGCTGTTCCTTTAATTCCAACAAAATATTCAAGTCTTTCTAAAAGAATATTATGGTCAACTGTATCAAATGCAGCACTAAGATCCAACAGGACGAGCACAGATACAAGTCCATTATCTGAGGCCATGAGAATATCATTAGTGACTTTCACCAGAGCTGTTTCAGTGCTATGATGAGCTCTAAAGCCAGACTGAAACTCTTCAAAAAGTTCATTATGGTGGAAGTGATCGCAAACTTGTTTGGCAACTACTTTCTCAAGAATTTTGGATAAGAAAGGAAGATTGGATATAGGTCTATAATTGACCAAGTCATGGCTCTGGGTGAGTTTGGCAACTGTATTAAAAAGAAATCTAGGATTATTCTTATTCTCCTCTATTAATGAGGAGAAGTATGCTGCTCTTGCTTTACAAAGAGTCCTCTTATACAGCAGTAAACCATTTTTCCAGACTAGGAAGGACTCTCGCAGGCCTGTGGAGCGATATTTTCTCTCCAGTTTCCTAGCATTTTGCTTCAAAGTACGCAGCTCTGCATTAAACCAAGGAGCAAGCTTTCTATTTTTAACGGTTTTCATTTTCAAAGGAGCTGCGTTGTCTAAGGCAATACGCAGAGAACTAGCAACCCCATCAACAAAATCATCAACCTGTGAAGGGGAATAAGCTAAGCTTTTGCACTCTGCAGCACTGCTCAGTGACACAGAGGAGAGAGAAAGTGAAGCAGATTCTTTTAAATTTATAACTGCACTATCTGATAAAGATCTACTAAAATTGAACCTTCTTTTGGGGGAGGAGAACTCTGTTAAAGTAATCCTGAAGGTTATTGGAAAGTGGTCAGAGAGGACAGGGTTGTGAGGAAATACTGTTATTTCTTCACATTCTATGCCGTATGTCAGCACAAGATCCAAAGTATGAAGATGAGAATGCGTGGGACTATTCACATTTTGAACAAAGCCAATAGTGTCTAAGATAGCATTAAAGGCTGCTCTTAAGCTATCGCCTTCAATGTCAGCATGGATGTTAAAATCTCCCACTATGATGACCCTGTCAGTATTTAATACCAAATCAGAAAGGAACTCTGAAAACTCATCCAAAAATTCAGAGTAAGGACCTGGTGGACGATACAAAGTTACAAAAAGAAGAGGTTTTCTTGCCTTGAAATTTGGATCAGGGAAATTAAGGGTTAAATGTTCAAAAGAGTTGTAGGTATTAATTGTTTTGGGAGTAATCAGCAAGTCAGACTGGAAGATTGTTGCTACTCCTCCTCCTCGCCCAGAACTTCTGGGGATGTGAAAATTTAAATAGCTTGAAGGAGTTGCCTCATTTATGCTCACATAATCCTCTTGCTGCAGCCAGGTTTCTGTAAGGCAAAACAAGTCAATGTGATTATCACAAATCAAGTCATTAACTAGTAGACTTTTAGAGGAAAGCGATCTTATGTTAAACAGACCGCATTTAATTGTTTTAACTTTTTCCCCAATTGGAGTTATTTTGATTTTAATTAGATTATCATGATTTACTCCTTTGGGAATCTTTGCTAATTCATTAGATTTTGGTCGTGGGCAAGACACTGTCTGGATGGAGTAAAGAGTGGGTAACAGTAGAGAAGCTGCAGAGATGTGTGTTAAACTACAACTCTGCTTCCAGGTCTGCACCCTGGGTGGTCAGGGTTTTGGAGGACTAATAAATGTGGCCAGATTCCTAGAAAGAAGAGCTGCACCATCCAAAGTGGGATGGATGCCGTCTCTCCGAATCAGACCAGGTTTTCCCCAAAAGGATTGCCAATTATTAATGTAGCCCACGTTGTTTTCAGGACACCACCTAGACAACCAGCGGTTGAATGACGACATGCGGCTAAACATGTCATCACTGGTCAGATCAGGGAGGGGACCAGAGAAAATTACGGAGTCCGACATTTTTTTGGCAAACTTACACACCGAAGCAACACTAATTTTAGTGACCTCCGATCGGCGTAACCGGGTGTCATTACCACCAGCGTGAATAACAATCTTACTGTATTTAACCTTATCCTTAGCCAGTAGTTTCAGGTAGGATTTGATGTCGCCCGTTCTGGCCCCCGGCAAACATTTGACTATGGTCCCTGGTGTCTCTAATGCCACGTTTCTGACTATGGAGCTGCCAATCACCAGAGTGGGCTTCTCAGTGGGTGTGTCACTGAGTGGGGAAAACCGGTTAGAAACGTGAACGGGTTGGTGGTGACCAGTGGGCAGAGATCCACGACTACGCTTTCTGCGTACAGTTACCCAATCGCCTGGCTGCTCAGGCACTTTTGGAGGACAGCCACGTGGGGGGCCTACTTTAACTCCTGGATGTTCAACAGCCTGAAGCCTGGATTCTAACTCTGACACCCTCGCCTCCAAAGCTACAAAAATACTACACTTATTACACATCCCATTATCACTAAAGGAGGCAGAGGAATAACTGAACATCTGACACAGAGAGCAGGAGAGAGGAGAGGAAGAAGGAAGAGTTGGAAAAGAGTCAAGGGAGGGAGAGAGAGAAGCCATAGCAATGCTAAGCTAGCGCTAGCCTAGGCTAGCTACTCCTTGCTATCAGAAATAAAACCGTGTGAAACTGACAAGTGCTCAGTAGAAAAGTGCAGCAGAAGGTGCTATGTTTTAAAGTAGTCAGTTAGAGTTACTTAGATACAGAGATATCACAGAGAAAATAACTTAACTTCAGATGGAGATCCTCTGAACAGCTGCACACTCAGTTAATCCAAACAGGAAGTGAACAGGTCTTGAAGTGAACAGGTGAAGATATAGATGTTGAACCTGAGTATATATGGTACTACTTTTTTGGTAAAATTGGTATTGCAAATAAAAACAAAAACAAGGAATCACCTTCAGTTTCTAGTATGAAACAGAGTATATTGATTGATACTGATGTTACTTTTGTACTTTGCATCAAACTAGCTACATTTATATGCGAAAACTAATTTTCCCCGATCTGATTTAAACCTTGGTTGACTGGAAAATCGAAATCTCTGTTTACATTGACACTGAATAAAATTATCCGATCACTAACAAGCATTTGATCAGATCAAATCATTTGAAGCGTGCGTGGAACTGTCTTAATTTTATAAAAATGCTTTAAGAGTAGAAGATGAAACTGCGTGTTGTACTTATCCGCCCGTCCTTTAACTTTAGCTGCTCTTTATCCCCGCCTCTCATATTTCTTTTTCTTCAGTTCTTCAGTCGTGTCTGTTTATGTTGTTTTTTTCTTTCCATTATGGACCTTCATTGCTTTTTTGTATCCATACTTTTGTTTTTGCTGCTCATTTTAATTAAGTTAAGGGGTTAGGAGTACCTTATGCTAATGCTCGTTAGCTACAGGAGTATAGGGCAGGATGGCATTTTCATCCGCACATTACATTTACAGCCACCTGCACCACCTAAGGCCAAGAGAATGTGGGTCAAGGTTAGGAGTGAAGAGTCAAATGTCATGCTGATATTGCACACATGTGCATTGGAGATTATTTTACTCCAAAGATCCTAAAGGGTGTTTACTTGGAGGCCAATCCGATTGGCGATCGGAAAAAAAAAAACAACAGAAAAAAAACTCTTTTGAAATGAAATTTGTTTCAGATCGGATTAAAATCTTCAGTCCACCTTGTTTAGATGAAACATTTTGATTTCTGTGTCTATGTAATCTTAACTAGTGTCTACTAGGCAAATAGGAATACATGACTAACCGGTCATATTCAACATGTGAAGCACCCACACTGTCAGATGAGTTAAACAGCAGTCCTCCATCAACAGTCGCATTTCTTTGTCCCATTCTAAATTTTACAGGCTTTCAATTTCTGTATAAATTCAGTTCTCCTTTGAAAACCTTGAGTTTCCTTAGGAAAAAGAGAGCAGGCACCTACAGTTTCTTAATACCTTACAGTTTCTGCTAAATTATGTTGGTCTGCCACATATAATCTCAATAAAATTGACTGGTGATTTCCTTATGTGTCCAAACCTTGCTGTCAGATCCAGGCAGCTTTGAGGCACAAGTCAGAGATTGAACATCATCGTAACAAGATCCGTCTGCGTGCCAAGAGGAAAGGCCACTATGATTTTCCTGCAATGGATGACATGATCAGCAGCCTCGGCGACGCAAAGGAGCAGGATCGCATCTACCAAAAGGCTCAGACTCAAATAGATAAGATTCTGGATCCAGATAATCCAGTTCCCTCCATTTTCATCGAGTCCAAGAAAAGGTTTGAGCTCGTCGGTTTACTATTTGAATATTCCCTTTGACATTATAGTTTTCAGATTCAGCTGAAGTAAAATAAAGCAGTCTAAAACATGTTGACTCTGTTCCTTTGCCTCCACAGCGGCCGCGGGCGGCGCTCTCCAAAGCAGAGACTGAGGGAGCAGCTGAATGGAGGCATGATGGAAGCAGACAAAGACCACCTCATCACTGAGGATGGCGACGCAGTCTACAGGAGGTGCCCTGGGGTCAACAACGTAGCATATGTGGTGAGTAGAAACAGCAGATCAACATCAACAATCCAAGAACTGCCAGACATTCAAATGCCCTGTATTCTGAATCCAGTCGGACCCTGACCAAGGCCCTGGCTCCCCTCTGAGGAGCCCCTCCCCCACTGATGATGTCTTCCTCGGCCCAGCTTCCTCCCCTCCAGGCCAAGCCCCTCCCCCACCCCCCTACATGCCTCCACAGCCCTCCATAGAGGAGGCACGGCAACAGATGCACTCCCTGCTGGACGATGCCTTTGCTTTGGTGTCGCCCACGTCTCAGAGCAGCACAGCAGGGATCACCCTGCCAGGGGTCATCAGCAACCCTCAGGGCACCAGCCCTCCAGGCCGGGGCCCCAAAGCGTGGGGCCCCTCTTACCAAGCTCTTGGTTCTTTTCCTGGTGTAAGTATTCAGATGTTAATCAGCTACTTTGACATACTGTTGATATCACTTTTATTATAGTGCATCTCTTTTAGTAATTATTGCTTTTTGGTTTTGAATAAATTTTATTCTGTCACCAATTTAGTTTTCCTACACTTTTGGTTTGTTTTCAACAACTTTAATCATTATTCTCTAGTCTTTCTTTTTTTCTGCTGAGTATTAACCTTTCTACCAGTTGTTATATTAAAAGAGCATTTTTATTTCAGTTTTATTAATTAGTTTATCATATTTTTTCTTTCTACTCTTTCAGTTGTTTTGCTCTTATCATTTTTTTTGCTCCTTTTAAATACTTTTTCTCTAAAAAGTCCTTCAAACCCAAGCAACTTCAGAGCTTAATTTTCTCGTTTTATATCCTAACCATCTTGCCGCATCCGCTCTGCTGACGATCTTTGCTGATAGATTAGTTTGCAGACAAACATTTGCTTCATTTCTCTGTGTTTGGAAATATTTTTACTTGTAAATGGACGTATTTGGTTCTCAATCAGTAGTAGTAGTTCTGCGTAAAGAACAATATTCTGAACAAAGTCAAAGTCAAGACTTTGATGACATTGTTCTGCACTCATCTCTCTCCTGCAATACTATTGGTTGAGCCTTCCATGATGCCTTCTTTTCTTTCAGACAAACATCTCACCAACCAAATGTATTAACAATAAATACTTTCATTTTTCTAAATGTAAATAAAATACTTTAATATCAAATTTACATACTCAATCACATGTGAATGAACAACTCATTCTGTGACTGTGAGTCTGAAAAGGAGTATGATAAGGTTTAACTTCAGTTTCCATTAATTAATTTATACCATAGTCTTCTTGTTTCCGGTATCCTTTTCAAAATGATATTTTTCTCTCAAATATATTTCAATTGTTATACAATCAAAATGATATCTAATCACATTAATTATGGTTTCAATTGTATTATATCTAAGACTGATGTTTACATATATAGCCACTCTTCCACCAGTCTTCCCCTCTCTATAATAATATAGCTAAATTGATGAGCATTTAGCTTAAAATCTGCTCCCTTCTCAAAATTAAGCCAGGTCTAGAGGTAGTAATGACACTTAAAGGTTGATTAAGCTGGCTTAAACAGCCTTTGATGTGGTTAAAATTAGCATATAAGCTTCTACTGTATAAATGTATAATGGAAAATGTATTTTCTGCTTTAAATGTTGAGTTGCATTGCTAAGTCGAGCAGTGGCCACAGATGTTCATAATGTTAGAGAAGAAGTTATCCAAAGTGATCCAAAACCTTTTCCTTTTTTAGACTTTTATATTCAGTGTAGCCACAGATGTTCATAATGTTAGAGAAGAAGTTATCCAAGTGATCCAAAACCTTTTCCTTTTTTAGACTTTTATATTCAGTGTAGTCAAATGTTCAGTCCCAGGTGATCAACATCAGATAGAGTTAGTGTCAATTTTATGTCCATAATTAATGAAGACAAAGTATTATTTAATTGAGACATTGTGATTGTGTGTCATGTGCCACTAAGAAGAAGGGTCTGATTGTTTTGTCTTTTGGTTTGGGTTTAAAGTCGGGTCCGGACCTTTGGGAAATTCTGTATGCTGTGTAGCGATATTATATTGGATATTTGCATAAAAACGGTTTGCAGATAAAGGCTACAGTATGATCTATTTGGTAAAGAGAGGCAGACAGATTATGATTTAAATGTCCTGCTCACCATACGCTAACCCTCCCTTTCTTTCACAACACGAAGCCGGCAGCTTCCACTGAACTTGTTTCTTCTTAGCAAACTAATTGGTTAAGCATTCCTCCATCTGTTGCTCCCAGGCAGCTCCAAGCTAACAGCCCTTATCAGCTATATAAAGTCCGCCTCCTAAGACCCTACAGCTTTACAGACTTTATGTCCCTCATATCTGCATATATATATATATATATATATATATATATATATATATATATATATATACATATATATATATACACTATATTGCCAAAAGTATTTGCTCACCCATCCAAATTATTGGAATCAGGTGTTCCAATCACTTCCATGGCCACAGGTGTATAAATTCAAGCACCTAGGCATGCAGACTGTTTTTACAAACATTTGTGAAAGAATGGGTCGCTCTCAGGAGCTCAGTGAATTCCAGCGTGGAACTGTGATAGGATGCCACCTGTGCAACAAATCCAGTCGTGAAATTTCCTCGCTCCTAAATATTCCACAGTCAACTGTCAGCTGTATTATAAGAAAATGGAAGTGTTTGGGAACGACAGCAACTCAGCCACGAAGTGGTAGGCCACGTAAACTGACGGAGCGGGGTCAGCGGATGCTGAAGCGCATAGTGCGAAGAGGTCGCCAACTTTCTGCAGAGTCAATCACTACAGACCTCCAAACTTCATGTGGCCTTCAGATTAGCTCAAGAACAGTGCGCAGAGAGCTTCATGGAATGGGTTTCCATGGTCGAGCAGCTGCATCCAAGCCATACATAACCAAGTGCAATGCAAAGCGTCGGATGCGGTGGTGTAAAGCACGCCGCCACTGGACTCTAGAGCAGTGGAGACGCGTTCTCTGGAGTGACGAATCGCGCTTCTCCATCTGGCAATCTGATGGACGGGTCTGGGTTTGGCGGTTGCCAGGAGAACGGTACTTGTCTGACTGCATTGTGCCAAGTGTAAAGTTTGGTGAAGGGGGGATTATGGTGTGGGGTTGTTTTTCAGGAGCTGGGCTTGGCCCCTTAGTTCCAAGGAAAGGAACTCTGAATGCTTCAGCATACCAAGACATTTTGGACAATTCCATGCTCCCAACTTTGTGGGAACAGTTTGGAGCTGGCCCCTTCCTCTTCCAACATGACTGTGCACCAGTGCACAAAGCAAGGTCCATAAAGACATGGATGACAGAGTCTGGTGTGGATGAACTTGACTGGCCTGCACAGAGTCCTGACCTCAACCCGATAGAACACCTTTGGGATGAATTAGAGCGGAGACTGAGAGCCAGGCCTTCTCGTCCAACATCAGTGTGCGACCTCACAAATGCGCTTCTGGAAGAATGGTCAAAAATTCCCATAAACACACTCCTAAACCTTGTGGACAGCCTTCCCAGAAGAGTTGAAGCTGTTCTAGCTGCAAAGGGTGGACCGACGTCATATTGAACCCTATGGATTAGGAACGGGATGTCACTTAAGCTCATATGTGAGTCAAGGCAGGTGAGCAAATACTTTTGGCAATATAGTGTATATACCGGTGTGTGTATATATATATATATATCAAGTTCTGTAAAAATTCCTACTGTTGCTGTATGCTAAATCTCAATTTTAGAGTATGGTTTTTTACAAACTTATTTGTACAGTTTTATGTTATTGTTGAAACAGCTGAGAGACGAAGTTATCTGGCTGGCAAACCTTATATCCACATATCATTGGAATCCTATTCAGGGTTAAGGATCACAGCTGGAATGAGATACAATAACAGGACATGTTGTAAGGGGTTACTGGAAACCTAAACACTGATTAATCCGTCACATTCACGTAATGAGTGTCATAGCTACACAGGCTTCCCTATTAAATCTGTCCTTGAAGGCAATGCTTTAGATACTACTTTAAACATATCTGCTTTTGTTTTTTTATGTTAAACTCTAATGTTCTGAATAATCAACTATCAGCTCTGAGACTACAGAAATGATTCACTGTAATAAGATGCTCTAAAAGGGACGATTGAAACAAAGCTAAACTTTGGTTCTTTTAAATAAGTGAGGCAAAGAGGTGTACAGAGATCTGTGGCTGATGCCAGATAATAATGCAGAATACATCTTTTACAGAGGGTGTCCACTCCATCAGTGCTTATCAGTAGACTATGTCTCACTATTTTGGGGTCAGATAGGTTTTATAAATGTGCTGCAATTTCTAATTGACTCACAGGTGTTTTATTATAAAACCCAGTCTCAATGAGAAAAACTTTTCAGACATTATCTGTCTTTAAGCTGCACAGTATATTTTTTATTCCAACCCCTTTCCCTCAACAATTAAAACAAAACCTTAGGTTTTGTAACATTGTGACAATAATTAAGATGATTATTCAATGCAGTTTATTTCTATAGCACCAATTCACAACACACGTCACCTGAAGGGAGTTTAGAGACAATTCAACCAGATCAGACAGTCCAATTGGTTCAGTCTGTCAGTTTTCACTCCAAGGAAAACCAGACCCCTCACACCAAGCATGCATGAAGCGACAGAAGAGAAGAAAAACTCTCTTTTAACAGGAGGAAACCTCCAGCAGAACCAGGCTCAGTGTGAGCAGCCATCTGCCAAGGGCGACTGGAGTTCAGGGAGATGTTCCAATCCCAAAGTTGGCTATGCTCAAATAATTATGATATTTCGTGGAGAATAAATAAAACATTAGAACTTCTACCTCATAGCATTATATTATAAAAAGGAAAAGTTATAATCATACATACCTGTTACTGTATATTTAATGTAAAGCATGTAATATTAGCTAGTGTACATTTTTTTCAAGCAACATAGATTATACCTTACAAGTAACAGACAAAATAACCTGTAGATCTCAAAGTGCGAAGCCATTCCCTCGTCTAAAGAAATACATCAACATGTGAGAAACAAAGTCACCAATCAGAAATATAAGAATTTCTATGAAATCAAAGGACCCCCACCAAGAAAGAAAAAAATCACACACTGTTTTTGAGTTTTACAAAAACGAGAAAGTTCAGATTGAATCTTTAATTCAATGCTTTTTGCTGCTGCTGAACTGCAGAAAGAAAGGAGACCAACCATATCTCACTTCAACACAGAATAAAACTGACGGCTTTTCAGGATCCATAAGTAGGAGAAGAGTTAATGCTCCATAAAATACAGATATCTTCTCTGGATTTATTGTCCTGTATGGATCTGCTACGTTCCGACAGCAGGATGTTTGTTGTCTATTTCAGACTAATGACTCTCAGATGACATGTTTTCTTCTTCTAGAGAATCACTGAGCTGGGCGTGTCCTCTGCTGCTGTCCCAGGCCTGACCCCAAGGTGAGCAGGAACCCAGTTGAAAGACAATCATATACTAACTTAGAACATTTAAATTCACCTCTTTTTCAATTTATCAAAAGGATGTCTTCGGGATAGTTCCAGTGAAATTTACTCACCTCTTTCCCAGTATGTATGTTTTCCTTTTGGTGCAGCATAGCAAAACATTTATGAAAGGTAGGAGCTGCGGTCCCTCATAAATAATGAAAGCAAGTCTTTTTAAATAAATCTGTTTAATGGAACCGGTCTGAGCAAAGGTCATAAGGACACACACTTGTTTTAGAACACAGCAATGGGTTCAAACTTCTGTGTTTGCAATTAATTTTGTTTTGCAGCCTTTTTAATGCAAAAATGTTACATTTGGGTTATAGTTTCTACCAGTCCGTTTTCAGGGTTGTTGTTTTGCATCTTTATTGCTTTCACATCCAGGAAATAGATTATTGCAACTAATGAATTATTCTCTTTGTGTTTCAGACTAGGCCTTGGCTCCAGCTACCTGTCACCAGGAGAGGCAGCAGGCCACAGCGAGTCCCTCCAACCAGACAGCTTGTACTCCGGCAGGGGCCTCTACGCCAAAGAGCTGCCCTCGTCTGCCAGGCCACGCCCAGTAGGGGGAACTACAGGTACGGGGAAAGGTTTGGAAACAACACGCATGCTCCGCGGGTCATCAATTACTTATGTTGGGAATTTAAAACTTTGTAGAAATATCTGTTTTTATCAGTATCTCAAGGTCAAGGCTGCATCAGGTGAAGATGTTTGAAAACCTTTCAGATAAATGTATGTTTCATTGCTGCAGCGTAATCTTTCAGAGAAAGGCTTAATTCCAGTATTTGTTTATTACCCAAGTCTTTTTTTTATTGCAATTTGAAATATCAACATAAAACATAAATATCTAATAAATGTCATGACTCCATAACAAATAACAAATATAGACAAGGTTGAAAGATGAAAGGAGAAAAGAGGAATTAAAGACATCGGCAATGTTAGATATAACTAATAGCACGAGTAATATAGAAAAATAAATAAGGTTAATATTGACTCACCAACACATTAGGTGTTTATGTTACATATAAATCTTCTCACCATTTACAGTTGAACAACATCAAATAGATTACGGTAAAATATTTTTAATTAGACCCATTAAAGATGAAAGAAACTCCTTGCTTCCTTCACACACTGTCAGTGAGTCAAAGCTCATCTACTTAGTAGGGAAAAATCCAACTTTTGACATAATTGGTTTGAACTAAATGTTGTTCTGTACCCACTTAATTTTTTAAGTTGATCAGAGTTTCTAAGATTTTAACAATCCATGACTTCCTGTTTTCCCTGCTGTAGAAATATAATGCGATAAAGAGGCTCCTGACATTTAGCCCCTCCCATAATCCATAATCCTCTACTTGGATGCAAGCTTATCTTCAATGATCCAGGGGATAAATACATATTTATAGCCCACAGGTGGAGAAATGCAGCAAAGAGACCCGTACTGACGACCTAGTCATCATAGCAACCATTTCATCCCTGTCTTTGACTTAATGAAGGGCTGAATATATATTGGAGAAAAAAAATCTGGTTGTAGCACAACCAGTTGATGCAGAAGAGCATCTCTGAACACACAACGTGTGGAACCTTGAGGCAGATGGGCTGCAGCAGCAGAAGACCACAGCTGGCGCCACTTCTGTTGACTGAGAACAGGGAACTGAGGCTACAATTCGCACAGGTTTACCAGAAGTAGACAATGGGTGGTTGGAAAAACACCGCCTGGTCTGATTAGACCTCACCTGCACATTCGGATGGTGGGGTCAGAATTTGGCGTCAACATCACAAAAGCATGTAACCATGCTGCCTTGTTCAGGCTGGTGAAGGTGGTTTAATGGTGTTGGGGATATTTTCCTGCTGTGTTTCTGACCACAGGCTGCCCATCTTCTGATGGTGCATTATACTCTTGGAAGAAGCCATCTGGTTGCCAGACTGGTTTCTTAACATGACAGTGAGTTCACTGAACTCAAACAGGACATTCTGAAGGCAAAGGGGTCCAACCCGGTTCTAACAAGGTGCAGCTCATAAAGTGGCCGGTGAGTCTATACTCTAGTTCGATATTTCAGGAGAAAATAAGTCCTTTTGAAAGCAATTACCAACATATCTACTGGTTGAAACCTTTTACCATAATCGTTTTCTTCCAATAAAAGGGTTGGGACCTAGCCTAGTAAACTAGCCCCACCCGCCAGCGGCCAAAATCATTTTTGCCTGCTAGTGGTCCGGCCTCGATCAATGCCCCAAGCCCTAGAACTGGCGGGCCAATCACAACGCAGAGATGTGTTTTGAATTTCTGGATGCAAAGCGGGCGAGGTTTTGAGGGCGTGACGACAAAGCTGTGACGCTGGAGAAAGCACAACAAAGAAGATGGCAACAACTATTGAACAGTTCTCATTTAACTCAGATTTGGAATCAGTTTTGGAAGGATTAGACTTGGGGTTTTCGTTGAAACGTGAGCAGGAAGAGGCTCTACGCTCACTCATTTTTAAGAAGGACATATTTGCCGTTTTACTGACTGTTTACACTCCCCCACCAGCTTTCTGTCGCGCTTATATCGTCACAGTCAGTTGCACTCATTGGTCAGAGCATTGGCCAATAGGCACAGACATGATTTGAAAGACAACGGGCTGTTCTCATCAACAATCTTCCGATGTCTCATTCATCGGGCCAGACTAAATTACACATTTAATCTCACATTTAGTCTGGTTTATCAGGCTAGTTAGGACACATTTTTTCTGTTTGATATTATTCAACAATAACAGATGATTTTGTTGGTATTTACATCATCTTTGATGTGGCTGTTTATACTTAGCAATAACTCTTAACAGCTACTTTAGCTTAATGGTTTGAGGGAATGTCACGTGTCAGAAGGAAAGCTGCTTTTCCCTGTTTTACCAATTCCATAAATACAGCTTCAAGGATTCAGACGAGCCCATCCCATATATCTGTCCAACTGGAGGAGCCTCGTCTCTCTTCTAAATAATTAAAGGAGCTGACTTTCTGCCACCAGCAACACGTGACATGGAATAATACAAATGGATTTTGGCACTTAGCTTATTGAGTGAAGCACTCTGCCAGCCAAGTGCCTTTTAGAGTTTGATGATTGCATCAAACTGTTCGGTAGAGGATCGCATTTCAGGTGAAATGACTCTGCTGTGGTTTGTGTGTGTCCAAAGGGGCCCAGCTCCATCACCTCACACAGGTCGGCCTGTCCAGCCGGATGAACGGTTACCCGGCAGGGATCAGGGCCGCTCCCGGCCAGAACGGAGGCCTGGGCTGGAACGATTACCATGGTGACAATTTTTCCAGGATTGAAGCAGAAAAAGACGCAGTAAGTGAATCAGAAATTGTGCTGTTTAGACCCAGGTCAATCTTAATAAATTTAATTATGCTCAAAAAGTTAATTTATTTCAGTTTTTCATTAAAAAATCAAAACTCAGTGATCTTGTAGTTGAATTACACAACATATAATCAATTGCAGGTGTTTGTGTCTATAAATTTTAGATGATTCCGGCTTGAGGCTGATGAAAATTCAAAAGGTTACCTCTCAGGAAAGTGAAATGATAATAAAAAAATAAAATAAAAAAAACTGTTGTTAAGGCCTTCTGGATCACAGCAAGAATTCCGACTTTCAAGTTTCGAGCTTGTTCAAAGGGTTTTATCCAAGCATTCTAATGGAAAGTTCAGTGGAGGGAAAACCTGCAACTTAAGAGCTTGAAATAAAGGAATTCCATTAGGTTACATCCATCTTCCTCCGCTTATCCGGGGTCGAGTCACCAGGGCAGCAGCTTAAGAAGGGAGGCCCAGACTTCCCTCTCCCTAGCCACTTCTTTCAGCTCTTCAGGAGGAACCCCAAGGCGTTCCCAGGCCAGCCGAGAAACATAGTCTCTCCAGCATGTCCTGGGTCTTCCCCGGGGCCTCCCCCCGGTGGGACGTGCCTGGAACACCTCACCAGGGAGGCGTCCAGGTGGCATCCTAAACAGATGCCCAAGCCACCTCAACTGGCTCCTCTCGACGTGGAGGAGCAGCGGCTCTACTCCAAGTCCCTCCCGGATGACCGAGCTTCTCACCCTATCTCTAAGGGAGAGCCCAGCCACCCTACGGAGGAAACCCATTTCAACCGCTTGTATCCGCGATCTCGTTCTTTCGGTCATGACCCAGAGTTCATGACCATAGATGAGGGTAGGAACGTAGATCGACCGGTAAATCGAGAGCTTCGCTTTTTGACTCAGCTCTCTCATCACCACGATGGACCGGTACAGCGCCCGCTTCACGGCAGACGCTGCACCAATCCGCCTGTCGATCTCCCGCTCTTTTCTTCCCTCATTCGTGAACAAGATCCCAAGATACTTAAACTCCTCCACTTGGGGCAGGACACCCCCCCTGACCCAGAGAAGGCACTCTACCCTTTTCCGGCTCAAGACCATGGCCTCGGATTTGGAGGCACTGATCCCCATCCCGGCCGCTTCACACTCGGCTGCAAACCGATCCAGCGAGAGCTGCAGATCACGACCTGATGAAGCCAATAGGACCACATCATCTGCAAAAATCAGAGACGCAATCCTAAGGCCACCAAAACGGATCCCCTCAACACCTTGGCTTCGCCTAAAAATTCTGTCCATGAAGGTAATGAACAGAATCGGTGACAAAGGGCAGCCCTGGCGGAGTCCAACTCTCACCGGAAACGAGCCCGACTTACTGCCGGCAATGCGGACCAGACTCTGACACCGGTCATAAAGCCGGTAATAAAGGAATTTTTAGATGATATTCTCATTTGTTAAGATACACCAGTATAGTCCTTCCAATGTTAGTTGTTTATCATTCAGGCATTAAAAAGATCCTAAACTCATTAGATTGTTTCTTTTAATTACTTAATTCCCAAAGTGAAACATGGAATACAGAGTTATTATCTGCTTAAGTTTGTAATTTCTTGGCACATTACATCTGACAGATGAGCCTCATCCTAACATATTCAGACTGAGATGGTGATGTTAGCAAATTATGTTCAAAGGAACTTCAAAGATAAAGTGGGTATTTCATGGTATTTTGTCGGAAAGTGTATTAAGTTTGTTGTTAAAGGCCTTCAGCTCCTGTAATGCTGTGATTTGATCTTCTTTAACTTCCAGATGCACAGGAGTGGAAGTGGGGAGCCTACAGCCCCTCCTGTCCACTTAGACACTTCAGCCGTGGCGTATCTGTCTGCTCCACAGCCCTTGGAAACATCTCCTCCAACCCACTCCTCTGCCTCCCTGATCAAAGCCATCAGGGAGGAGCTGCTGCGTCTTTCCCAGAAACAGGCAGCCGTGTCCAGCTACCACGGCTGAATCTGGGCCTCATGCCTTCAACCAGTCTGTTCACTGAAGGTTCCTCTCTGCTTGGCTTCACCTGACGATGCTTCCCATGGAAGCTCCTGTAGCTGACCAGCAGAGAAACTGTCCCGTTAAACTGAAGAGGAGCTTCACAGATTCACAGGAAAAATAAAATGAATGGCAACAAAATACATCCGCTAAGAGGCAGTGTTATGAAATGGACATTTGGACTTCCTGATCAGGTGGGATAAATCCAATCTGCGTCTGCAGCAGAACCACATCCAGGACTGTATTCCTTCAGACTGTTCAGCATCATGTTTATTATATAAAGTATTTTCTTCAGAAATGTTTTAGTGTATTTTCATCACTACACTGGATGTATAGTTTTTCTCACTCCATCCCCGTGGCCGTAACTGACTGTTTTCAAATAATCACTTATAAACATGGCTAAAATTATCCAAATAGGCTCAAATATAAACACTCCCACTGATACTGGTTTGACGTCCCATCGGAAGCTAAACCCTCCATTCTTGTCGTTGCCGTCTTTAAGATTCGGGAATCCCTCTCATGCTTCTTACCAAATTAGTTTCAGTTCTTTCACAGACCGGCTTTTAACCCACAAAGTTTGGACACAGTTTTTCGGTTCTTTCCATGTTTTTTTGTCTTAGCTTGTTTTATCTGTCCCAAGCCGGTTCTGATCTGCTTTTGGGGCAATGATCTCAAGAGCAGGACAAACAAGGCTTCGTTTTAGTTTGTAACACAGTACCATATTCCAAGCCCACCTCTCACTACATCCGCCCCACCTTCTCAGTAATTAAACCCAGTAAAGTCAACTGTAGTAAATCACATATTGCAGCAAAATTAACTAGTCTGCAATCAGAAAACAACCACCTTTTAAGAACAATTTAAACTGCAGCTGATAATCTCCACTTGTACCAGAATTCAACATTGCTATCAAAACATTTTTTTGCTTCCTCTCACAATGTGTTATTTATTTAATGCATTTCTGAAACGTACCCCCATGTTGCTACCACCATGTTTGACACTTGCTTGTCTTGCTTTTTACATTTTTTTCCTTGTCACCTGGACCCAACAATTGAATATTTGTCTTTTCTGATCATAAAATGTTCCTCAGAAAATGTAGTGCTCTTCCATCTGGGCAGCTGTTTATTTTTTTATTTTTGTTTTAAAGCAATATCTCAGTTCTGGCCTCTGAACTTTTCCATGGAGTCCATTTTTGCCCCTTCTTCCTTTTCTGTCATTGAATCTTAAACTCTGATTTTAATGGACGCAGCAAGGCTTAAAAAGCTTCATCGGTTGTTCTGTATCCTACTTTGACCTCTTGGACGAATTAACCTCTTGGACTCATTTTGGTGGACCAGACACTTAGGTTAAGGTTCTGCATTGTTCCTTGTGTGGGTCACGGTTCTTCCCCTCCAGGCTGACGGAGCTCAGTCACCATTTCTCATTTGTTGCTACATTGAACCCTACTGTGACATGGTGTTGTCTTTTTTTAACATTTTAGATCAAACACATCACGTCACGTTGGTTTTGTGTCATTTTTCTCCAACAACCAAATTTGTAAGCTGTATTTTCTGTTTATTCAGGTTATCTCTGAAACCCCTAAGAACCCGTGACTCTTTCTAACTGCTGTTAACACATTTGAGCCTGTGTTCATACATTTAACCCGAGGATATACATTTTAAAGTGATTCTTTCAATTCCTTTTTTTGTATCTCTGAACATTTCTGTTGTATTACCTGACAACGGTGGAGAAAAGGGGTCGAATTCCTCATTAAAAGCCCGACATTAAATGATATTCATGTCCATGATGCAGTGGTAAACCATATGTATCACCTTAGTAGCACTCCTTTTGCATTCCGCCATGATTTAACCAAGGCTGCCTTGACACTGTGATGTCGACCATTGGACCATCTACTGTTAAAACCTGGAGGAACACCACAGTTAGGAACCAGCAAGCCAGTCAGGATCACACTATGGCTTCCATTCATGATCAAACTGAACATTTCTTCCTGCAGTATAACTGTTTTAGTTTTTTCTTTTGGATCCAATAAGTTTCTTTTTTTGGTGTTGATGTTTTCATGCTGTATTTAATATCTAATGGACTAGTACTCTCATGGCCTTGAAATCAACCTCCAAACATAGTTTTTACAGCTGGTTTTGCAAATAGCTGCTAATGTATACTTGACATGTATAACTGTACGTATTGAGTATTTGGCTGTAACTGGATGCACTGTTTGCAGACTACTTACTGCTCTGGTTTTTACAAACGAGATTCTTTGCAGGAAAAGTTGAAAGGTCATGGGAAGGACTTGCAGAGAAGCGTGACAGGCAACTTTTCTGTGTTAACTGTATATTGGATGATCAGCTTTTATTCTTACAGTATTTAAAGTCTGTCCTGCCTTTTTTTTTTTACTGTCTGCTACTTTTTATCATTTTTTGCTTTTTAAATGTTCTGTTTATTTTGCCTCATGTCATCATGTTTACTTGATTTATTCTTTTTTTTAGCTTTAAAGATCTTAAAGTATTCAATTTTTTGATGTCTGAACATGTTCTTTCCAGGAACCTGAGGTGGTAACTTATTGATCTGCAATAAAAGAAGGAAACATGGACTTTTAAAGCAGGACTTGATGGCATGTTTGTAGAGGGTATAGCAGTGTTGCATTGTGGGATATAGAAGCTTCCTGCCATGATCTGTGCCCCTGTGATGTGCCTGAACTGGTTAGAGTACAGAGCAGAACATCTCACTCACCGTCTTAAATCGTGTTTTTATAAAATCGAATAACCACCAGGAAGCAGTCTAGATATGCAGGCCGTTGTTCTATGAAGTCTGTTCTTATAAAGTGTGATAAAGTGATGGAAAGGCAGTAACATCACAATCCTTACTACAAGTTCTTGTTGTCTGTTTTGCATCCCTGTGCATGCTTTATGCCATCAATCAGACGCTATGCCTCCATCTTCTACACCTGTACTGTAACTACATTTCATAGTTCTACGTTGCTTTATGTCTTTAATTTTGTTGCTTTTCTGCAATGTAAAATACGATGTGTTGGCTGGCCCAACTTTAAGTTTGATTGTTTTTGCATGTTCACTGGTTGAATTTCTCCTGGTTTTTGTTTGCATGCTGTTTCAAAAAATATTGAAAATAATACAAATAGAAAAAAAAAGAATGTGTCTGTGGATTATATGTACCAATACTGAACAGCATTACATCTGAGTTTATCTTCTGGTGCATCACTGTGAGTTAGAAAAGCATTAAATGGTGAAACTTGTTAATTATATACATTTTTATTTTACACACACAATTCTACTTTTTAAGCTTGTTATTGCCAATAATTTTGGCTTACAGCTGAAGGAAATTCCACATTCAAATGTTTAGAATTCACACACAAAGGAAAACGTTGCATTTAGAAATATTAGGACATCATGATCTACATAAACATTAGAGAACACACCCTTAATGAAGAAGGATAAACCACAAATGTTCACCAACACCTGCATCTAAGCATATTAGAAAGTTTAGTGGAAGGAACATGATGCACAGCCAAATAGAAATGAAGTCATTCTTGAGAGATTTATGACCCAAAACCCCTTTGAGTGTTGTGGTGGGATGTAGACTGCAGGTGGACTTGGAAATTAAAGAGGAATCACTCACATATATTCTTTGTACATAGAAACCAGCGATCACGCTGTATTCAAGCCTTTTCAAACCTGAGCTGAAAGCCCTAAGGAAAATAATAACTGGAGTGTTGCTTGGTGGCCAAATTACTGTTTTTGGATTAATTAATGATTTAGTTTTTTTTTTTATCAGTGTTGATGGGGCCTTAATTCATGTTACTAGGGATTAACATTATGTTTTCACTTGCAGAAAAGACTTAACGATCCATATTATCTGCTAGTCTATTAAACCACTGTTTCATCAGGTATAAAGTCAGAGCAGCTGTCAATCATCTATAGAGCAACCTTGGCTTCCTGAAAACCTTAGTAGAACCATGGGCTAATGCTGTATTCATGAAAAAGGAGCCCTGACAAACTGCTGAGTGTAGATGCTGTACAAATAGATGGACATATGTTCAATAGGCCCACATATGTATATGAAATAATTGCATTATTTGCCTGATGTAACATTCCAAACTCTGAGAAGATAAACTTGGGTTTTAATAAGTGGTAAGTTTTAGTAATCAACATTTTGAAAAAAACAGTAATCCCTCTTTGTAAATGTAATTTATTATATATGAGTTCAACATTTTAAGAGGATTTAGTGAAATAGCTTTTCCAAAGTTATCCAAAAAGAGATGGTCGGTTTTGTACTTGATACAAAGAGCCAGCAGGTGTCAGCATATTCCAAGAAAATAAACCAGTGCCATAGCTGTTCTTGCTGCACATGCTAACAGAAATTACTCAATGACTTTTATTGTAGTTTGCCTTCAGTATAACATTTAGTCAGTCAGATGTCCTCCATGTTTTATATCAGTATTCCTGCACCAATAACTTTAAAAAAAAAAGCAACATTGTTGCCTATTGTGATTCATATAATTATAAGGCAATAAACACCTCCATTTGTATTATATGTTGCTTTTTCCCCCTATTGTAATTAACTAAAAATAAATCCTTTTACCTTGATGTTTATTTGTTTTCTGTTTCGCTACACATGTTGGAAAACGGTGAGAATACAAAATGAATTTCAGAGGGAAAAAAAGATGGATCTGTCCGTATCAACATCTATCAAAAGTTGCTTGAGCTCCTTCTTTATGAATGTTTGTTGATGACCTGGATTCTTGAGCCAGATGCGAGAATGTCTTTCTTTCTTTTTTATTTATGACTTTCTTTCTTTGTATTTTATAAAAATCTAAAGAAAACAATCTGTTATCCTTTTTTATGCCATTGTATTACTACTTCAGGGAAAAAGTTACTTTTCCTCGAACGATAAATGCATGCATTATCTATTCATCAGCCATGCCTTGAGCAGTATAGGATTAAGGGTCTTTGCTCAGAGACCCAGAGTGGCAGTCTGTGGGAGTGGGGCTCAAACTCAGAACTCCAAGCTCTATGCCCTAACCACTAGGCTGCCACTCCTCTTATCTCTGCATTATATGTGTGCATGTATTTTGATAGATTTTAATATATTTTGAAATATATATATTTTTACTAATGCAATGTAAACATGGATATTTAGACATAGACTGATTACTCACAGTGTTATGTTTCAGCCAATTAGTTATGTTAACTTAGCTGGTAAAAACCGTAAGCCCCCCTCTGAAAATTATATATTTAAATTAGAGATGCACAGGTAGTTTTTTTTCCAATCCATTCATATACTGACGTCCCACCGGGAGGAGGCCCCGGGGAAGACCCAGGAAACGCTGGAGAGACTATGTTTCTCGGCTGGCCTGGGAACGCCTTGGGGTTCCTCCTGAGTGGCTAGAAGAAGTGGCTGGGGAGAGGGAAGTCTGGGCCTCCCTTCTGCTTTGTTTCATAACTTAGAGCCTTAATCATCCAAAAATCCTATTAACACAGAGACATAGCTAGAACATTTTTATAAGGGTGGCCAGGCAATAACCAGTGTACACTGAGGGATGGCCAAAAGTAGATAGGCACCATAACCTCAGTGTCAGTCTACACTGTTCCAACAGGAATATTAACAAGCACAACATCCATATTTTCTAAATAAAGATGAACTACACTTTCCTACAGCTTTTGCTAACAAATAGATGCATATATTTTAACATCTGTGCTTTCTAGATACAAGGTATAGTGGACACAATTCTTTCAGGTTTGAGTTCTGGGGTGAACGTCTCTTCCTCTGTCATTATTTGCCTACTTTTATCAACAATTATTCTGCATAAAATTGATATTTACAAGTACTAATATATATACACAAATTGATTATTAAAATTGATCAAAAGTAATTATTTATGTATGATTTCACTGAAGACTCCTAGATGACTTTCACTTTATCCTAAATAACACAAAATCTACTTCTGAAAAGAGCATGAATTGTCATCTTTTCAAATCCAGACTCAAAACTTTCCTGTTCAGACAGTCTTATCCCATCTAGTTCCTACGCATCACTTCAATATTGTTCTCTTCCTTTTCTTCCTTTGGTTTTATTTTACTTCCTGCTGTTTTGTTTTCTGTGGCATCTTATGCTTGTACTTTTTAGCTCCCTGTTTTTAATGTTTTTATCTGCCTGTACAGTGTCCTTGGGTGTTGTGATAAGGCGCTTTCAAATAAAATGTATTATTATTATTATTATTATCTTTAATGTTAGTATACTGATGTGAATAATTAATATATTGTTTTGTTGTCAAGTAACTGTTAATATATTAAAAATTTAAATGTTTCGAATATTCCACTTGAGATTATTAGTTCTGTCACAGTGGGGGTGGAGGTTTGACAGGACTCAAATGCAGACAAAAGCTTGAGGTGGTTACTTGAGTGTTTGATTAACCAAAAGTTCAATAAAAGCAAAAATCCAAAACATAAATCCACAAAAATCCAAAAAATGCTCAAAACCAAGAATACTCACAACAAGAAGGGGACAAAGTAATGACGACAAACCAGCCAAGAATGACTGAGCAGGAGGAGAATAAATGGAAGAGAGAAACAAAGACCATGTTTATTAGCAGATTGGGAGCAGGTGTGAACAGAGGAGGCAAGAAGGGAGCTGGGGTAAAGGAGGCTGACACAAAAGAGCAAACAGGAAATATCTAAGAACTCAAATACACAAGAATCAAGATAACACCAATGAAAACTCAAAATAAAACTTGGAAAAAAACCATGACAACTGCTGCCACAGTCGTTATTAGAGGGTTAAAAAAAATGGTAGGGGTGGCCACAGAGGTGGCCAATGATTAGCTAAGGGTGGCCATGTCCTCCCCTGGCCCCCCATCTAGCTCCGCCCCTGTACTAACAACCTTGCTCTTTGCCAGGAGTGTTGTGCTCTGAGAATGGTGCATGCACCCAGTTAGATCCCCACAGTCTGTAGTCTGGGTCCCCGAGCAAGACCCTTAACCCCACACTGCTCCCTGGGAGCCGCATAATGGCAGCCCACTGCTCACTGAGGGGATGGGTTAAATGCAGAGGTACATTTCTCCAGTGTGAGATAAATAAAGTTCAATTATTTATTATCAGAATGTTTAATTTTACTGGCAATGCCTGGGTTTGTGAATAAATATAACGGCAGATAATACATTGAACATCCTTACATCTAGTAGAGCATGTAAAACTGTTTACTACACTGGACAAAATCAAATCTAGATAAGTCATTTTTTATTAAAAGTGCATTTGTTCTTGGATTGAGGAAGTAAAAGAGACATTTTGCCAATGGAACAAGCCAGTTTACACTTAAAATAAGAAAACTCATTTGCATTGTCTTATTTCAAGTGCATATATTCTAATTATCTTATTTTGAGAGTATAAATACTCCATTGGCAAACTACCTCATTTACCTACTCAACTTAAGGGTAAATACACTTAATTTAAGAAATGTTTTACTTATGTCTAGACTGTTTTTCCAGTGTAGATGTGTTAGTCTTTGTTCTCCTGCATTTTTCCTCTTTTTTGGGCAGTTTTATGGATTCCTGTGTTGCCCCTCTATGTGGGGTCTACAGTATACACCCCACCCATCTTCCCAGTGCCTAATGCAGTCTGTAATGTGTCCAGCTCAGCCCATGGCGGAACATCAAGCACACCCAGGAGTTAATCCGGATGATGATGGTAATTACTGCCTGGTTGTCCAGCCTGTGAGAGGGAGGAGTCAGATCAGAGTCTCTACCCACTGACCTTGGAGAGAAGCAGTGAGGGGAGGGAGGAGGGAGGCAGAGTTTCACCACTGCAGATCTGTCTCCTCTCTGTGTGTGAAAGACAGGCAGGACAGGAGAGGAAGGATCAGTGGGACAGAAGACGGATGACAGGAGAGGATTTTTTTTAACCCTCCTTGCAGATTTTGGGAAGCCCTTGTGAGGAGACTATCATTCCACTGCCATTCACTGTGAGTACATGTGTTCTTATGTGTGGGAGTGGAAGTAATGAGAGGCAGCTCTGAGGAATTTCTGCATGCAGTGTGAGGAGTTTCTCAGTCAGACATGGTGTCCTGTCACTTTGTTTTGGTAACCAGGCTGTGCGCTCTAGGCGCATGATGCGCTCAGGCTGCTGACATCCTGGTGTTGTTTACATCACAGTTTCTGTTCCTTTAACTTAGAAAATAAAGTGATAGCCTATTGGTGGATGGATGTATTTATTGTGGGGTGTTGCTGTGGAAGGATATGCTCCTCGCCCTTCTTGTTTACCACTGTAGCTGTTATGCAGCTCTCTTCAAGCTTTGCTCCTCCTGCCTCCAGGATGTGTTAAAGGCAGCAGGATTGGCTGGTTGACTGCAACACACTGCAGCATCCAGACATCTCCTGCAGTGTGAAGATTAAGAGCCAACTGGCACAGTTTCCACTGTAAGAGGTGCATTTACATCAACTAAAACTGTTTCTACTTTTTCTTGCGAGTTAACAGTGATGTTTTCATCTTTTCTTTCTCTTAGGACAGGGAAGTTGATTAGTATGGAACCATGTATACATAACTGGATAGGATAAAGAGAAAAAAAGAACGGAGGTCAAGGATATCGCTTGAAAGACAAGGAATATATTAAAAGCAACATTTTCAAATCAAATACAAAAAAATGTAAAAAGAAAATACATGACCTAAATGTAAGGAAAATAAAAGACACAATTAACACAGCATTAGACTATGTCCTTAGCAGGGAGCCTTCGTGCTACAGATTGTGAATTATGAACTCATTTTATCTTTATTTATGTAGATCTTTCTCGAGGGCTTAAGGAGTAGCATTTTGGGGGGAAATGCTATTAAACAGTTTTCTTTACAGGCCCATAGGAAGTCTTTGTAACAAGATATCTTGACAGAATCTTGTATGACAAAAAAAAAAAAAACAGTATAGAGGTTGTGTTTTATGTTGTATTAACATAATTTATTGATATCAATGGGAAATGGACTTCATTTATCCAGTGTTTTGTCATAATGACAAAACTATAGCCTCATTTAGCTGATTGCACAAAATCCATTGGTTTTTTGACTCTACTTAAGTTCTTGCATATTTGTTACCAAAAGCAATACATGTGTTTTTTCCACACTGAAATAGAAGACATTCTGAGCTGTCTGCTCACCCATAACAAGGATACGAGTAACTGACTGTAATGACTGGTTATCGGTACACTCTATAATATAAAGTTGTATCTCATCAGCATATGTGTGGTAACACTCCATTATCTGACCTAGCTATGTCTTGTAGATATTGAATTGAAGTGGTTCGAAAATGAAGCCTTAAAGGAATAGTACACCCAAAACATGATTAGCCTTCATTTTCTACTCACCCCCATGCTGAACAACACTCTGGAGTACTTTTTTGATATCTCAAATGCATCTGGAGATCTGGGAGGCTTCTTGCTGTCTGCTGACATTCAAATAATGGAGGTCTATGGTGCCCGAGACAGAAAGGTCCATAAAAGTCCACAAAAAACGTGTCAATATTCCTCCATACTGGTCGTCCAATGTATTCGAAGTGTCCTGAGTGGGTAGCATCCAGAATTTACTCGAAACGAAGTCATTTAGAATGTTTTTAGAGCATAAACAGTAGTGTATAGGATTTCCTAAAAGCGCGTTCACGAGTCTACAGAAACCACGGCAGACCAAGCCAGACGAAAGTGCGCATTCAGCTCGGCAAAGAACTCATGCTCTTCCTCAAAACTGAAGTCCTCAGACATTTTTCTTTCGTTGTTTCTTTCTTTGCACAGGTAAACAGCACATTTCTTCTTCTACGCTTGCATTACACTGCATGAAAAGTGAGATTTTCGTCCCCGTAAACCCCCGTAAACTCCCGCAGATCTGCCTGATTTTCGTCAGTTTCCGACAATTTGCAACCCGTGCTTGTCCGCGTTTATCGTGCCACAAATTGTCGGAAACGGACTCTGACGTATGTGGAGAGCGATCAGCTGTACTAATGGCCCTAATTAGCATATGAATGCAGCAAACCCGCGCGGCTGGCCAGGTCTGGCTTGAATAACCTACTCAGTATTGAGTATTGAGTATTGCCAATAATTATTGGCAGAGCAGACGCTGAATGCGCACTTTCATCTGGTTTGGTCTGCCGCGGTTTACGTAGACTCGTGAACGCGCTTTTAGGAAATCCTACACACTACTGTTTATGCTCTAAAAACATTCTAAATGACTTTGTTTCGAGTAAATGACCTTTCTGTCTCGGTCACCATAGACCTCCATTATTTGAATGTCAGCAGACAGCAAGAAGCCTCCCAGATCTCCAGATGCATTTGAGATATCAAAAAAGTACTCCAGAGTGTTGTTCAGCATGGGGGTGAGTAGAAAATGAAGGCTAATCATGTTTTGGGTGTACTATTTCTTTAAAGGCAGAATGTGATCTTTGTTAATCGTATTTACTGTATGTTTGCCAGTTGACACAAAGTTTTTCTGCTCAAATAAGTTCTGAACTAGTTTAGCAAAGTACCAGACAGTCCTATCTACCTTCTCCACTGCAATATTTTAATAAACTGTATCAAAAATGTGAGATGAGATCAAGTAAAACCAAAACAGGAAAACTAACCAACTTATTACATGAGGGCGTTTTTGCTCAACACCCCTAATTATGATCTTTTCCCATAATGCTGTTTTTGACTCCTCCCAAGCTTCCCTCAGGTATCTATGCTATCCTTGCTCTCTAATTCAGTAATTTTCTTGCGTCTCACATTAGTTGCAGAAAACACAGCAGTTTCAAGAATGACTTAATGTTATATTTGGCATTGAAGCATGATGTAGGAGAGAGAAGGACAAGGTGAAGTGTAATGATGCTGCACAGAACAGCATTTTGCTAAGTTCCAAAACCGTCTAAAGCATGATGACACTGCAGACATCAGGTTAAGTAGCTCCAGGTTTACACTCGTGCATCTCTTGTTTCCAGTTGGCCTCAAGGTCAAAGAAGCAGCTCATCTGTTTCTCTGTCTCCCCCTTCTACCAGGCTCCACTGTAATCAGAAGACAGAGTGATATTGTGTCCGGCACTGTGCTGAGTAGGAGGCAACACTCATGTGATGCATAAAGGGGGAGGTGAATAGCTGTCATTCATAACAAAGTGACCATTTGCTCAGCAGCTGCCCTCTCCACTGACTTCAGACACTGATCCTGCATGTCAGCTGCTCCTGGTCATCTCCTGCAAGCCAGTCAATTGCTCAGAGGAGAGGATAAATTAAACATATATATTCTAAGAATGGATAGAACATTGGAGAGAAGGCAGCATTGTAAAGACTTATAGAGAATTTGTCGAAAGGAGGTCACAAGGTCAACTGTGTTTACATTTGTGCAGAAGCTGTTCAGGATATCCAGCAAAATTTTAGATGAAAGCCAAAATGTCCCTTTTTGACCTACATGCATGGATGTTAAAGATGTTTTCAGTTAAATCTGGCCAAACTAACCAATTTATATTGGTGAGTCGATATAAATGTACCCTCATTGTTAAAATCTGGTAGAAAAAAATAATAATCTACTAAGCCGCTATGTTGCGGAGCTTTTACAAGTGTGGTTGTGATGTGAAAAAAGTCAGAGGCTCAGATTTTTCATGGAGAAGAAAAGCTTAAATGAAGTCAAAAAAAAGGAAAAAAAAGGTGGTGAATAAACAGAATGTAAAATCCACGTCCCAAAAATGTTATCGGCTGTCGAAGTTCCAGAAGCAGATTTTTATTGCTCTTGCACACAGTATTGTTTTTGGGATTCCTTTAGACTGTATGTGGACAGCCTATAACCACACGTTGCTCCATAAATAATCCCAGAAGATGCACTTGTATGCAGTGGTATCCATTAGACAACCACAGGATCCAAAACAATTTGGATAATAACTTCCCAGAACCAGAAGCACGACCAGTAACATTTGTTTCAGCTATATTAAAAAATCAGCACAAAGACTCCCATCTGTATCTGACTGATATAGAATCAGCTTTTGCTGCTGTTTGCTTCCTGTTCTGATGAGGGAGATACAGTTTAGCCGAGCTCATCAGCAGACATCAGTGTAATGAAAAATGTTGCTGCGCTCAGCATCCACTGAAGGACAAGTGGGTTAAAGAAGACAACAAGGGAGGGAAAGTATTAAAGCTTTAGGAAGGAATCGGTTGACTTTGCATTGATTGTTACAGATTCCATGTGCTTGTTTTAGAGTCCCATTTGTATCTCTTTTTCTTCAAATTTGGTCCTACGTTTTGTAAAGAAGTCTGTGGAGAAAGAAGAAGGGTAAGGGGCACAGCTCTTTAGACCTTAGAGATCTGCAGGGGCAAACATGTAAACAGAGGAAGCAATCTAAAAATACATATATTATCAGTGTAGTTTGAAGTATCTGGAATTACTGAGTAGGGTTTATTAGTAGAATATCTGGGATTGACAAACATGATGTCCATTTCTTCACTCTAAGTCCCAAAGGATGAGCAGAAGGATAAATCGGGAAAATTCAACCTTTTCTTTTCTGGATTTGTCATGACTCTGATATTACTTTGATTCTACAGTTGGTTCAAACACATTTGTCCTTAATGATTGAGAAATTGTCTAAACACAACACAGGTTGAAATGGAGCAGCCACTCAGAGGTACACTGTATAGACCAGGGGTGGGCAATTCCAGTTCCTGAGGGCCGGTATCCTGCAACTTTTAGATGTGCCTTTGGTTCAACACACCTGAATCAAGTAATTAGATGATTAAGAGGACATAGCAGGAACTGACTGCATACTGAAGAGGTAAGTCAATCATTTGATTCAGGCGTGTTGGACCAAGGGTGAATCTAAAAGTTGCAGGATACCTGCCCTCAGGAACAGGAATTGCCCACCCTTGGTATAGACAGTTTTAGTTTTGCCTTAAACCCAACCAGCTTGCTATGAGAACAAAAAGTGTGTTCATGTTGGATTATGGATGCATGCACATGGTCTCCAACCTACCTTTTGGTTTGACTTCCATATCAGGTTCCTACAGACGTAACGGTCACTAGTACAGCTAGCAAAATAGTTACACACAACTTAAAGCCATTAGATCTGACAATGGCTTCAAGTTGGACCACATGTGAGATCTGTTATGCATGGCAGTAAAATGCAACTGAACAAAGAGGCTTTTTTATATGAACTGTGGTTGTTCTGATAGAGAAAAGTCCATGTGTTTTAACTTACCCATGAACGTTAAAGAATGAAAGAATCAGTAGATTCCGCATGTGACAAATGTGCCTTACAATGAGTGTAACTTTTTTTTTACAAATTAACTTGTTACAGATGTCGGAGACATTTGATTCTGCAGTTGCTAAACTGTAACGTAGATGAAAAATGTGACTCCTTTGGACAAAATTAAACACTGATGAAATAATCAATTTGTCTCTGGTGGATGTTTTCAATGTGTTGCATTCACTGTGCCATTCAGTCGTTAAAAGCTAGTAGGTACAAAGGGCCTTCTGTTGGCTTTGCAAGGTCTTTCCAAACAGATCTGAAGGGAATCTGGTAATATTTTAAAGTCATTTTTACCTATGTGACTCCTGCATGAGTTATGATGTCTGACAGTAAAGCATTATGGTCGTAAGTTCTGCCACTTAGGCCTAAAGGTAGATGAAGTCATAACTGGAATACATTCATAAAGTTTTTGTTGTTGTGAATAATTTTTCACTCAGAAGTTTCATGTTCACTAATTAGACACATATCCATCGGTTTAAGCCATTTCTATTTAAAGGATGACATGTGAATTAATAGATCTGAGTACAAAGTAGGCAAGCAGGGAGCAACCAGCTGTGGTTCACGGGGCAAAGAGGTCGAAAACATGAGATGGCATCTCTGAACTTTGAAGAGCTGAAAGAGCAAGTTGGACACATCAACGCCAACGCAGGCCGGGAGGGGGTAATGGTTGGGGTCAGATAAGGAAGGAAGATGGTCATAAATAGATGCAACGCACATTGAGGCCTGACACATGCATGCACAAAGAAGGAGCAGAACGTCAAACCTGGGTTTAGGTCTTCTAGTCATCACCTGTCCCCTTGCTTCTTCTTCACAAACTCCCAGGAATAAGCTTTCACACAAACAGCGTGAATGTATCTAGAATAATAACCGTTGGTTCTTGTAATGTGTTGTTTTTTTTTAACCACGTCACTAATTTCCATCATGATAAGGATTTGAAGTGAAATACCAGCAAATGACAGCAGTTTTTTAAGTTTTTGTCAAGGCTCAGAACAGAAGACCCAGAATTCAAGGCAAACAGAAAATCAATTTCTCAAAGGCATTTATTAAAAATGAAGGATCTGCATGACTGCAGAGACGTCAAAGGCAGGATCCTCAGCGGAAGGAAAACTCCGCTGAGGATCAGTTTAGTGACCAGGTAAATCTGACGGAGGATGATTATGAATGCGTGAGTCTCTAACCTGGTCTGAAATTTCCGTCTGTGCCCAGAAGAAGGAGCGGAATCCAGCCGGATGACTGCCAACAGCATGTGGCAAAAACTGCCTAGAGATTTCCAGATGCTGAAGTATTGAAAACTGCAGAACTGGATGAGGAACAGATCCAAGCAGACGAAGGAAGGCAGGACAATCCAGAAGGTGAAGCCAAAGCAGGTGTCAAAAAACTTCACAGGAGACTGAGCCAGAAGATCAGAGATCAGAAGAGGGAAATCCAGGTTAATGTCAGGAAGCAGATCCAGGTTCGGGCAACAGGCAGAATCCAGCAGTAGTCCGTAGACAGGTCAGGCAAACGGATCAGAACAGGCAGGCTCAGGGGTCCAAAGGCAGAACGGGCCAGGATTTGGCAATCAGAACACAAACAGGTGCGCTAGAGAACTCTCACCAAAGGCTGGAATAATCTGCCACTGATGACTGGGAGCAGGCAAGTTAAATAGAGACTGGTGCAGGTGACACGGATGAACGGTGATGGGAAACTGGGCGGTACTAGACAGGTGAATGGAATTAACCATTAAGCCAGACATCAGCGCCAAGATCATGAAAGTCTTGAATACTATTCCTGATTTTTTTTTCACTGGATTTTTGGCCTGGACTTTGACTAGGCCCTTCTAACACATAAACATGCTTTGATCTGATTTCTTGTATTTTATCCGTGGTATCTTTGTTTAGGATTGATGTTCTGCTGATGAAGCTTCATTCCAGTCTCTTTTTTTGCGGGCTTAATAAGGGGAATCAAGAAAATAAGTCCTAAAGCAGGATGATTGTACCAATATGTTTCATGATGAGGTTGACACGTTCACAGTTGACTGCAGTGGTAGTTTTCTACCACCCATGGAGTTTTTCACCTAGATCAAATTGTTCAGCTTTAATATCATCTGACCAACTGAAAGTGTTCAGATGTTTATGTTTACTCTGATTAGCTTGCGGCAGCTTTAATGAACATCATTACACATATTAACTTACATAGGCCTTAAAAAAGCTAACTTTTGTGTGTCACCTGTTTGTGCTTTCAGTTAATTTTCTCACATGTTTTTCAGTTAATCCTTGCTTTATTTTAGTTCTTCCTTCTTCTGGTCCTCATTGTAACACTCTTTCTGTCATCGTTCCTCTGTGTTTCCGAGCTCCTGATTAGATCTCCTTTCACCACCTTTCACCTCCTGATATTTACTTACCATTTTAATCCTTCACCGAAACAAATCATGACACAAACATTGATCCTGATCAAAATTGCTACACTGTAAAAAGCATGTTGTAAAGCAATAATTACAATAAGTAATGCTGATATACTCATACTGTAAAGAGCTCAACTGAAACAAATTTTTTGAAGTATACAATATTTGAGAAACTTCAGTGGGCAATTATAAAGATCTAAATACTGAAAAAATCTATTTGATTCACTTAAATTAGCTCTTAGAACCTGGTCCATTTATTTCTGTCCAGCTTAGGGGAACACTTGTGCTAAAACTCCAGACAGTAGACATAAAGAGTCGTGACCGGACGTGAGATTAAAGTGAACCTGTCAGACGGTGGGGGGGATTCCTGCTGGGTGCTCAGACGGACAAAGAGCTGAGCATCAGCGGACCTCAGCAGGAGAACAGGACAGGAGGGATTGGGCAAAGAAGGAGGCTCATTCCAACTTCATAATCCTCATCTCTGTTCTACCTTGATCCTCTCGGGTTTTTGCCACCGTGTCACATTGACTGTGGGAATCTTCCTTCCCAGAAATATACTCTGCCTGAGTCATCCTGAGAATGCTTAGGGACATTGGGCTTGGCTTGCCTCTGGTTTTATTCATACACTCAGTAGGTTTTCTTCAGAAACATGATAATAGTTTAACTTAAGGCTTGATAACTTATCTGTCTTTAGAAAAAGTACATTTCCTGCTTGTGTGTTTGTCCTCTTTGAGTCCTGAAGGTATAATGAAGGTTCAGATTACCTGAGTGAAACCTGTCTGTGTCCACATCTGTTCCTGCTGCTTACATAAGAAGACCAGATATGGTATCACTCAGTGTGACAAGCTGCTGACAGGGATACAGTTTACAGTTTCCACGGTTACCAGTTAAATGACACCACAGGAAGGCTCATTGCATGATTACTGTTAACCATGGTGCTATACATTCTCATTGGGTGAGAAAATTACGATGGCAGCTTAAGTTTAAATGAATGTTGTTCTTTCTGTGCACATGTCTGGATTCACAGTCAGACACTGTGATTATAATTTGTAGTCTGATGTTGAGTCTGTCTGAAAAGGTGCAGTATTTCTTGGATTGGCATTTCTGTTAAGAGAGTTTAGCTTTATAATAAACCAAGTTTAAGGAGTAATGACGGTTAAGTTGGACCTGAAAGAGCTTCCTGAATTACCCAAAGATTTTATTCTCTTAGAAAAGTTTAGGCAAGGTTTATCTTCAGCAAGTTTTGGCATCTGTCTGACCGTTCATGGATGCCAAGGGGGATATTGTGTTCCTCCAGAGAATTCTGGGTCAGTCCCAGGGTCTCCCCCCAGTGGAACTTGCCTGGAAACCCTCCAAAGGGAGGTCCCAGTTGACTGAACCACGAGTGAGGAGGAACGGCAGCTCTCCTCTCACTCAAGGATCTCCTAATGAAAGCTTTCTAGTCTAAGTACAGAAACCCGGACATTATAGGGCTGGGGGAGGAAACCAGAATACCCAGTAATAATAAGAATAATATATAGGACCACACAGAAGGACCCATGGATCTTATTGCAAGGAAACAGGACTAATGCATGAGAAAACATGCAATTGTAATGGGGTTATTGTGGTCAGATTATTAATCCCAGTGATTATTATTGATCAGTCTTCTACTTTTCCATCATTCTGCTTTAAACTGTAAATGATTTAACGGTTTATTTTAGCGTTTAATGGAATTAAACATAGCAATGCATACAAATACCTGTTAAAGTGGTATATTATTTCGATTAAATCTACCAGCTACCATCCCAAAGTGGCCAAACTTTGGAAACCACTGTTAAAATGGAAGATGATAATTAATTTTTTTTAAAGCAGACTGTCATATTTATTTAAAAGTATAACTCATAATTTTCTTTTGCAGATTGTCTACGGTTTCCTCAAATTTGTTTTACATGATTCTAACTGAAGAGACAAGATTCCTCAGAGACAGGATGAAACGTCACATTATACATGGAGCTGGTAGCTCTGTGTTGAAAGTAGAAGACAACCTTAAGGGATGAGATCCTTGTTTTCCGAGTCATTCTCTTCTGGCTGTTCGTCACAAGCCCTCTTTGTGCCAGGAGAAGATCTCATGTCACAATATTTGAACAGCTGCAGACTGTGGCTGTGTGTTGGTTTATAGGCACTCAGAGCAGGAATCTTTGCTGATGATGCTGCTCTGAGTGAGGAGCTCATCATGGATAAATTAATGAAAAAAATATTTTTTCCATCATTCACCAAGTGGTTTACATAATAGATTGATTTTAAAATAGCTTAACAGATAAAATATACATACTTAAAAACCAAAATATTGTTAAAACAAATCAAGTGGATGTAAAATTACACCGACTATCTGCTTAAATGCGGGTATAAGTATCATATGGGGTCATATTGAATTGAATCCATCCCAGAGTTGCTTGATAAGACTCTCCTTTTACGTCACATCAAAATGAAGCTGTATGGCATTGTGATCTGGTCACTGTGGTGACCACTGGAGAACCAAAGCTCATTCTCTTGTTAAACAAACAAGCCTTATAAAACTAGAGTTAGCCATCAGAACATAAGCCCCTGTGGGCATGAACATGGTCAAGAATGGCACCAAAGGGACAAAAAAAATTCCCACCTTTGTCATACCACCACCACTAATAACCTGAACCTCTGGAACAAGGCAAGTTGATGGAAATTCACATTTTTGAATGCCAGATTCTTAACAGAACATGCTTTTTCCAATCTCCTCTGTACCATTTCTGGTAGGTTTGCCTAAATTGTAGAGTGAATCAGAATCAGATTTATCGCCAAGTAGGTTTGCACTTACAAGGAATTTGACTTGGTGTTGATGGTGCAGACTATATGTGTATATATACACTCACCGGCCACTTTATTAGGTACCCCATGCTAGTAACGGGTTGGACCCCCTTTTGCCTTCAGAACTGCCTCAATTCTTCGTGGCATAGATTCAACAAGGTGCTGGAAGCATTCCTCAGGGAGTTTGGTCCATATTGACATGATGGCATCACACAGTTGCCGCAGATTTGTCGGCTGCACATCCGTGATGCGAATCTCCTGTTCCACCACATCCCAAAGATGCTCTATTGGATTGAGATCTGGTGACTGTGGAGGCCATTTGAGTACAGTGAACTCATTGTCATGTTCAAGAAACCAGTCTGAGATGATTCCAGCTTTATGACATGGCGCATTATCCTGCTGAAAGTAGCCATCAGAAGTTGGGTACATTGTGGTCATAAAGGGATGGACATGGTCAGCAACAATACTCAGGTAGGCTGTGGCGTTGCAACGATGCTCAATTGGTACCAAGGGGCCCAAAGAGTGCCAAGAAAATATTCCCCACACCATGACACCACCACCACCGGCCTGAACCGTTGATACAAGGCAGGATGGATCCATGCTTTCATGTTGTAGACGCCAAATTCTGACCCTACCATCCGAATGTCGCAGCAGAAATCGAGACTCATCAGACCAGGCAACGTTTTTCCAATCTTCTATTGTCCAATTTCAATGAGCTTGTGCAAATTGTAGCCTCAGTTTCCTGTTCTTAGCTGAAAGGAGTGGCACCATGTCTACATGCCTAAATGCACTGAGTTGCCGCCATGTGATTGGCTGCTTAGAAATTAAGTGTTAATGAGCAGTTGGACAGGTGTACCTATATATATATATATATATATATATATATATATATATATATATATATATATATATATATATATATATACACATAATACAGAATCTATAGCTATATACAATATAAAACATACAATATACAATATGCAATATATAGTACATTGCTGTATACTATATACATAGTAGACTGTGCGTTATTGTAACGCAGAAGGTCTGGAGATGCTACGTTGGTGTAGCTTCTAGGTCCTGAACGGGGGAGGGAGAGAGGCAGAGTCAATGTCACAGTGGTCTCTGGGCCTTGTTGATAAGGCTGGTAGCAGATAGACAGAAACTGTTCTTTTGGCGTGAGGTTTTAGTCCTGATGGACTGCAAGCTCTTGTCAGATGTAAGTATCTGAAATAGTTTGTGGCTGGGGTGTGAGGGATCAGCCTCAATCTTCCCTGCATGCCTCAGAGTCCTGGAGGTGTACAGGTCCTGGAGAGATGGAAGATTGCAGCCAATCACCTTCTCTGCAGACCGGATGACACGCTGCAGTCTGCCCTTGTCCTTGGCGGTGGCACCAGTGTACCAGATGATGGTGATGATGGAGGAGGTGAGGATGGAATCAATGATGGAGGAGGAGAAGTCCACCATCATTGTCATTGGCAGGTTGAATGTTTTCAGCTGCCGCAGGAAGTACATCGTCTGCTGGACGTTCTTGGTGAGGGAGTTGATGTTCAGATCCCACTTTAGGTCCTGTGAGATGATAGTTCCCAGGAAGCAGAAAGATCCCACAGTCTGACTTGTGGAGTCATAGAGGGTGATGGGGATGGCTGGGGCTGAATTCTTCCTGAAGTCCAAATCCATCTCCACTGTTTTTAGAGCTTTGAGCTCCAGGTTGTTCTCCCTGCACCAGGTCGCCAGATGGTCAGCCTCCCACCTGTAGTGAAGTAGTGGTCTGCTGCTGGAGCCCATTTTGTTTAAGGTTTAGTTTTTTCATTCAGAGATTGTTTTATGTAGTTGTTGTTTGAGCTACTGTTACTTTTCTGTCACCAGGACTCAGTCAGACCATTTTCCTGTTACCTTTCATATTATAATGAGGCTTGTGTCCGTACAACTCTCAGTAAACTAGAGATGCTTGTGGGTGAAAATCCCAGTAGGTACACCAAGCATAAACATCATCTAGATGTTTCTAGATTATTCTAGATGCATAGATAATTTCAGTGGCTGCCATGCCATTATCTTAGTCAGCTGTGTTAAAAAAACATCTTTACAGGGGATCTAAAAAGGGCCACATATCATATATAGTTCATAATATCACTATCATTCCAGAGTTTTAAAATTTTTATGCATGGAGCTTCTATTTGACTGGGATATCCCTTGAAATTAACATTTGTCTTAGGGGAGATTTGGTTTGGAGCCAACTGGCTCTAGACATTGAGTCTAGGTCCTGTAGCAACTCTGAAAAAGATCCTTAACACATGCTAGGTACACTGCAATGTTCATCAAAGTTCCCTTCACTGTCATCTGCAGGACTGTCTGATTAGACATCTTCAGCATCAGCAACGGTGAATTCCTGGCAAACTTGATAAACAAAAGAAGAGTAAAGCATTTCTAAACACTGACGTCCTTAGCTAACTTGGGTAAAGAATCGCTGCAAAAAAAAAAAATACTTGATAGTAAATAATCAGACTTGCCTGGATTTAAGGGCATGTGCCTAAGAAATAAAAAAAACATCAAGATCTCAAGAACCTTAGATAAAATGGCACCAAGATAAATTATTTATTATTATTCGATATGGCCTCATGCATGAGACGATCAAAAATCATGTCCTACAATTTAGTTTATCCTATAAATTGTATTTATTTTCTTAATGTAAAGTGGTACATTAAGTTCAGGTTTCTGAGTAATTTATCACATTTCTTAGACATTGTTTGGGTTCTGATGTGGTCATTCTGCTGTTCTGACTCTTCTCAAAAAGAGAAAATCTGGAGAATCTGAAGAAAAACGGACAGAAGTTTGATTCATACTAAACAGCAGTGGCGGCTGGTGAAAAATATTTTTGGTGGGGCTGATATAGCCTAGTGTATGTCTCCAACTAATCCGGAATAAGAATTCAAATAAACAATTGGACAATACATACAATTTAACAGTAATGATTTAATTTACTATATAATAACAGTAACAGTGATGATTTGGGTCACTGTGACGGGGTTCTTTGGCCTCCAAGAATCCAGGCTCAGTCGGGTTACCGGTGTTGGTGATTTATTGTGCTCAAAAACTCAAAACAGGGTGCAAAAGAAACTAAACATATACAAGATCCTCTGGGCCTCAGCCTCCCTCCAGTTACCAGCAATGTAACAAAGAAACAGAAAACAAAAATTGCCGCTTTTCTTCCCACAGCCCTCATTAAATAGTTTAAGCCCCTCACCTCAGGCTCTCTTATTTCTGATTTCTTCTCATAAATCAGTTTTGTCCATATATTACCTCCACAAACAATTGATGTACAAAAACAAATAATTTTTACAACTTAATTCTTTTACACAGATTCATTGACTTATTCAATTACACCAAACTGGGTTTGAACCCAGCAAAGACGCAGCCAGACTGAAGATGATAAGTCCCCATAGCATAAACACGTACACACACACACACACACACACACACACACACACACACACACACACACACACACACACACACACACACACACACACGGCTAACCCCACTGAAATATTAAGTGTGCACCCTCAATATGCCAGCAGGTAACCAGGAACAGCTTGTATGTTTTAAGTTCATGGAGCTACTGGGCTCTGCGCGAGTGTATTGGTCCTCACAAGCACAGTATAACAGGAATGTGTGTGTGGCGCGCAAAGTTAGAGGTTATTTTAAGTGACGAGGTGGATTCGTCACAGTCACAATAACCATGACATGAAATTTTCATATCCTACAACAGGAATGTTCTTCTGGCAAACGGGTAGATAAATAAGGATCTCACCGAATTTGGTGGAAGCTGCATCTCGTTCGTTACGTTCGCCATCTTCCCTCTAATTGTCTGCACCTGCGCTTGGGTTCAGAAGCCTGTTAAAGCGCAGTATTTTCAGCGCCCCAAGACCATAAAGTTCTGAGACGCTGATTGGCCATTAAATTCACCTAGCAATAGTACATGATTGACAGATTCTCTGCAAATGTGGGGCTGTCTGATCACAGCCCCCAGAACAGAGACGGTAGGAGTCTGTGGAAATCCACAAATTAATGACAGTAGATAGGGAAATGTAGTTTATATAATTTGTTTTGCTTATAGGTACACAGTCTAGAGAGTAAAACTGACATTTATGAGTTAATTTCTAAAAATATATTTTACGTTTCTCTCTTCTTATCAGGGAGGGCGGTGCCCCAGCGCCCCCTATGGGCCGGCCGCCACTGCTAAACAGGTAAGCTTGTGTTAATCAGTTTTTAAAAAGCTCATATATTCTGTCTATATTATTCACATCACATTAAGTAAATTCTGATTCAGGACCGCAATCTTGGAGCTGAGTGACTGGTTTTAATCTCCCTCAAGTGAATGGCTCATCTCTAATTGGACATAAATCCATTTTTTGTTAATGGACACCACTAATGGATTCTGCTTGGAGAGTCAGAAGTGAAACACACTTCTGATGTGTTTCATCGACTTTAATTTGCACTCAGTACTTTGAGCAGGAGATGCTGAGATTCTAACCAATGTGGAACTTTAATGCACCAGAATCATTAGTGAGGTGTAAACCCTAAAAACTAAAAAGAACAACCATCTTCTTTTATACTTTCTCTTTAACAAATATCTAACAGGATTATATCAACAGGAATGAGCCCAAGCGACTCTTTTTTGTTCTGGTTGTTCATGAATAGATGAGTCACCTGTGGGTATGCATCTGTTCATTATGTTCTTTGGTCTCATTGTAGAGGCAGAATGGCTTTTCTTAGGGCCATGTTACTTTGAACACTGCAGAACTGGACTAGTGCATCTCGCTTGTTTTAGCTTCAAGGCCCAGCGGTAGCTTGGCTGGTTAGGAAATTATTAAAAAAGATCTGCTCACATGAGTTGCACCAACTAGCCCATTTAAAAAGGAACATAGTAACATTCAACGCATTAAGAACATCTAGTTGATATAATTACACCATGTAGATGAGTAAAATTCTATATTTAAAAAAACAAAAACAAAGATTAGTTGTTGGTTTTTTTAATCCTAAACATTATTTTTAAGATTTATTAATCAATTCAGAAAAAATTGGCAGATTATTTTTCTTTGCATGTCTCATTCTCAGTTCATTCTTAAACTAGGAAACATTTAGAAATACAATTTTTTAAAACATCTCAAATCGAGTTTCAAGAATCTCCCTTTATAATCTAGTTGATGCTTGACCAGTCTAAATATGTAGACCTTTAAACTTGGATACTCTAAGTCAGTCCTGACTCCTGAAAAAACTAAAACACCCTTCTAGTACAGCACCAGCAGCCACATTTTCTTCCATCTACACTAGAAGATAACATGTGTGCAGAGTGCTCCCTCTTTAAATGATTTTAAAAAATCTGTTAAGTGCAACTTAATTGTTTTACTTTTTGTAGTGCCCTCCAGGCCATGGTACCCTAGGCAGAAAAACCTATTGCTCATATCAAAATCTGTTTCTACTCTTAGATGGTATGTAATGAAAATGGAAGTTAATATCAGGGATACACAAAATATCGGCATATCGGTATTGGTCCAAGATATGGTGGTGCAGCCCAGGATTATGGGTGGTTTAGAAGGAAATACAGATGGCTAGCTACTATCATTTGTTTGTTTTATTTTTTTCTGGAGCTGCCTTATCAAAACAGCTATTGTTAATACTGCATGCAGGGCTGATGAAACTGAAGAGGCTGCTCGCAGTGCAAGGTGGGCTGGCCTATATCAGTGTAGCTGCTGGAGCACAGTTAAAAACAGAAGCAGCAGGTGTCAAGAATTTCAAAGTCTCAAGTGACTCTTGAAAGCAATTGTTCACATAATATCCTCACTGAAGCTTGAATAATTAAACATAACACATATAGAAAGACAGACAGATATTTGAGAGAAATTACCACAAGTTAACATTTTAATTTTGCTGAAAGAAAAAAGGAAGACAAGTGTGACATAAAAATCTATTTCTTAATAATCCTTAATCATATTTGTATTTAACCAGAAAGAACTCATTAGAATTAATAAATATTTTACTTTTCAGTTGTTGTTTTAATATATTACTTGAAAACATTTCTATTTTATTTTTTAAGATTTTAAAATGAAGTTCAGATGAGGATTCAAACTGGAAGACTCATCCAAGCATCACCTCGATTCAGTCATATCTAATCCTAATCTCATAATGAACATCCAAGCTCATCTCCATTTTCTGCTTCCATGTAAATAAAGGTCAGTAAAAGGTAACAGAAAATGAAGAACAAGGGCACGTTAGATACAAAACTTACGGTAAACTTGTTCCTGGGCCGTCCTGCGTTGTGACCAATGAGCTGACAACATATATGTAACGATCCAGAATACCCTCATTCCATTGGTCAAGCAAAGTGTTGCTCACGGAGAAGATAGCGGGAGGCAACAAAGCAGTATGGGGGATGGATGGAGTAATAACATCTTTGCATAGTGATGATGAAAAATAGGATGCAGAAATACACTATATTGCCAAAAGTATTTGCTCACCCATCCAAATTATTGGAATCAGGTGTTCCAATCACTTCCATGGCCACAGGTGTATAAATTCAAGCACCTAGGCATGCAGACTGTTTTTACAAACATTTGTGAAAGAATGGGTCGCTCTCAGGAGCTCAGTGAATTCCAGCGTGGAACTGTGATAGGATGCCACCTGTGCAACAAATCCAGTCGTGAAATTTCCTCGCTCCTAAATATTCCACAGTCAACTGTCAGCTGTATTATAAGAAAATGGAAGTGTTTGGGAACGACAGCAACTCAGCCACGAAGTGGTAGGCCACGTAAACTGACGGAGCGGGGTCAGCGGATGCTGACGCGCATAGTGCGAAGAGGTCGCCAACTTTCTGCAGAGTCAATCACTACAGACCTCCAAACTTCATGTGGCCTTCAGATTAGCTCAAGAACAGTGCGCAGAGAGCTTCATGGAATGGGTTTCCATGGTCGAGCAGCTGCATCCAAGCCATACATCACCAAGTGCAATGCAAAGCGTCGGATGCGGTGGTGTAAAGCACGCCGCCACTGGACTCTAGAGCAGTGGAGACGCGTTCTCTGGAGTGACGAATCGCGCTTCTCCATCTGGCAATCTGATGGACGGGTCTGGGTTTGGCGGTTGCCAGGAGAACGGTACTTGTCTGACTGCATTGTGCCAAGTGTAAAGTTTGGTGGAGGGGGGATTATGGTGTGGGGTTGTTTTTCAGGAGCTGGGCTTGGCCCCTTAGTTCCAGTGAAAGGAACTCTGAATGCTTCAGCATACCAAGACATTTTGGACAATTCCATGCTCCCAACTTTGTGGGAACAGTTTGGAGCTGGCCCCTTCCTCTTCCAACATGACTGTGCACCAGTGCACAAAGCAAGGTCCATAAAGACATGGATGACAGAGTCTGGTGTGGATGAACTTGACTGGCCTGCACAGAGTCCTGACCTCAACCCGATAGAACACCTTTGGGATGAATTAGAGCGGAGACTGAGAGCCAGGCCTTCTCGTCCAACATCAGTGTGCGACCTCACAAATGCGCTTCTGGAAGAATGGTCAAAAATTCCCATAAACACACTCCTAAACCTTGTGGACAGCCTTCCAAGAAGAGTTGAAGCTGTTCTAGCTGCAAAGGGTGGACCGACGTCATATTGAACCCTATGGATTAGGAACGGGATGTCACTTAAGCTCATATGTGAGTCAAGGCAGGTGAGCAAATACTTTTGGCAATATAGTGTATATGGAGGAATGGGAAAAAACAAATACCTGGGTGGAAAAAGTCTGCAATAATTGATATAAAGCACACTGCAAATATGCATCTACTTCAATGCACATGTGAGTCAAATAGTTAAAAAAAATCCTTTCAAACACAAAGTGGGGCTAAAAAAAATCACCACACCAGGAGGGGTAATCGGATCAGCTGGCATGCACATTTTTTATTATTATTTATTTTTCAGGTAGTTGGCAGTCCTAGGTAGGAATGGGAATGAGGGATGCAAAACAGTCAAACAAATGTTGAAGGGTTGTGAAGGAAAGAGAGACAGGAAAACTCAAAAACGGTGAATAATCATCTCAGACAGACCTAAAATAGAACCAAAGGGAACTATAAACCAAAGGTGGAAAAAACCAACACTAACCTAAAAAAAACTAAAATGCACAGAGAGAAGAACACAGGAAATAACTGCGTTTAATTGCAGTGAGAACTAAATTTTTTTCTACTTTTAAGGCGGAAGCATCAACAGAAACACTCCCTGAAGTTAGAAAGTTGAAGACTTCTTTATGTCTAAGTTTGAATCCAATTTGGCAGAGATTTACCTGCATAAAGAAAATCTAAATGCAGTTTATGCTGCTGTAATGGAGTCAGTTTTGGTGCATGAAATCAAATTTAGTGTCAAAATCCAAAATAAAATTTGATGTTATATGTTTTATTCAAAGATCTGCAGGTTTTCTTTTATTCCGAATAAGAATCCAGGAGGCAGGAATAGATTTATATAACTAGTGGTCACTCTTAGTGTTTGGCAGGGAAATACTCACTGCCTTTTCCAAATACAGGGATAAGCTGGAGTCATTTAGCCCACAGTCAGATTATTTGAATTCATATTTCATCATTAAGGTTTAGTACCTGTTTGACACGGGGCAGAGGGTCAAAGCCATAACCTTTTTAACTCTTGTGGTAGGATTTATAGCTGGGCATTATAGCAGCTCATAGGGCTAGTAAAAGTAAAGCTGTGTGAGAGATGGGCTCAGTGTAGCCGCGCCCTGACCACTGCTGCCTGTTCCAGTCCTCACACAGCACTGAGGTCTCCTAAACACATGCAGTTAATTTTAGATTGGCTCAGACTGACCACAGACACAGCTGAACCTTCTGAAATCTGGCCTTCATTGTTTGCTTCGTGTCTCTTCGCCTGTCTGGGAAACATTTCTTTACTTTATGTCTTCACCGGACCCCATTTCACCCCTTACACACACACACACACACACACACACACACACACACACACACACACACACACACACACACACACACACACACACACACACACTCACTCCTCATTTCTCCTGCTACCCATCAAGAGCAGCTGATTTACGTGGTGTTTGCACAGGGATTGTGCTCATAGCTCTGGAGGAAATGAAAAGTTCAAGTTGCACCACTAGGCTGGATTCAGGTTACTTAAAATAGTTCTTTGAAAAACTCTTGTCATATCACTTTTTTGAAAAGGGAGTGTTTACATTGTTCATCCACAGGTTACACATGTCTACCTCCTCTTTCTGTTCGTAGTTTATTAGAAGAATAAAATGGATTCTGCTCTGATTATATGTTTGGTTTCTAAGTACTGAGATGCCATTTTTACAGGTGCCAACTCTTGATGATTTACATCTTGCTTAAGAAAAACCTTTATAATCTATTGCCCCATTTACACTACCCACTGAAAATTTATCCATGCCTGTAAACAAGCAAATCAACATGGCGAGGCCCATAACATTCAGGAAGTTTGATTATAATAGGGATATTTCATTGTTCGCGGAGAAGGCAGTCTTTGGTGAATTTACTTGACAAAGTCGGCTTTTGGGAAGTGGATACGTCAAATGATATTCTAATGAGGACTTACAGATGCAGGAAACAATGACAGACGTTGAGGTTCATCACACTGCAAAGCAGAATCATCACTGGAAATCATGCGGCACGGTAGAGAAGCTACTAATATCTATGAACGTCTGAAATTTCATGATTACAGAAGCTAACTGTAAGGAGATGACGCGGTCTGCTCATGCGCTCTTTGTTATCTGAGAACCGAGCCTGAGGTGAACCGTGCTGAGCCCTACTGATCAACTAGTACCAGTTTAGCGTGGTTCGGTTGTGTCTGGCACGGTCCAGTTCAGTTTAGTGTGCCATTTACACTCAAAAGTTATGTCGGTTACTGTGCTCGGACCGATTTGGCACAGTTTCAAAAGGTTAGTGTAAATGGGGCTCCAAGGGGGGAAGATTAGGATCATAATGTCTTAACATCAGAAAATAGATGAATAATTAATGGAATGTCCTCTTTTTTCACATTAATGTAGCTACTAAAAGGGCAAATAGGATTTGTGTGTTCAGGATGGCAAAATAATGATCCAAGTATGAATATTTGTATTATGTAATCAGAATTTACTTTATACTGAACTGAAAAGGTTATTTTTGTTATATACTTTCATTACTTTGCCTTAGTTATCAAGCTTTTATTTGTTATACACTCACCGGCCACTTTATTAGGTACCCCATGCTAGTAACGGGTTGGACCCCCTTTTGCCTTCAGAACTGCCTCAATTCTTTGTGGCATAGATTCAACAAGGTGCTGGAAGCATTCCTCAGGGAGTTTGGTCCATGTTGACATGATGGCATCACACAATTGCCGCAGATTTGTCGGCTGCACATCCATGATGTGAATGTCCCGTTCCACCACATCCCAAAGATGCTCTATTGTATTGAGACCTGGTGACTGTGGAGGCCATTTGAGTACAGTGAACTCATTGTCATGTTCAAGAAACTAGTCTGAGATGATTCCAGCTTTATGACATGGCGCATTATCCTGCTGAAAGTAGCCATCAGAAATTGGGTACATTGTGGTCATAAAGGGATGGACATGGTCAGCAACAATACTCAGGTAGGCTGTGGCATTGCAACAATGCTCAATTGGTACCAAGGGGCCCAAAGAGTGCCAAGAAAATATTCCCCACACCATGACACCACCACCACCAGCCTGAACCGTTGATACAAGGGAGGATGGATCCAAGCTTTCATGTTGTAGATGCCAAATTCTGACCCTACCATCCGAATGTCGCAGCAGAAATCGAGACTCATCAGACCAGGCAACGTTTTTCCAATCTCCTATTGTCCAATATCGATGAGCTTGTGCAAATTGTAGCCTCAGTTTCCTGTTCTTAGCTGAAAGGAGTGGCACCCGGTGTGGTCTTCTGCTGCTGTAGCCCATCTGCCTCAAAGTTCGACGTACTGTGCGTTCAGAGATGCTCTTCTGCCCACCTTGGTTGTAACGGGTGGTTATTTGAGTCACTGTTGCTCTTCTATCAGTTCGAACCAGTCTGGCCATTCTCCTCTGACCTCTGGCATCAACAAGGCATTTCCGCCCACAAAACTGCCGCTCACTGGATGTTTTTTCTTTTTCGGACCATTCTCTGTAAACCCTAGAGATGGTTGTGCGTGAAAATCCCAGTAGATCAGCAGTTACTGAAATACTCAGACCAGCCCTTCTGGCACCAACAATCATGTCACGTTCAAAGTCACTCAAATTACCTTTCTTCCCCATACAGATGCTCGCTTTGAACTGCAGGAGATTGTCTTGACCATGTCTACATGCCAAAATGCACTGAGTTGCCGCCATGTGATTGGCTGCTTAGAAATTAAGTGTTAACGAGCAGTTGGACAGGTGTACCTAATAAAGTGGCCGGTGAGTGTATGTCATGCAGGCGTCCTGCTGTGCTCTTTCTTAGGCTACGTTCACACTGCGGGCTTTAATGTTCAATTCTGAATTATTTTTTGTGAAATCTGATTGTTTTGCATGTTTGTACACATATCCAAATATATGCGACTTTTATTTGATCTCCTGTGTGAACTGCATTCATACAACTTAAGTGTCCCGCATGCACACTAGAGGACGCTATAGTCACCTTTGTGGAGCGATGATGATGTTCAGGTCGTATTGGATTTAGGACCACATAGCCAAGTGGCCTGGGTCACATTTGAAAACATCATCAAACGTCATAAAAGGATCAGATAGAGGTCGTATACTGGCAAAAACAAAATCGGATGTGGGTCAGTTCAGGCTGCTGTGTGCTGTGTCTGTGTCCCTCAGTCACTATATATAGTGGGGTCTACATAGTGGAATTTAAAGTGAACTCAGTTTACTCACCATTCGGAGAGATGATCACTACTTTTCGCTCCGCGTTGGTCAAGAAGCTCCCCCTCCCACCATGGTGCATGCCTCATCTTTGTTATTAATCACCACTACAAAAATACCATGATGCTGTGGGAGGAGAGCTCTTGCAAAGCAATCTGGGATATATCTGCTCATCTAGTGACGATTGTTGATCACTACTTTTTAAGGTGCATTGTGGGAAATTTCGAGTCCACTACTTTTTTATCCACTCATTGCTCAGACACTCATCTAAAATGGCGTAAACACTATATAGTGCCCTATATAGTGATAAAGGCAGATGTTCGGACACAGCCTTACTCTGCCTTCTCCTGCTATGCTTCACTCTCCTGATTTGGGGATCAGCTTCACGTGCTGCTCTTAAATTCCTGCAGGTGTTTCCACCTGGGTCTCGATCCACTGATACTTGCTTCTCGCAGCCATTCTGCACCAGATCGTGTCGTTGCTTATATGCGGTTCATTCCCAGTACTTGTGTGCACTGCCTGCCTTTCTGTGCTCACTGGGTTCCTTTAATCTTCTCACTTTGGTTAAAACCTGGACTGCCTCTGCCTGCCACCGGCCTGTTCTGCTTATATCTCCAGGTCAATTGATAATATCTACATCATTTGGTAAAACTTTTAAGTGCTTTTCAAGCTGGATTATCTGATTCTCTGTCTGATTGCTAACATTATATGTTTGAAATAAAGATTTGAATATCATTCATATGCAGAGCAAAGGCAATGTTACTATTTGTGTCAGAGAGCAGCTAAAAAAAAGAGTTCTACTATTATTTTCAAACTAAATAATTACCATGTTACCATAATTAGGGAGGTTTTGCATATAATTGCAGAACCGGTTTCTATGCATGTGCGTATGTTACTTTAACTCTGAGATTTCCAGACAGAAAAAGAAAACTTTGCTGCACATGATTCTGGTGGCACATTTTAAAATACCTTTATCAGTAGTACGAGCTGAAACTTTAGAATGGAAAAGGATATTTTCTTGTTTTCTTTTTGTGTACATCTAATAGTACAAAGCTAAGGACTGTTTTTTATTAATAATTTGCAGTCAGACTGTTGCACAGATTCAGTCCACCCGCTAAAATACAAAAGCATTTTCTGGTGGTTCTGATTTCACTGGTTTTGAATAAACATATTTCTCCTAAACTGGTACAATCCTTCTCTTTCTGTGAACAGCTTCTGATTGTTTTCTGATAGTAGAAATTGTTGTATTTGTACAGAATCGTAACCAACCTTAGAGATGGTTTTAAGGTTAATTCCCAGTTTCTCTATGTTCGTATTTAGTTTTCTTAAGTTCTGACTGACAATTAACAGAAGTTTTCTGTCATCTATTGCCTCATCAATGTTTGACTGTTTCTACAACCCACTTTTCTTGCCACCTAATAACTTATCAGTCATTTATATAAGATAGTTTTAAACCCAAAATGAATGTTATTACTGCTTTTTGCTAGCATTGAACCACTTAACATGGTTTCCTCCTTCCTCACCAAGTGTCTCATTCTCAGATAAGTTTTCTTTAAAAATGTTTTTTTTCTTTCATGTATCAGAAATACTTAGTTTAAGAAAAGATGTTTCATGAGGAATGTAAATGAGTGCCATTCCCCTACCACTCGCCTCCTTTCTCCTACTCCTCTGCAGCTCATTGGCCTAAGACTGGCTCCCCATGGCCGACCATAAGCATGAGGAGATCATCTATTAGCATAATTGCTTCTCATTATATCTACCACCTATTGATCATTCTCTCTAGGACAAAGGAGAAGAGAGTGAGTTCGGATCAAACAATGTCCTCTATTTAGTACCATGATTTTACAGTTTAATATCAATTCAACAGGACTTCTTTTGTTTACTGGAATTCAGACAGAACATATTTTGGTGATGAAGAAGCATTAACTATATTATTTTAATTTACACTTTGATATAGTATGATATAAAAATCTATCTTCTCCAGGTTTTTACGTCAGGGTTGTGGTCAGGCCAGTTCCTACTGCGGCTGTCTATGGGAGAGAGGCAGGGTCCACCCTGGACAGGTTTGAGACACACAACCATGCACACACACCTAGGGACAATTTAGAGATGCTAATTAATCCAACAGACCTGTTTTTGGACTTTGAGAGGAAGCTGCAATAATACAAATATTTCAAAAGCCAAAATTGTGGAGATGATTTTTGTGTCTAATTACAAATAATTGCCTAAACCGGTTTCATTATACATTGAAAAACACCTTTACAGCCTCCATGAATGTAGAACGGATGGCGTTGGAAACAAAGCATATTTTATTAATAAACCTCCCTGCCCTTTTATGGCATTAGAGGCAAAATGTCTGCATAATGCATATCTCTAACTGGTTTGAGAGGACGATGTTTGAGCTGTTTTAGAAGCATTTTAATTTAGCTCTGTTTTATTTTCTGCAAGTGAACTGCAGCAAATGACCTCTAAATGCACAGTAGATTCAATTTGCACCCTGATATAAAGGTGGATCATATTCATTCCCTTACATCCCTGTTATTTTCAGTTTCATCTATATAAATCCAATAATGATTATTATTCTTGCTGTAGTACAGTGCATTGAAATGAGACTATAGATTTTTCCGGACAGGAACCCCAGATTGAAATGGTTGTAGCAATGTGGGAATTCCAACTGATGAAAGTGGTTAAAAAAGAGTTTGAAGTAAATAATTGTATTGAAAGATGAATAAAAATGCATAACGTTTTGATTCTCAATCATAGTGAAAAGTCAGAAATAGAATGTTCTTTTATTCCTGGTGTTATTAGAAGCATAAGGATATTTGTATCAATTAGACTGAATGCTTATCTTTTACCTGCATTTTAACCTTAATCTGTGAGATCAGGGATGGGTGCATATGTAGAGAAACAGACATAATATTTTCAAAGCTGAATGAAACAGTCAAAAGGAAAAACATCAGCTGAAATAGACTGAAATTTCCACATCTTTTGAGAATTTGTCATGCATGGTTTCTTATTTTAGACCAACCATGATCTCTAAGGTGTTGCACAAGCAAAAGCAGCGTGGCCCATTACCGTCTCTCAAAATAAGCAAGAAAGACAAGAAATATTTGACAAAAAAAGCTTGAAGTTTTCATTCATTTAGTTATTCTGCATAGCTTTAACTCTTCCAATCCATCTTCAGTTAACATCTCAACATTATTTAATTTTGGTTTATCTGTGTTGAAATCTCAGAAAAGAAAACTACTGCCAGCTTTGCTGCGGTTCAGGAACCCCTACTGGGTCTCCTCTGTGTATCCAGGAGCAGAAACGTCTCTCAGTGATTCATCTTTGAGTCATTTTTCCAGTGCTTGTGTTTCTGTCTGTGTTTTACTTCCGGTTTGGTTTCAGTGGATGTCTGCAGCCTGTGTAGGAGGATGTATGATAGATTAGCAGATCGCATTGTGTTATTTCTCCATCCTCTAGACCTTGCTATGTGGGACACCTGAATAACAGATGGGAGGAAATCTTCTACTATCTGAATAAAATGATATCCTAACAAACCAGGTGTCTTTAAGTCAGTCAGTTTCCAGTAAGAAAAAAAACTCCACCTCAGGAGGACACCCTTTGTGTCTGTTTGCTCTATCTGAGGATTCCTCCAATCTGGGAGCTGGTGGGCGTCTTGACACCCCCCGCCTTCCTCTCCCCTCGTCCCGTCCTTCTTACTTCACTGCCTCCAGCCAATCAGAGGACAGAAAGGCCTATTCACGTAACTGCCCCCACCCCCCTCAAGGTTCCCATGACAACGAGCTTTGGTCCAGGCAGCATCTTGCTGTGGTGAGAAGAACAGGGTGAGAAGCGGCAGGAGGAGAGGCAGACACACAGGAAGGAGAAAAATAGAACAAACTGAGCTGGAGGATTACGCTTTTGGATCCCTTCTTCCCTCTGTGCTGTAAGTCATCTCCTCTCTCCTCTTCCAGTTGCATCCAATTCAGATCAGGGATTTTAATGCAGTTGTCATAAATATTTCATGGTGTGTCTCTGAGGATATTACAGGTGACATCATGCGAATTCTTTGTGATCCATTCCGAATGCCGCCTGCCTCACCTTTGATAGATGCCCTTTGTTTGTGTTCTTTAGTCAGCATCCACTGATCCTCGATGACAGAGCGGTATAGTGAACAGAGGCGTGGTGAGATCAAGGAGCTCAACACAAATAAAGGCACTTTCATAATGTGGTGAAACTCTCTGTGATGTATTGTGATCTAGCAGCAAGTCATTGAGCTTTTATTCTCCTTTCTGCTGCTTAAAGCTGCCCTCTTCCTCTCTCCCTCTGCCATTCTCACACAAGCAGACCTGTTTGCTTCTTTGCATCCTCCTGGGGTTTCGTTTAATTAGCAAATCCGTACAAATCCAACTAGGGCAGCTGGCTCTGATTGGAGATCTCATATGCAGAATGTCCTTGTGCTGGTAGAAACACTGTGATTAAAAAAAAAACACTTTTAGAGTTCAGATGTGGTTGTTTTGAGCTGAACTTCAGCCGATGCCTCCATATCTTTTTGATGAAAAGATTCATACTTTGTTTTGTATTATCACTATGGGCATGCACGAAGATTGTTTTTTACCGTGGCAAGACATTTTAGAGATTTGAAAACAGCAGATCATTTTCACAGGTTAACAGTTCCTTTTAATGCAGTTTATTGTTGCAGGGATCTGGGTTGTATGTCATCTGAAGGCACAACAGGTCCAATCCGTATTGAAGTCCAATTTGGTGCAGACACAATTCAAGGTATAATATGATGCAGGCAAATCATGAGATCAGTCAGTGACATCATAAAAGTAATGGATCTAAAGAAAGCCCATATAAATGCATTTTTCTGTCAACTTTGCAAAAATTTCCTATACTTTGTTAATGGTTATTTATAATATTTTGAAGGTTATTGTTTGAATGTATAACAATACCTTTTTGCTACCGACAGTCATTTAACAACACTTATAATTTTTGGTCCTATAGACCAATGTTTCAAAAAGCTTTTTTGACTTGTGTACCCCTTTGGGCATTGTCTCACCATGAGTACCCCTCTCAGCCAAAAGTATTTATGATTGTCCAAAAGTCGAACGTACAATAACTGATTTGAAAATTAAAACTATTTTACTTAATCTTTTAATATGAGCATTTAATTCTTATTTATTTTATGTTTTCCATCGCAAATAAAAAACAACATAAATATGTTGCCCGGAAGTTAGAAAGGAATAAAAATAAATACAAAATAAAATCCTATTATAAACCTGTACGGTATTTATAAAACTGGAGCTCCTCTGAGTAATTCCCTAATAATCACATTTAAAGTGGATGAAATGTAAGCAAAATACAGAACAAAAGTTATAGTCAGACTAACCTAATTAGGTGTACTTTGTTTTGATCAAGAAATCTGGGCTTCTTCGATGAGCTCTGATAGATCAGTGTGAAAAAAAACAGATACTAGGCTGCTCTCTTCATCCAGTCTGTTCCTCTGCTTGGTTTTTAATGTGCATCACAGCTGAAGGTGAACTCAAAGAAAAACTTACTTTATAGTTGATTTAAACTTGTTAGATTTTTTTTCAATTGGGTCCTTATAAAGGAGAACAGATCCCATCCCTATTTTATTTTTCTACCTAAGAAATAAAATATTTTCCTGTACCCCTTGCAATGCACTCGTGGAACACTAGGGGTACGAGTACCATAATAGCTGTTTTGTTCTTGAGAATGTCTTTACTCCCTTATCTTCAGGAGAGTACAATCTGGTTGGAGCAGCCATACATGGTTTCATATAAGTTGAACTTTACATTGTTTAAACTGTTTTTTTCAAGGAATTTATTCAAATCTAAATAAAAAAATAGAACCTAGATGGAGAGGGGTAATACATGATGTGTAGAGTTGATTATGAAAGTGGAAGGTTTCCTCACAGTTGGATCTAAAAGGGCGTTGTAACATTGTTTAAGATAGAGAACATAGATAATGGGCTTTTTTTGATCAAAGTGAAGGAAATTTACCTTTGATTGCTTTTGTGCTGAATTGCGTTTTGTTCCCTTTTGATTTGATTGAACATTTGACAGATTTTTCTTAATGGTCCTGGAAGTAGAAGATCTTTTCTTTGACAAACACACAGCACAATCTCCTCTCGCTGATTTGAAGTAATCGCTTCTCTCTACGCTTTATGTGATCTAGGCTGACGAGTTGCAGATAAAGAAAATACTGTATGGTTTCTGTAGCAAGAAGACAAATGTTGGATTGTTTTGTAATTGAGACAGAACAAAGCAGTTTATCAGCGGTGCATATTTCTGTCCGTGGGGAGCAGCCAAAGGCTCACTGCAGTAAATAGCTTTTTATGCAATGCCTTTCCTTGTACAGCAATTGTTTAGACGTTATAATTTTCCAGAGTTGTAATCTTATGGTCTTCCACTAAAGCTAACTTTAGTCTCTATTGAACCTGTTGCGCAATATGTGTGTAAGCTCTATGTGAAAGAAATTAAAGGGACTTTGAATTTTGTAAAATTGAAAGATTTTAGGCGTAGAACAACCGCTAAATTACCAACTCAGACATTATAAGCAACAAAAACATCATGAAGCATTATTAACCATAAAGGTTATCGTTTCTATTTTGAGCAGATGACACAGATGTGTTTTATTGTTTTATTTATTTATAATGCCTTTTCTATGATGCTCTGTTGATAAATCCACCTCTTTAAGTGTCCTGGATAAGATTAGAGACTGATACCTTCTATGAAGTTTAGTCACGCACAAGGCGTTCTATACTTTTGTACAGTAAATGAGAAGTTAAAGCTCTATAATTGCATTTTTTTTGTAGGTCCAAACTCCTATCTGGATCTAGAACAAATGGTAGTCTCATTCCATTCCTATTTTAGAGTAACATTCAGCTAAGGCTCTTCTAAAAAACAGAGCAGTAATATGATATTTATAGAACAGATTAGAAAAATCTCTTTATTGTCTCACAATGGGGAAATCCTGGTGTTTACAAAAACATTATAGAAAAACTGGTCACACAAAGGTGGACCTTAGACAAATGTATAAGAATAACATTATAGCAAGGAGTTAAAAGATAAACAATAAAATACTGTACTGTAAAGTGTTTTAACAATATAAAAACTGTACACCTGGAGAATAAAATAACCAATATACAGCTATGGACATTTTTACAGTAATGGATATTTGACAATAGCAGCAATATCAGAGATGTGCAAAAACGACAACAGGATGTTATTTAACTGACTAAGGTAGAAATTGTGCAAAATCAGCCTGAATGTAACAACTTATCTCTGATGATTCTAAGTTTATAGTAAAGTGCTGAATTAATGACGAAAGAGAGCAGCTCTTTCTGTTACTTTTTTTGTCTTCAGATGAATAACCTGAACACAAAGAAGACATGTTATAAACTAAATCACCAGATCACATTTTACCCTTGTAAAAAGCTTCTTGGTTCAGATCCTCTGAAGAGTGAGGACCTTTACTGAATAATTTTTGAAAGAAAATTTTATAGCTGTCTATGCAGTTCAGTAAACTTTGCCTCAGTTTTGATAGAACATTTTGTTTTTCACCTAAACTCATTTTTTATTCATCCTTTTATATATTCACTCCTATGCATAGAGATACATTTTTATGTATGAAGACGTGACAAAAAATCAAATTAATCCAGTTTATTTTAAAAATTTCATATAAAAGATTGCTTATTACCCTTGACTGTTAATATGAAAGTGAGTCTATTTTAAAATTAACAATGGCATAAATGAAGCACCATTTTTCTTAATTATGAGACATAAACACATTTAATATAGGTGATCCCCTCATTACTGCGTACTTATGATTTTAACTAAACTCAGATTCTAAAAATTTTAAATTAAGCTTTATACTTGTAATATGTATTAAACCATAATAGAAAATACTGCTTTGAAGAAACGTGATATTTTATTTATTGTAAATGTTTTTAAAGATTTGTTAATCATTTTTTTTTTGTTGTTGTTTAAATTGAAGCTTGTGTAATATGTTTTATCATTGTGTTATTTTTATCATGTTTATGGAGGCAGAAAAAGTTATTTTGGCTTCAAGAAATGGTCATCAAAATTTAGCAGTACATATAAGGGATAATTTACAATGCTGTCAAAATAATTTGGATCTGCCTTTAAAAAGTAAACTGTATCAGTCAATCTTTCATGCCTGTATCATTATAACCAACATGATAAAATGAAATAACGTGAAATTTAACTTTGCCGGGAGTATGAACACTTTCTGTTAATACAATTCAAATCATCCTCAAATATGTTTATCTCCACATGAAAATTAAAACCCTTTTAGGCTCCGTTTTATTTTTTTGAAACAACAATTGCTAAACGATTCTGAATTTACATGTAAGGTTACTTTGCCCCCCAAAATATGGCGGACGCGCTGACGTACAGTTTCAATTTAACAGGCCTATTTCAGTATCTGTCTTATTTCCGATTGCAAGTAAAAGCAACGATACTGCTGCGTCACATTGGCAGAGACCAATCGGATTAAAGTGATCTAAATGAAAAGGAGCAGAGGGATTCAAATATGGAATAAGGGGGGGAGGGGTCGATGTTTACTAGCCGTTTGATAAGTTTACACCGTTATAGACTGCCATTTAAACTGCAATTATTTTCACAGTTAATTATTTTCTTGCAGTATAAATATATTTTTAGCATAACTTATATTTATTCAGTGCTTTTTTTTGATAATATTTCTTTCCATTCCCCCTCTGGGATTCCCTAATGGTCTGTACCGATCCTCCGTGTCAGTTTCAAGTTGCGCCTTCTCCCTCTGCTGTTCGGTCCCTTCCTCTGGCCTCACGGACAGAGCTCACTACTTCATAGTCCCATTTTATAATAAAACTTGGAACCTTTCGCTAAAATGGATTCATATATACAGGATAGGGGGACCTTTTAACCGCTAAGGATTCAAAGGTAGGACGGCATTCCTCCCGCTCGCCTGTGTGTTTCCTAATAGGATCCGTGGGCTGCACCGTTTGCACGTTTGGCGAATGAAACGCTCCGGTGATTTTTTCAATGGAGCGAGTAACGATTTAACCACAGCGACCTTTATAAATCTGTCTAGTTCTATCATCTGCATTCAACATGCCGTCATGCTTGTGCATCTTTCTGGTTTTAACGGGACAGCCTGTGGAATGTGTTGCATGGGGACTTTATAGAGTCTCACACTGAAATATAAAAGTTAATTTTCTGAGTTTTGCAAATAAGGGAGGCGCAGAGCCAAGGTTATGAAAACGACAAAAATAATTTAGGATTAAAGATGCAAAGTTTGAAGTTTGACTACATTTGCAGCTGCTGGGATGAAAGGCTCTTTAGTCACTATTAATATGCCTGTTATATCAGACTTAGATTTATTTAGTCATTTTTATACACAGTTGTAGACAAAGAAATTTCGTTAAGAAAAGCTTTCTAGGAAATTTCTTTCTTTTTTTTTTTTTAAGTGCAGCCTTGAAAAAAAGTAAAAAAAATACATTAAAAACAGTAATGTAAACATATGCAGGGGCGGAGCTAGATGAGGGGCCATGGTCACCCTAACCCCGCGGTTCTCAAAGTGTGTGGCGCGACCCACTGGTGGGGAATTGAGACGTGACAGGTGGGGCGCGCCAAGTTCCGGTGTGTGTGTGTGTGTGTGTGTGACTATAAATGTAGAACGTGTGAGAGCAAACTGTCCTTATAGCTGTATGTTGCCGCTTTTTAGACCAATCAAACCCACAAAGTAATCATTACTAGCCTACATGCAGTCTAATTAAAAGAACATTAGATATGAGAAACATTTCACCTGGAACTGAAGTGCCAAAATAATTATTGACGTGACGTCGGCATATTATTTGTAACGGAATAAACTTTCGCGCCCCAGTGTTGCCAACTCAGCGACTTTGTCGCTATATTTCAGACAGTGGCGGATCTAGAAAATTTTACATGGGGGGGCAAAGGGGTGGCAAGAGGTCTTGGCAGGGTGGCAGAAGTAAAGTACATGGGAATCCTTATATGTGAGCTGCTTTAACCAAATAAACACAAAACACTTTTAAACTACAGTAGTTCTTGTTTAATCATGCCCTTACACACTACAAAGATTTTCTTTTAAATTCACAACAGAATAAGCAAAGTGCAGTGATCGAACAAAAAAAAAACCTGCATCTTTTAAAAAGTAAAAGTCTAACAAGCAAAATCCCTTTAATTTATTTGTTATAATAATTGTGTCCAAGATGCAGTGGACTACAAGCACTTATTTCCTCATTTCCTTCACTCATTCCTGTGTCTCCTTCATGTATTTCCTCTTTTTCGTCACTTATTTCTGTGTCTCCTTCAGTCTTTTCCTGCACTGACCCTCCTGGGCTCTCCAGTTTACTGCCTTCTCCCTCATTTCCCTTGCGCTCTTCCTCTTGTGTACTTGTTGGAATTTTCTTTGCAAAAAAGCTGGTTATATCCCCACTTTTAGCCTTCCTTTTCATGGCTAGGCCTATGAAGTAATAGTCCTTGTATTTCATTAGCCTACACTGTAGGGCCATGGAACTTATAAGTTAAGTAGCATATACTACAATACATATATATATATATATATATATATACATATATATATATATATATATATATATATATATATATATATATATATAGGTATTGTAGTATAGCCTATATAACAAATATAAATGAGAAAGATTTATCACATTCACACACCAGTTATGTTTAGACTACTTAATTCTATTGTATTTGTTATTTCCCCAGTTATAACCTGGTTTCATTGCGATATCTGAGAGGAATTGGATTTATAGGACTGCTCAGCTAATCAAATCAACACTGTAGCCTGCGTGTTGTAACGTAACGGCGGCATAACGGTTACCATCAGTAAATCAGTTAACATTATGGATAAAAAAAATATTTTGTATTTTTTTATTACCGGTAAGCTGTTTTTTTCTTAACATTAATCAAAGGGAAGAGTGCTCTTACAAATCCCGAGGGAAGGATTTGACCGACACACTCGCTGTTTTTGCTAATCGTCTTTAGCAGATATTGACTACAAATGTAACTTTTAAGTGAAACGTGTGTTTAAACTACACCTGGTAAAAGTCACTTCACCTTCAGATGCCCTGGGACAGCTCAGTCTCTCCAGTTGGTTTGCACACTACAGAGCCACCGCGACGCTGCAGACTGTGTGTGTGTGTGTGTGTGTGTGTGTGTCAGACAGACTGAGCGCGAACTGCGCTCTGCACGTTTGAATCAGGGGCGTAGCTAAGTATTTGAGGGACGGTGGCAAATAATACATTAAAAATAAAAAACTAAATTGCAACCTTTTGGTAAATGTATTGTTTTGAGAAGCCTGTGAACATAGTGGCAGGTTGTTTTTACAGGTACAGCTTTTGGATCATCAAAGTTAGGGGGGCAGCTGGGGGGGCAAGGCTCCATATTGGGGGGTCAGCTGCCCCCCCTTGCCCCCCTTTAGATCCGCCCATGATTTCAGACCCCTCCAGCGACTCTTTTTCAAAAAAGCGACTAGCGACAAATCTAGCGACTTTTGGAGACTCTTACGTGAAAGCACGTATCGTTCCTTTTCTTGTCCTCCAGCGGCAGGTGCTGCCGTGGGGCGCCTCCTCCGTCCCAACCCCGTTCTCCCCCGCTATCGCAGGAGTCCCTCTCAGCGCTGCAGTCAGAGCAGAGACACAGCATGTTTAACTTTAGCGTCCAGACTGCAAATAAAGCGCACATGCGCCGGGATTGACGGCGCAGGTTGATCATAAATAACTGAATTTGAAATATTTTATTAGTTTATTATGCAATGAAAAATAAAGTAAGTCTATTTTTTCCTATTCTGTCTGCAGCACCTGCTGATTTTAGGTCTGCTGAGGAGGACCAGTTTATTGAAATGACGTCTGACTCCACCCTGAAGCTCAGGTTTAATGCTCAGACTAATAGTGAATTCTGGTTAGGAGTGGAGAGGGAGTATCCACTCATCGGGCAGAGAGCTGTGTGCATTCTTCTTCCCTTTGCCACATCATATCTCTGTGAGATGGGCTTTTCAGCTGCTGCTTCAATGAAAACAAAATACAGATCTCAGCTGAACATTGAGCATGACTTGAGAGTGGCAGTATCAAGCCTGCAACCCTGTTTTGAGAAACTGTGCAATGCAAAACAGGCTCATTGCAGCCACTAATGCAGGGATAAATAGACCTGTCTTGCCAGATGGATTTCACTTCTTTTCTTTTATTAACAGATTGCAGAGTGCCACTTTAATTTTTTCTATCTTTGAGCTTGATACAAATTTTGACACAGCTGCATTTTTATTTTCTTTATTTTTTAGCTTGCTGTTATTTGATGTAGATAGTTTGTATTTAGATACTACTTGTTACTTCAGTAAAATTGGAACATTTTAAGATTGTTGCATATTTCATTAGCATTGTGTTGGGGCGATGGGGACAGGCGGGGCTTGAAAATTCCCCCTTGTCCAAAGTGGGGAATGACAGAAAAAGTTTGAGAACCACTGCCCTAACCCAATCAGTGGCCACTGCTACTATGTTTTCCCCTCTAATACAGACAGTGGCAGCAGTAATACTCTCGATTGGGATGTTTTAACTTATTTAACATTTTAGTTTTCTATATTTAAACAATTACCTGATAACAAAAACACTGTGGTTAATTATGCACATCAATATACAAACATTAAAGATGATAAGTTCAGAATTCATGCTCTTTTCAGAACTAGATTTTGTCGTATATTGGGTAAAGAGGAAATTATGTCTCTGCAAGTCATCTAAGGAATCTTTACTGAAATCAGAGATGAATAACTACTTTCATAATAAGTACATGTAAATATCAATTTTATGCTGAATGATTATTAAAAAAGTAGGTTAGTAATGACAATGAATAAGATGTTCGCCCCATAACTTAAAACTGAAAGAATTTTGTCCACTTCACCTTTAATTTAGACAGCATGGGTGTTTAAATATATGCTAACAAATATCTATTTCTTAGCAAAGGCTGTAGGAAAGTATAGTTTGTCTTTATTTAGAAAATATGGATGTTTTGATTGTTCATTTTCCTCTTGCCCCCCCCCCCCTCAGTGCACATTGGTTATTACCTGGCCACCCTTGTAAAAAATTTCTGGCTACGCCTCTGAACATATGACTGTATATTTACAGTTCTAACATTTAATAAAAAAAAAAATAATAATAAAATAACCCATTTTACAAAACATTCAGCAGTATATGAGTTGAATGTTTCAACAAAACGATAGAAGCAAATGTGAAAAGAAGGAGGCTGACTTCTGCCTCTCACTTTAATTAAAAGCTTACTTAAAAGCTGGAAACAAAAAAATAGCTTTATTTAATTCCCATGAAACCTTCTGCTTATGTTCTCGGAGGAAAGACCAACCATTTGTGTCTTTGTTGTAAATGTCAATTACATGACCTTTTAACAGCCCCTTTATTTAGCCCAAAGCTCATGTTTGTTACTGTACAGCATGCTGTTTTCACTGCAAAGACATACATAAGAAAGTATTGCCATCTTTGTCAAGCTGATCATAAATATTTCTGTCACTCCTCCTGTTGGATAACAAATAGCTTTCTGACACTAAACCAGGCTCTTGCTTGTGTAGCCTTGCAGGATATTACATTAAAAATACTTCAATCCCAAGATTAGGATTTTTACAGATAATCCAATTTGCAGTGGAATGTAAATCTTGGTTGATTTTTTATTTTTTTTTTCTTGTTCGACAGAGCTACACTATAAATACTGACTATGTAACAGGAATGGGGGACAGAAATGGGTATGCTTCTTTTGTTCTTATCATTTCTGAAAAATCTTAAAACTTAGACATGTTTCATGTTTGTTAATAGTGTGATCACCACAGTACTTTTCTTTCAGCGTAATGGGAAATATGATACAGTCTAAGTATTGATGCATTGATGATTAAACGGTGATAATCTATAAACTCTTATTATTCTTTAAAGAAATATAAGCTTTTCTGAAGATGAATTGGGTTAAAATCCATGCTGTGTCCCTGCTCTGTTCTGTATGTATAGGTTACATTAAGTTTAAATGTGACCTCTGGGTTTATTGAAATAAATCTAATTAGATCATGAGTTTTCTAAATGAACCTGACTGAACAGTTTGTCCATGATGCAGAGCCCTGCTATTGAAGGAAGAATCTGTGGCCCCTGAGGGATCCACGCTTTTATTCTTGTTTCTTTCACTCTTGCTGATTGCCTGCACGCTGGCTTTAATATTGCAAAACAAATTGCTTCTACCTGACCCAGATTTGGTCCATGCATTATATGACCAGAGTCAGTCTGTGGTTAAATGAAGCGGGAGGTCCTGAGCTGACAGGCGTTTCTGCCGAACAAAGCCTTTACCTCCATCTCAGTTGAGTGAAGGCGTGTCTGTGTTATTGATCTGTGATTTCCATCTCAGTTATGCTTATGTTTTAGTGAGTTTTTTTATTAAATGTAGCAGATATATATGCAGAGGATGGACATCTCTGTAGTCCAACAGGGCTTCTCCTAGCTGTTGAATAGAGAGTGGTGGCCTAATGGTTAGGGCATTGCACTTGGGTCCCAGAGGTTCTGAGTTTAAGTCCCCCTCTCACAGACTGCCACTCTGGGTCTCTGAGCAATGACCCTTTAATCCCACACTGCTCCCCTGGTGGCGCACAATGGCAGCCCCAACGGCATGGGTGAAATGCAGAGAGGTCATTTCGTTGCTTTGTACTTGTGACAGAGTAATGACAATAAAGTTGGATTCTATTCTATTCTATTTTTGGATCATGGCACTCCATGTCTGTAGTTTGAGATCCGCAGAATCAGGAGGAGGATGTTTGCTGGTTGAGTCTGCAGCAGATGCAAATGATGGGACATTCATGACAGAAAATGTCACATATGTAATCTTGTTTCTGTAGTTCAATTTTAATATTTAATTAATCAGAGCTCCCTCATTTCTTAGTTAACATTTGGTTGATTTGGGGTTCACATGGTGTACTGAAAATGGTATTGATGATATATATTTTTATTCTAACAATAAATAATAGTTCTTATAAGCACCAGAGGTAGGGCTGGGCGATATGGAAAAAAAACTATATCACGATATGGATTATTTTATATCACGATAACGATATATATCACGATATACCACAACCGATGTTGCATTTTATATTTTCATAGTCCGTCAGATGGGCAGGGTTGAAAAAAATCTTTCATCGCCTATTTTTTACCCATCATCTTGTTTCCTAATATGAGAATCCCAACCCCAAACCAAGAACACCAGTTAAGCAATTTGCGGCCATGACAGTGAACAGTATAGAATCTTGGCTATTGCGCTGCAGTAATTAATCATTTAATATTCGTTTGTTATTGACATTTTATAAAATTCCAAGGCCAGGTTTTTCTCTCGTCTTTCACTTACCTTGTTTTCCACTAGGAGGGTCCAGTCCTTGATGAAATGGATGGTGAGACTCATATAAGGCTGTGTTGCTCTACTCATCCACATGTCCGTAGTCAACGCATAATGCGTCGCACTGCGTACCTCTCTCTCCACTTCAGCCCGACAACTAGCATATAAGCCAGGCAGCTCCACTTTACTGAAATGTTTTCGACTAGGCATCACATATCTGGGATCGAGTGTACGGACGAGGTCCCGAAAGCTGTCTTTCTCGACTATGTAAACGGGGGCCATGCCTTTACAGATATAGCGTGAAATAGCACCTGTGATCTGCTTGTGTCGCTGAGACGTCTTCTCAGATTGTGATCCTTGGGCGAATGCTTCCTTAAGCTTCGGCTGTGAGAATTTCTTTCCAGTGCTTCCTGTATTTTCATCCCTTGTTTGTTTTGATCGGAGTGGTTGTAGTTTCCCGTGTTCTTGTTCATGATTTTTCTTCAGGTGGTAAAAGAGGCCGGAAGTATTTGCATCAGCCGCTGGAACGGCTTTGCTGCACAGTTTACATATCGGCTGCGTTTGTTCTTTATCAGATGGCTGAAATCCGAAATATAACCAAACAACCGAGCTGCCTCCCCTTTTGGGCAAAAGTGGTGTTTGTTGTGTCTGTGACCTGGCAACCGTTTCGGACTCTGTAACCGCTGCTGTGGTAACATTTTCTTGGGTGTCCATCATTCATTTTTTTTCAAGCCAGAAAGAAATTTCGCAGGCTCTCTCCGTCAGTAATGTCGCAAACGTATGGTGCAAAGCCGCGTGACGTAAAGCGGTGTAGTGTCGCAAAACCACGTTCTCTACACATTATCTTTTTATTCTCTTTTTTTTTCGTTATATACACTTAGAGTTTGCATAGCAAAAACGCAAAATGTTATATTAACAAATTATATTAAAATGTATATTAGCAGTAATAATAATAATAAAGTTTATCACGATAGAAAAAATAGAGGAGAAAGGTCACGATAGACATGTTTCTCTCGTCCTCACGATATATATCGCCATATCGCCCAGCTCTAACCAGAGGTGACATTAAACACAGGTGTGTGAGAGAATAGTCAATCTGTCTCTTGAATCTCTTATTAGTGATTAATTCAGCAGTATTGAATTTGGTGAATCTGTACTTTCACTCTGACACTTCCAAAAGGCTCTCTGCAGGTTCAGTCACAGACAGGTTCAGAAGCTGAGGAAGAAAAAACTGGCAAACCTTTGCCCTTCAGCCTTCCTGTTATCTAGTGGAATTCTTGTTCTCTAACATCCTGATTTCAGCACGACATGTTTTAAAAAATTGGATTGGTTTTAAAGAGCGTCTTCTATCTTTTTTTTTCTATTTAAAGACTTCTTCGTTCATCAAGTACCTGCATTAAGGCTTTGACTGATCATGAGAAGTTTTTTTTTGTTTCTGGCTTCTAGTTGGTCATAGCCAGTTGAGATTAAAATTGTTTTATATAGGTTTCTTTGCATTGCTTATTAAGAATCTATTTCTATTTCTCAAAGCCCTTGTACTTGCATTTAGGGCTATTTTATGTTTATGAAGCTGTAATTTTTGGAAAATATTTTTTATTTCAAACCAATGCCCTCCATGTGCCTCCATAGTTCAGTGCAGCATCAGCTAATTTTTATTCTTAGACATAAGCTCATTAGGGATGAACGATATGTCCGCAATAATATCTGAATCGGCAAATGTTGACCATATTTAACCATATTTGTATCCGCTAAGTAAAACAGATATTTATTTACATGACGTGGCTGTTTTTGTTTTAAGGGGGGGGATCAGTTATGGTATGTTTGGTCATGTGACAGCGACTGGGAAGCAGTTACCGGTACATTGTCAGAACTGTAGTTTCATGGTGTGCAAAGGGTGGAGAAATATAGGACATTGATTGAATATTATTCACCATAACAGGGCTATTGTTATCAAGTAAGTATATCAGCCCAGATTTACATATCTGCGTCCCTAATACGCATAACTAACATCCAGGTAATAGTCAAAGTCCACCCGTTTTGAATAAGGGTCCACCCCATTCCCGTTGGTCCGTTCCAATTTGCATGTTTTCAAAACAAAAACAAGGCTTTGCAGAGCTACAGTATAAAACCTCAAACTCAAAACTATTCCTGGCATTTTGAATTGAAAAAGCTTCCTGGATAGGAAACAAAATGTCATCAAACTTGGAAACAAGTCCAGTGGTTTGTTTTAACTTTATTATGGAATTTAGTGTGTTATATTTGCATTATTTGTTGTGAAAGATAATTGTGTTTTACAAGCATGCTTCTAAGCTTCAGTTATGTTATCCTTTACATCAATGTTACCTTCCAGGGGAGGGTAATGCATGTCAATTTTCATGTTTTTATTATAAAACTTAAGGGAGGAAAAAAAAAAAACAATTGGCTCTGGAAAAAAAAAATCACAGTTTTGATTTTTAAGCCAGTGTAGTAAGCCGACCAGATCCCGGCTGCTTAGGTTTTGGTAATAGTGTGCGGCGGAAAAGGTGAGGCTGAGTCGCTTTGACCCGTTAATTCCTTCCTTGCTCTGACACCCTGTGACCCTGGAATATGTGGTGGGCTCTAGTTGAAGAGGCCAGAAGGAAGGAAGTCCTTTGAAAACAGCTCCTGCTGTGCCACCAATAACTGGATGCCTCCCAGCACTTGCCATGATTTACTCACACAGTTTGTGGCCATGGTTGGTTGACTCATCCGAAGCAGCATGCCTCCTGCTGATGTCAGGCTAACGTACGTTTCCTAGGAGGTCAGGACAGCAGTAAGCCCTTAAAAGGAGAGCTTCGTGTAACACGATGCCATTAGCGTGCTTTTAATTGTTTGGGGTTAAAGTTCCTCAGCAGCTGATTACTGTAAATAAAAAAATATCAAGGTGCAACTGCCATGAAGGACTTGTAAGTGAGCAGCATGCAGGATGAGGTCATAATGATTAGATTATTCCAAGGTGATGAGTCAGAGTAGAGTCAGGTAATCCGGATGCTGCTTACGTTGGATTAAAGCTCAATCTGAGAAAATGTAAAGAAATTCCAGTTTTGTTTGAAAGAACAGAGATGATCAACCTTCACTGCTCTACCTGCGGTTAGGTTGGCTGCAAAAATGATTATCTGAGGACTGAACCAAACCCATGGGATAAAGCCGTGTGGGTTTAAAGTTCCTACATGACTTCTGTTCATTTGGTTTCCTGGCGAATGAAAGACTTTCTACTCGGCTGCTGGTTGTACCTTAGAGGTCAGAAGTAGGTCAGAATGACGGATTCTTTCCTGAGCTCACACCAGCGTTGGCAGTCTGCTGAGCCTGGGAACGCTTCAGCTTAGCGGCAGATCTACTTTCTTGTCTGCAGTGGATAAATGATGACACTTTGTTTAACATGGAGGTAGATATAGAATATACAGGCTGTTTCATTAAAAAAGTTATTTTTTTTAGACTTTTTTAGGAGAACTATGATTGGATGCTTATTGTTTCAGGACTGATAAATTATGATGGAAATAAAAATTATGGTATCAAAGGAGTTGCCCTGGATCTTACTCTAAAATAAATGTTTATTAACATGTTGCGTGGATGCTATTATGACAAAAAAAGACAAATTATGTCAACACTAGAATGTAGTTGGTCTATGGGAACAGAATGATGGCTAATAAATGTAGGGCTGCAACAGATTGATTAATCTGTCGATTATTTTTTTTTATTAATCGATAGCCAAAGGTTCCTTAAAGAAGATTTTTTATGGAATTAAAGTAGGTGAATATAAAAACTTTTTCACTTGAGTTCTGGATGGAGAGTATTGACAGATGAAAATGTTTTTTTAATCTTAAATGCAAAATTTTTTTTTTTTTTTTTTACAATTTTGATATAATTACTGCTCTAATTGGGTTCCTCTATCAGCATAGTTTAAAGTCTCTATACTCAAGTTAATGATTAATTGATTACTAAGTTAGTGGGCGATTGTTTCAGTAATCATCATTATTAATCCAATTAATTGTTTCAGCCCTAAATAAATTATTTTATCAACCAAAAAAGGTTATTCTGAAAGAAATAATTAAAAATTTAAAAAACATTCATAAGGAAAGAGTAGTTTGTACCAGAAACTGAAAGTATTAGAAATATATTCAGTAAATAACACAGAGATTCTGGATTTCTGGTGGTTTTACCAAGATTTACCTAGTGGACCAGACTCATCTGAACAGAAAGCTTTTAACATCCCGTGTTTTTGATTATTGTCTGTAAAGGTTTGTGCTACATTCAGCAGGTGTTTATTCTATGTTTTTTTTTCTTCCCTCATCCCCATCCGTGTGCATCTGGAAACAAAATTCGGAGCATTTTTTATATTAGAACTTTCTTCTTTCAGTGTTTAGTCCAGTTTCTCTCCCAGACTCAGCTTTTACTGTGAAAAACTGCATTTGCTCTCTTTCATTCTTTTTGACTTGAAAAAGTGGGTCAGAGCTCACCGGCTTTACTGTTTCTTTCTGAGGCAGAATGGCCTAGAGCTAATTAACAGTTAACTTCTCTAAGATAGGAATTATTTTTTGATCAGTGCTATGCTCCTTTGTAGCGTCTGCTTCTCCTCTGCAGAACGACGCTCACTCTGAGCCTAAAAGTTTATTTTTGTTAAGTTTATTTTTTTTTTCTCTCCATGTTCACTGCTTGCGTGCTGTGTGTGAGGGATTGCTGCAAAGTCAATGACACGAGATATGCGAATGTCCACTGTTGCCACATGGTGATCCGGGAGGAGCGAATTCTGCAAGGTCAATGACTCGCTAAAGGAAGAAAAATACTTTTTAGTTTTTTCTACTTTCTGTTGAAATAAATCTAAATGTATCACTAAAAATCCTCCTCCTTATAAATTATAAGAAGTCTCCAAATGCATCAACTCCATTTGCTGAAGGGCCCAAGTTTTCAATATTCCTGAACTCCAGTCAGGTGGGCAAAGTGATTCCAAGGTTCAAAGATGTTTGGCCAGTTAGTTTAACTGCTTCAGTACACTGACTACCTTAATAGTTAATTCATATATTGGATGCAGTGTTTTACTAATGGTATTTAATGATGCTCTTATTGAACCCATGGAGGTTCAAAGATTGCAAACATCATTTATAAGAGTTTATCGTTATCAAGATCAATCAAAATGTATTACCTGCTCTCTCGTGGTGCCTGTCCCACGTCCACTCAGGTCCAGGTCCAGTTCTGCTGGTGAGCTGGTGGAGCTGAAATTACCAGGCCTAGCAGACAAGGAGACTAACAGGATCAATTTGGCCCAACTTCTCCTGTCTATCCTGTATAATAATAGAATCTGATTGGACCTTAAACTAAAACTTCCCTCCTGGACCTCTTCATCTTTGAATCAAATACAGAAAAAATAAATTTGAACTGGTAAAAACAGTCTTCATTAGTTGGAGTCTCTAATTTATTGTAAGTGGTCTTTTGCACATTTAGAATTTTTGTAGTTCTGCACCCTGAGCTCCACGCTATAAATCAACCACATCTCACCGCTGCCTGAGCTGACATGATCAGAGCAGTGAGGATGTTACCCAGCAGCTGCTTCTGAAGCCAGTAATGTCTTTATTTCATGCCCCTTTCAAACATCTTGTTCTTTTTTAGTGTTCAGACAGGATCTGCCGGCTGCAGAACACATAGCTGTTAACCTTCCTCCCAACCCGGGCCTTTTCTCTCCATTAAACGGCTTTCTCCAGAGACCAACTCATATTTCACATTCTCTCTACGGTTGTCTTTGGAGAAGCTTAAGGTCCTTGTTATCTGCTAATGTGGACAAGTCACAAATTCTTCTCTGGCAGCCCTGATGGAGAAACAAGCCCACTTAGTTTTTTTTTTCCTGAAAAAAGTCAAAACCAAAGCCTCCTAAGGGTTTTGCTTCTTGTTTATAGAGTTTGAATTACTGCTCTCAGATCCCAACCTGGGATTCTCATCACAGCATGTCAGGTCTGAAACAGTTATAAAAGCAAAGCCCATTTTAGGCACGAGTCTAAACAAGTACTAAATGCTGACGTTGATACAGGATTCTCCAAAAAACATGGAGAAAAGGTAGGAGAGAGGAGAAATTCTTCACACGCACCAAAAATTGTTCCGCCCTTTCAGGAAGGGCTGGGCGATATAAAGAAAATATCTAGGCCTGTCACGATAACAAATTTTGCAGAAAGATTAATTGTCTCAAAAATTATTGCGATAAACGATAATATTGTTTGAAGACCTTTTTACACTGATTTAATGGAAATGATGTAATAATGCATGCATTTTCCTGCCAAAGAAAAAGACACTTTATTTTCAACAGAACACTTAACACTGGAACTGGTTAACAAAATAAAACGAGAAATAAAAATTAAAAACAAATTAAAAAAAGATAAAACCACAGTGAAAATAAAAACGTATATACAAAATATCACGTTGGTGTTATGTATGTTTTCTGGGGAATTCATACTGTCTATCAAATGTCTGCAACATTTTTCGAAATGCCGGCTTTTCAACAATATTAAATGGGAGCATCTCTTTAGCAATTAAATGAACTACGCTGTCTGTGAGCGCGCGCCACTTTGTGTCGTCCTTTTTGTATGCTGCCTGTCGATTGATTGCTTCAGTGATGGTGGACTGTTGCAAACTTGAAGACGCAGACGGGCCAACGCTTGTACTTTTTGTTTCCAGCTGGAGAAACTTTGCTGGGTGGTTTTGCTTAAGGTGCATGTGTAGGTTGGTTGTATTGCTGCTCTTAGTTGCTACTGTTTTATGACAAATGCAACATACTGGCTCGCATAGGTTCAGCGGTTCGCCTTGGTCATTTGGTTTGAATATGAAATACTCCCACACTGCGGCTGTTGCGCTCGGCTTTCAAACCAGTTCCATATCGAGCTTTTTCCTCCAACATACGAAGTGGTTTTTTTTTTTTACCTCGCCAACTCCTCTAACTCCTCACGGGGCTCTAGAAGTACAAAATGATGCACGCTGACTACCTGATGCGATAGTCCACTCCTCCTCACTCCTCAAAAATGAGGAAGGGGAGGGGTCAGTGGATAGCACCGGAGTAAAGCCTTTTCATCCAGTGTCATCAATAGAAGGAGAAAAACACAGGCAGAGACGATATAGCCGATAAATAAAATGACGTGGATAATTTTTATTTATCGTGTGATTAATTGATTTATTGATTATCGCGACAGGCCTAGTTATATCATGATATCTTTGGTCACAATACACACACACACACACACACACATATATATATATATATATATATATATATATATATATATATATATATATATATATATATATATATATATATATATATATATATATATATATATATATATATATGATCAAATAATCTTGAAAAACAAATGTTTTTAGCCACATATTGCCTAAAGTTGTATAGGTATGTCACATTAACATGTAATTTTTGTTGAAAATTTGATTGCAAATAAAAAACCAATTAAAAATGTTTCAATTGAACAATTTTTTAAACCATCAGCTGCACATAATTTTTCTCAAATAACATTATTGCAACATTGTAGCTCTCTGTGGTCAACACTGTACCTTAAAAACAGAACTTCCCTGCGGCCAAAAGCAACACCAAAGAAAAATCTTTATATATAACCGAGAAAGTATTCATCAAACATTTGAACATGAGCTCTACTCCACCTGTCAGGTAGGCGTTGACATAGGAATTGAGGGCCGAACTATTTAGGAAAGTGGAAGAGAAGATGATTCAACAAAGTCAAGCAAGGAATGTCACACAGGATTTTTTTTTTTTTAATAAATTGTGTAACTCTGTATATTTGCAGTAAAGACATATTTTATCATATCTTTGATTCTTTAGTCATGGTCATAAAGTTAAAATCATCCAGCGCACCTCATCCTTTCACAAGTCAACCAGATTCTAATAAGAACTGCATTGTTCAGATCTCCTGTTTTCGAATCTCTTTGGAAACATTTAAACCGGTTCTTAGCAGAGATTTCTCATCTTGTATGTATGTATGTATGTGAAAACCAATTTTTAAAAACAGTAATAAAATAATTGATAAGCTGACATTTTAAACTGGTTGAATTATTTTTCAACATATTATTGAGCAATGCCCTCCCACATCATCCGACTCTTCAGTCTACAACTTGTACTCCTTTTACTTCCTGGGTACCATCATCACCTATTACTTCAATTGGTAGCTAAACTTGGCCTCCTTCACCAAAAGGGCTCAATAAAGGATGCACTTCCTTTTGCAGTTGAAGAACTTCAGCTTTCCAATGACAATAAGCTGCACTTCAATTCCACCATCATTTAATCCACCTTCTCTTCCTCCGTCACCATCTGGTGCACTGCTGTTGCCACCAGGGCCAAGAGGCGGCTGCAGCGGATCGTTTGCTCTGTAGAGAGGATGATTGGCTGCAGTTTTCCTACTCCTCAGCAGGGGAGATTGCAGCAGACCCCTCCCTCCTTGAACACAGTCTCTTCCCTCTGGAAGAAGGCTGGGGTCCATTAGGACCAAGATCTCTAGCCATAAGAACAGCTTCTTCCCATTTTCTAGACTAAATAACAAGGCCTGGCTCCTCCACAATCGATCTCCCCTAGCAAGTAATGCAAAAACATTTCATATAAATGTTGTAGTATACTTAGGATCCCAGACACAATCCTTGTACTCGGCAAAATGTTGCATTATTTTTCTCTTTTATCTTATTATTCCTGTATGACCTGCATTTCTTTATTCCACGTCATATATTTCCAAATTTCTGAAATCTATACATTTGTCCATGTGTATAATCACCAAAACACAATAGCTGTGTAAATAGTAACTACTTGGAAATAAAGCTTTTTCTGGTATTAATTTGAATATTTCATAGATAAAATAGACTAAAATTTGTACATCTAAAATCTTCCATGGTTTGGTATCTGTTCTCCACACAGCCGTCCTGTTTTCACCTTTGAAATCATGCCTTTCTTCTCCCTTAATGCACTGCAGATCCTGGTATAGACAATACAGTGTTCTGTGCTTTTTGATTTCCTGTTAACAACTTTGCTAATGATGGCTGACTTTCTTTACCTAATATGCCAAAGGTGGTAGTAATAATAATAATAATAATACATTTTATTTAAAAAGGCGCCTTTCTGGACACTCAAGGTCACCGTACAAAACATAAAAAGTGTCAGAAAAAATAAAAATTATAATTATAAAAACATTTAAAAACATTTAAAAATACAGAGGCTGTGACAGTGAAATTGATATTTTTAAAGAGAATAAGCAATCTTGAACAGATGGGTTTTGAGTTGTATTTTAAAATGGAGAATTGAGTCCGTATTTCGAAGTTGGGGTGGTAGAGAGTTCCAGAGGCGGGGGGCAGAGCGGCTGAATGCTCTGCTCCCCATGGTGGTGAGACGGGCGGAGGGGACAGACAGGTGCAAAGCAGATGAGGATCTAAGAGCACGGGAGGGGGTGGGAACATGCAGGAGGTCTGACAGATATGGGGGGGCAAGATGGTGAAGTGCCTTGAAAGTCATCATGATAATTTTATATTGAATGCGGAACTGTATGGGGAGCCAGTGGAGCTGTCGGAGGACCGGAGTGATGTGGTGGATAGAGGGAGTTCTTGTTATGATGCGAGCAGCTGAGTTCTGGACCAGTTGTAGTTTGTGGAGTGATTTCTGAGGAAGTCCAAAGAGGAGGGAGTTGCAGTAATCTAGTCGGGAGGTGACAAGGCTGTGCACAAGTATGGCAGTAGTGTGTGGGGTAAGGGAGGGACGGAGGCGGTTGATGTTTCTTAAGTGGAAGTAGGCAGACCGGGTAATGTTATTTATATGGGATTGGAAAGATAGTGTGCTATCGAGGATGACACCCAGACTCTTAACCTGGGGGGAGGGGGAGATGGAGGAGCTATCAATAGTGACTTGGAAACTGTCGGTTTTGGAAAGAGTTGATTTGGTACCAATGAGGAGAACCTCGGTTTTACTACTGTTTAATTGAAGGAAGTTGTTGGTGAACCAGGCCTTTAATTCACAGATGCAATTTCTGAGGGAGGTGGGCGGAAGAGAGGACGATGGCTGCGTGGTGAGGTAGAGCTGGGTGTCATCAGCATAGCAATGGAAGTGGATGTTGAATTTACGGAAGATATTGCCAAGGGGAAGGAGGTAGATGATGAAGAGCAGAGGCCCCAGAACAGAGCCCTGGGGCACACCTGAGGTGACGGGGGAGGGGGTGGATTTGAGGGTCTTCAGTTGAATGAACTGAGTGCGATCAGAAAAATAAGAAATAAACCAGTCCAACGGAGTAGTAGCACTTCAACCCATCAGAGAGACAGAAGAGGGTTTTTGTGGATAGTCCACACAAACATTATTGAGGAGCAAATGTATTGGTGTACATTCCACCATAAATGCAGCAGACTCTGCGATGCAACCACAGCTCTGAAGTCCACATTGCTGTCATTTGTGTCTGCGCATGAACATTTAGGAAAGACAAGGTCTGTGTTGACTCTAATGAGCAAACATGCCAGTTTGTAGCAGGTTATGCAGATAGGTTTGCACACAGAGCTGCAGTGAAGGGGGGTTTATGTCAGTTTCGCTGCTGCATCACCTGTATGGACCACCTATCTGTAGAATAAGCTTTTTGGATATATCCAAACTTGGCTTTTTTTGGATAGTCTCAGTGTCAGCTTCAACACCCATTCCAGATCTGTCCCTCCTCGAGATGAACCGATTCCTACAGTTTCCTGCAGCACATTGACACCATTGGTAACCAGCCACATGTTCAAACTTTATTGAAAAGGTCAACATGGTAGTTTAAAAGACTACTAATTCCTTTGTCCACACACACACATGCTACTTGTTTACTATCTGATCTGCTCACAGCCACGCCCAGCCACTGAGATTAGAGGGACCGAGTGTGCATGTCACAGGATTAGACCTTGTGATGTCTGTAGTTTGCTGTTGTATGTCCCATAAAGGCTTTGCATGGAAGCCTGTTTGCACTTTGATGTCATACTGTATTAAATCCTGATAATTTGTTTATGAAATTGTCCCAAAAAATTGCATTCCTAAAAAAAATATTTTTTCTTACAAATATAGCCTTATAGTGGTACTGCTTAGCTGTTTTTGCAGCCTTGTAGCTCTATGACATCTTTTTTTTTTTTTTTACTAATCATCCCTATGAAATCCAGCTATTAGTTATTGAAATCCATTTCCTCATCCTGATGAAAAATACCCATCTGTTTAATGGTGTGTGTGTTATTATTAAAACTTGTAATACTGCTTTAACAAGATGTTTAATACCTCTGTTCATTCATTTACAAAACCAACATCCTTTAATGGTTTATTTTGAGTCAACTTTTCCTTAATGCCTTTTTTTTTTCTATTCAAACTCAGCAAGGACTGCTTGTTGTTTGGGGAGCTTAGTTCAAACATTAACTCTTGATTAATATGGAGGCATTTGAATCACTGGTCAGTTATACTGGGTTTTGCCCATACACTGGGTTAGGATTTTTGTTCGATATACTGCTGACTGCTCTTCACCATTAAAGAAGCTATAGGAAAGCTTCCTATCTTACGTTCTATGCTGACATGTTGAAAAACATGCTTATTATGTAGGTTTGAACAAGAGGAAATAAAGGGCATTTCTATGGAACACCATGCATTGTCATTGGTTATGTCACTTTGTCCCGTATTATCCATGTGTAACTGGGTGTCTTATTTTTACTACCTACTTATTTTTACTTGAATAACTCTAGTTTTATTAGTAAGATAAATGTGAAACACTTGAGGATTACTATTTGTTCCCCCAGAGGACACAGGAAACAGGAATGCACCGATATTAAAGCTAGGCAATAAAACCATATCAGTACTGCAATATAGACCTGAACGATATCAATAGAAAAGGCTTTAGATAGAATTATTTTTTAGTTCAATAAACTTCAAACAAATTTTCCAAACAAATAATTTTTTTACGTTCACTGCAGCCTTGATGCTAAAATCCGATTTTTTTGTGTTGCTGTCCACATTTCCAAATACCGTATATGCGACTTGTATGTGATTTCTTGTGTGAACTGCATTCATACAGCTTATGTGTCCCGCATTCGCAGTAGAGGGCGCAATGGCGTCACAAGCCAGCGTGCTTCGTGTTTACGGAAGTAAACCTGGATGTATTGCTGGAGCGCATCTGTCAATCTTTCCAAACCTTAAAACCTCAATCTTTTCAAGATGGTTTAAAAAATACTGCTCTCTGCATCATCGTCCGCCATGTTGTTTGTTTTTCTTGTCCCTTCTGTGTAGCAAGACACAGAAGAGTGACCTATGTAGGTTACTAATGGCGTTCAGATCGGATGATTGCGATCAGGCTGTTCAGACACAGGTTGCATTGAAAAGATCAGGTTCGTATCGGATTCAGGACCACATGGCCAAGTGGCCTGGGTCGCATTGGAAAAAATGGGATCTGTGTTGTTCAGACTGCCATGAAAAGATCAGATCCACGTCGCATGTGGGCAAAAAAATTGGATTTGGGTCACTTCAGTCTGCAGTGTGAACATAGCCAAATAGTCGAAGAAGAAGAAGATGCCAAAGAAAGAAAAAGGTGCATGGGATATAGTATATATAGTGCATCCACATATGACAGTTTTTTTTTTTCTTTTTATTATATCTAGTAAGATCATTATACAGGGTATAATGTTATTTCAACTGACTGATATGAATTTAGATAGTTCTATCTGACAGCCCTAACCGAGGTCTGTATCGGTTCCGATCCCTGTGAATTTTCTCATACTTGTATCTCTAAATGTGCTGCGACAATTAAGGACTGGATACTACTAGTCTTGTTTTCCCTCTGACTGCTGGCATTAGTTGGCTGTTTTAGTTTGCGCATGAAAACTCCAGCCCAGTATATGGTAGGGATGGGACGATTTATGAAGACCGTCAGAATCGTTCGGTTCGACTGTCTCGGTTCGGTTCGCGTGTGTTTTGTTCGGTTCATGCGCTGCTCCTTTATCTCATAGAGGAAGCGTTTACACTCCAGAGCAGAAGGTGGCAGTGCTGCGACCAAAGCCAACCGCCAGTAGTAAACAAGAAGAAGAAGAAGCGAAGCAGGGGAAAAAAATCAGTTGTTGTGGAGAATTGTGTCGGACTGGCGAGTGGGAAAGAACAGGAGTTGGAAGACGCGCCAGCAGCACTTTATAGGTCTGCTGTATGGGAGCGCTTTGCATTTAGAGTGACCTACGATGACAGCGGAAAGAAAGTTGTGGATAAAAGTGCAACAGTGTGCAAGCATTGTGCAACACGTTTTGTTTATGCTAACAGCAACATGTCATGCTAACCCCGAAATTCCTCATACTCCGTCAGCAACCCCAGCTGCGCTCCAGACCGGCTGCTGAGAGCAAAGCCTACAGCCCCCACTGTGGCTCCCTCCGTCCGCTCCCCTCTGAGTCCCTTGGAGATGGTAGAGAGCATGCGCCAGATGATTAAATTCAAAGCAGCAAAACATACAGAAATGATCCAGGGTTTCTGCGGATCATTTAAAATAATTACAATCCATTATTTTTTGGGGGATTTTTTCATTAATTTCATAAATTTTTATGGGATTTCGGTGTAACAATCAACATGTACAGAATCGAACCGAAAACCGTGACCAGAAACTGTGGATCGAACCGAATCGTGGATTTTGTGAACCGTTCCACCCCTAGTATATGGCAGTAAAAAAAACAGAAAATCCAGTTAAAACACAAAAAGAAGCAGCAGCGGGTAGAGATGCGATGATCCGATACCTGGACTCGGTATCGGTTCACTGAGTAGCCGGATTGGATATCGGGCAAAAGAGACAGATTAACAAATTCAACCCTCTTTACACTTTACAAGGAATATTTATTTTTTCTGCTTATGTGCCCTTTATTTGTTTATGAATAATATAGTACATTTCACATCTGTGTGATTTGTTGTTTTTTTTTAATGCAAAGTTAATGATTAGCTTGATACTCTCACTCACGTGGTATACAGTTCTTTTATTCAACACCAGTGCAGAGTTAGTAGATGTGCTCAGCCCAAATACCGGTTTTGATCACAAAAAAAAAAAAAAAATAATAATTGGTGCATCTTTAGCAGCGGGAGCAAGAGCAGCATTAGCACATTAGCTGTAGAAACTCCTTAAAGAGGACGGTGTGACTTGAAGCAGCCATACTGTAAGGAGGAGCTAAGTTAGCAGTGTGGGGGTGTTTCTAAATTAATGAGGATAACAGGAAGGGCATGGAACTACCCTGGTTAGCTTAGCATCCAAACTAGTCTGCAAGCAGAATTTGGTACTCAGAAACCTTTGAAAGCGCAGTTCAAATTAGTGTCTTTTTGAAGGCTGACTGCAAGTTAGTTCTGAAAATTTAAAGAGTTAGAAAATGTTCAGCAAAGTTATCAAGGCGTTTAAAAACAAGGAAAGGGAGTATTATCTTAAGTGTACTGGGTTCAAGGTAAAATTCCATCTTTATCTATACCCAGTAATATGATTGAAACTCTACGTAATGAAAAAGCTTCTATATAGCAATCAGATTGGTACTCTGTATTTGCAATTACTAAAAGGTCAGCACTTCTGCATTTTGGTTAAAAACGTGTGTTGCATCTCCACTGGGAAATATGCCAAGCAATCAGCTCATCATCATACATGTCACTGCATTTCATTGGTTCGAAATATATCTGTATTTGAGGCTAATGCATCTCTTGGCTTCTGGTAAAATGTGTTTTCAAGAGATTGTGAAATCACAAATCTCACGACAAATCATTTTCCTTGAAAGGAAAGCCCATGCCTACTTTAGATAAAAAGTTAGAATCATGAATTCGTGGTCCAGAAACCATCTTCTCTATGCCTCTCTTGCTTTTTACCTTCCTTCATCTATCCTTCATCCTCTACATGGGTAATGACTGCTTCTTGTAGGCTTGTTTTTGTAGCCTGCATGTTGCCTCATGATCTCTAATTACACTTCCTTGTTCTCTTTAATGGATGAATGGAACCAATTCTTTGTTCCATAGCAACATACAGGCCTGTATCTTTCTGCTCGCAGGTGTGAAATATACAAACCAATGTCAGATAACCAAATGCTAAAAAAACAAAACATTGAAGAACTTTATGATTGGCCTTACTTATCACTCTAGTGAGGTAAAACCTGTGCTATTTGCATTCTTCCTTTGCATTCCACCAGCCATTCTGTTGAGATTCATTATGTTCATATCTGCAGAACTTTTTGCTGCCACTGGAATAATAAGATTTCAACAGCATTTAACCAAAATAAACCACTGTAAGCACTGGCTGGAAGCTCCCGTTCATTAATATAGAACCCAGGGGAGTACAGGACATGTTAGAGGTTAACAAATGCAGGTTTTCATGACTTTCAAATCAGTCTGTCTGTGAAATATGCTTCCAAATTATTTATCCATTATAGAAGGAGGGGGAATCTTCTTTGCTTTCTGTTTCTCAATTTACACTATGAAAATGGCACAATTATTAAACAAACGTGTAACACGAATCCAGTTTAAACTTAAAGAAAAGTCAACAAATCACCTAAAACAACTGGCATGTATGGGTGTGGAAATGCATGCGCTAGGGTTGCAACTCGTGATTATTTTGCAAATTGGTTCATCTTTCCATAAATTTTTCAATTAACTGATTTTATAATCGGACAGCCAAAGGTTCCTTAAAGAAGATTTTTTACAAAATTAAACCAGGGGAAACTGAAAGTTTTCCATTTGAGGAGTTCTAGATATATCATATTGACGAACGAAAAAGTTTTTATTTTAAATACAAAATGTTTATATATTTATTTTATTTTTTTTTACAATATTTGTATAATTATTGTAGGCTTGTCCCGATCCGATCCACGTATCGGATCGGGACGCCGATATTGGCAAAAAAATGCGTATCGGCAAAGCATGTAAAATGCCGATCCAGACTGCCGATCCAGTTTTTTTAAAAAAATCCGGTCCGTATTTTCCAGTTTCGCCGATTGAAACGATCCATTCCACTATTTTGCGCCAGTGTTTCCCTGTTTTGCATTTTTATTAAAACTTACAGTAATACTTGCACCTTTAACTGTTTACGGTTTTACTGCTCACTGTGCAATTTCAGATTGCTATTCATAATTTTGTCCAGTTTGTGTTTATCTCTTAATAAACAGGTAAGTTTGTTGTTACCAAGCATTGTGTTTTATTCAATCTCACCTAATTTAGCTGGCTAGATGTTATCAAGAGTACTAAAACCCTTTTTAACATGAGTCTTACAACTAAGGCTAAATACTTTAACTTAAACTTAAATACATGCTCGGCTAGGCTGGTATCGGCCAGTATCGGTATCGGATCGGAAGTGCAAAAACCTGGATCGGGACATCTCTAAATTATTGTACTATTTTATTACTATATTTATAATAATAATTGGGTCAATGCCAGCCGAAGGCATATTTTACAATCTCTATACTCATTTCATGAATAATCGATTAGTAAATTAGTTGATGATTATTTCAATGATCGATTATTCACGATTATTGTATAATTGTTTCAGCTCCAATGTCAACACATGGCTGCTGAATGCATTAATGAATCAGTAAATGAATCTGGTACTACTACTGATGGCATTGATTCACTGAATTCAGTGCTTTGATGTTTTTTGCATTCCTCTAACTCCAACCTGTCTCTTGTCACTGAGGGTTTTCATGGCAGTATAACAGTCTGGTTCCTTCTCTGTCTCTGCATTTATGAAAGTCATAAATGCGGAAGAAGTGTCATTTCAAATGGTTTTATTCGAGAAATATCTGCTTCAGGTGCTGGCAGGAAACTGTATTGAATCAGGGTGACATTAATGAGCAAATTTAGAAGGTAGAGTTGAAGTCTGTGTCCATGCTGGTGTGAAGCTTTTTAGTTTTTATGAATTTAAACAGAAAGTCTGTCATCAGGGTATATGTGTCTCTCTTAGTTTTGTCTTTAGGAAGTTGTTCCATGTTAAATACCCCATCATGCTCAGCAGGGGTTTGATATAGCTTGTTGGACTTTGAAATGAAATGGGGCCCCAGAAAAAGTCAGGAACTGTTTTTATTGGGTTGAGTTGGATTGTCTTGGCAGCAGAAGCAAGAAGAAATGGTCTAATATTGATCTTGGATTATGTCTCCCCTGCAGTGATGTTAGCCTTTTATATAAGATATTTTAGGACGGTCAGCCGCGGTTCAACAATCCCAAAATGAAAACATTGTTTTATTGGAGACATTGATAATCCAGTTGATTTACTGCTTTATTGCTTTGTTTTTCTACTTCATTACATGTTAAAAATCCAATTCAGTTTTTTATTTTCTGTTTTGTTTTTATAATGGGCAAAAGCATAATTTGCATGTTTATGGTTTCATTTAAAATAGAGATAGACTGGTCTGCTAATATTTGACCTGTTTTAGCACTTTTTGCTTTGATTGGACGATGTGTATGTGTTAGCTGATTCATTAGTGCAGTGGTGCAGTAGTGCTCTTTGACGAACATTAAAGCTCATTCAAATGAAAATTACTCTTAATTAAAAACAATTATCATTAATGAACAGTATGTAATAATTTTATGTTTAAAGCTTTCAGAAGTTTGAATTCTGAATATGACCGGACTTTTCCTTTAAAAAAAAAACAATAAAAAAACCCGGTATCATCCATCTTTAATATAAAATGCACTAAGTAGCGGGAAAAAGCAGCTTGCCTTAGACCTGCATTGGCTTGTGAAGTACCCCTAAACTGTTTCTTATCTTTATCGCAGTACATCACTTAGTTCAGTGTATTTCATTAAGACGTGTGGTGATAAACCACACCAGCAGTGTATGGTTGTAAACAGAAATGAAAAGGACGCTTTGTTTTTCACCTTTTTGTGAAGTGAATACTGAATATGGTGTCGTGTTCAACCCTCTTTCCTCTGATATAACTAAATGAAGCCAAAAGCAACCTTGACTTCAGCCATTAATAAACAAAGTCCAGTTATGAGTAATTTAATACCTGTATCAATATCATTATTCTGTGTTTCGTTACAGATCATTAGAAAACAAAGAGCATCAGGAACAGTACCTTTTTTAACCTTTAAACTTCTACAAAGCCTGAACAAATAACAGCTGGCGAAGGGTGTACGAGTTGAGCCGGTGACGCAGACATTTTTGATTTATGCTCAATATTGAAGCATGGTCTGTGCTATAATCTCCTCCTCCTTTCCCTAAATTTCTTCATATTTGTTTTGATATACTTAAATGCCACATAAGCTGTCTTTGATTCTCACTGCATGTGTAGTGAAGGATTATCTTTGAATGCGCCCACACCAAACTGTAGGCCTACTGTCCAACTGTAGTATAATGTCTCACAAAACACTAGGGTTGTTGGAACAAATCGCTTTGGCGATATATTAGGGATGGGCACTTTACAGAAAATAATTTATCAGATCATCCAGAAAAAAAAGCCTATAGTCTGTATTAGGGATGGGACGATTTATGAAAACCGTCCGAACCGCTCGGTTCGACTGTCTCGGTTCGGTTCGCGTGTGTTTTGTTCGGTTCATGCGCTGCTCCTATTTCTCATAGGCGAAGCGTGTACACTCCAGAGCAGAAGGTGGCGGTACTGCGACCAAAGCCAACCACCAGTAGTAAGCAAGAAAAAGAAGTGAAGCAGCATAGCCGGGTGTAGCAGGGAAAAAAATCAGTTGTTGTGGAGAATTGTGTGGGTATGGTGAGTGGGAAAGAACAGGAGTTGGAAGACGCGCCAGCAGCACTTTATAGGTCTGCTGTATGGGACCGCTTTGCATTTAGAGTGACCTATGTTGACGGCGGAAAGAAAGTTGTGGATAAAAGTGCAACACGGTGCAAGCATTGTGCAAGATGTTTTGTTTATGCTAACAGCAACATGACCAACATGTCATGCTAACCCCGAAATCCCACATACTCCGCCAGCGCCCCGCTGCGCTCCAGACCGCCTGCTCAAAGCAAAGCATACAGCCTCCACTGTGGCTCCCGTCCGCTCCGCTCTGAGTCCCTTGGAGATCGTAGAGGGCATGCGCGAGATGATTAAATTCAAAGCAGCAAAACATGCGGAAATGATCCAGGGTTTCCGCGGATCATTAAAAATAATTACAAATCATAATTTTTTTTTTGGATTTTTTCATTAATTTCATTATTTTTAATTTTTTCATTAATTTTTATAATTTTTATAAATTTTTTTATTTTTCGGTGTAACAGTAAACATATACCGAACCGAACCGAAAACTGTGACCTCGAAACCGTGAACCGAACCGAACCATGGATTTTGTGAACTGTTCCACCCCTACGATATATATAGTGACTTTCAGCGACGCAATATAATATTGATCTTTCAGTTGCTAGTATCGATTTTGAAAAAAAACAAAACAAAAAAAAAATTTTTTACCTGAAACAATAAAGGAAAATGGGCTACCTCTTGAAACACCCATGCAAATATTCACCCCTACAGAACACTATATTACTGATACTAACACTATATCACGGTTGCTAAGAAAAATATTGACCGATAAAATATTCTGGTGGCTGGTAGAATTTTCACTCTCACTACAAGGCTCTGCTGCTTTCTCTTCTTGTTAACGATTGGTAATGTTTTGTTAAGGTTTAATAAATGTTCCATTTTTGGTTTAAGTAATTTTTATCATCTAAACGGAGGAAGAGGAAAGGATTCCTCCTAAAAAATCATCAGCATTTATTGGGAATTTGTTAGACATCCTATTGGCCTTAAATAACCTTTATCTGGGGATCTCTAGAATATCCATCCATCTTCTTTACACGCTTAATCCCAAGTGGGGTCGCGAGGGGTGCTGAAGCCTATCTCCAGCTGTTAATGGGCGAGAGGCGGGGTACACCCTGGACAGGTTGCCGGTCCATCGCAGGGCCAATTAACCTCAGTCATCAGTCATGTTTTTTGACTGGGAGGAAGCCGGAGTACCTGGAGAGAACCCACGCATGCTCAGGGAGAACATGCAAACTCCATGCAGAAAAACCCCGGGCCAGGAATCGATCCCAGAACCTTCTTGCTGCAAGGCAGCAGTGCTGCCCACTGTGCTTCTGAGCAGCCTCTCTAGAATAGTAGAATTTTATTTTAACGTTTGCTTATGTATCTGTTCTTGTATTATTTATGATGCTATTTATTTTGTCTATGCAGCCATCGTTTCTGGCTTCTTGCGTTAATGCCGTCAGCCGTCAGTGTTGATAAGGCTGTGGCCAATAAACTTCCTTAAAGAGTAGTAAATCTTATCTTTGTTGGTATAAAGCTTGCAGCTCAACACTGAGTCTAAGTTCATTAGATTAGTTGGAATAAGATTTATGTTGGGGTTTCACTTCACAGAACGACAGGCCTTTTGTCTTGGAAACAAAAGTTCACTGCTCCTGCATCAGATTCTGGCTTCTATAGTTCCCTCTATTGACTTAGTGGGAGTGCTTAAACTCATGTTGACATACAGTGTTTTTCTTTGGGTGATGATTGAACTTACAATAACAATGGAATCCGATTACGGTTTTCTGATAACGGAGTTATAAACACCTGCCAACAAAATGTAAATCATTACTGAAAAACATAACTTTATATCAGAAACGGATCTCAAGATTTGTGGACTGGTGGAATTAGAAGCATCTCCTGATCCATGTGGATGATAAGAGAAGGCACATGAAGGTGGAGCCACCAGATTAACACCGGTCAACATCTGGAGTACTGCAAACTAGATAATCCACGCCTGTAAGTATTTAGGCATTCTCCAGAAAAATATTTTAGACTAGTGTGAACATTGATGCTCTTCACAGGAAAGGTTAGTCCAGACTATAGAAACATGCTTTATGGTTCAATGTGTGCTTCTGAAGGCCCTTTTTGACTCGGTGGTGCCGTTAGATATCTGCTACGGCGGGAATGTTGGAGAAGCAGCTTATCTACCACTGAGAGGAAGAGGTTGGGATTAGGTGTGTCAGAAAATGGATGGATGGAGGCTTTCAACTCTTTAAATCTTCTTACTCAGTTGAACATGTCTTTAAATCTAATTAGGGATTTTTTTAAATAGTCATACAGTATTTTTGGTCCTTACTATTCCGTCTCTTTATCATTACTTTGTTTTTGTATTTTAACCTTGTTAAGAATCTGTATATTCCCATTAGTTTCAGGAAGTAAGACTTAATAACTTTGTATGATGTTTTTGCAGCCTACATGCTGTCCAAGAATAGGCCTCACCTGCTGATGCATTACCGTGTCATTAGTGTTGTGGTGCTACTGTAATGCAGTCTTTCTCAGACGCTACTATGATGACTGTGTTGTTAAAGTGGTCGTTAACTATTAAGATGGGAGCCGAAGAGGATGCTCTCCCACATTAACAGAGTGTTGTGTTTTTTAATCTAATAGTGGGGGAAATATTACCTGTTATTATCAGTTAGCACCGGGAATTATGTCCTGATTTGATAGACCACTGATGTCCAGATGGTAGAGGAGACAGCCTGGTTCTCAGTTATGTCCAATGAACCTCAGTCATCCCGGGAAAATGGAAAACTGAGGCCTAGGTTTTACTTAAGAAGACACACTGACGACTAAAAAAATCATTAACGTTTAAGTTAATGAGGTTCCTGTAAGGAAGGTAAAGATATTAACTGCTCGGGATGTTTTTGCACTTACTGGAATATTTAAAAAAAATCCTCTGTAACATTCTTTTTCTAATAAAAGCTAATGATTTGTCATTTCTTCTAAATCTTGTAAGGTTTGCAGCTTTATTTCTGTGATAAAATATAATAAAAGGAAAAGAAACATGCTGCAAAGACCTGGGCCAAATTAAAAAATGATACCCTTTAAGTTAAACCAAGGTCAAGTGAGCATAAAATGGTGACCCCTAGACATGCTTCTGTCTTTTTGTGCGATGATTGTTAAATGTCTGGTTTGTGCAGCTTGTTATTTAGGCGCTGCCATGTGAAACGTGCGTCCTCCTGGCCTAATCTCTGGCTCTATTTTTAGGTTTGGGGATGATGCAATTGAGCCAACAGAAGTAAAGGCATTCTGTTGATGTGTGTGTGCTCTTGTCTCGGCATCAGAGTGAGGACAATTTTTCCTATTTCACCATCAAATCGAGGACCGCTTGTTGCAAAGAGAGGTCCTGCAGAGCTATTTTGATAACAGTTAGCTTTAGAGCTAAGGTGTAGGGTGAAATTTGTTCTGGGAATGTTTAGGTTAAGGGTTATTGTTGTGGTTAGAGAGAGGGTTTAAATTGACTGAAAATAGATAGGAGTCAACACATGGTCCACTCTACATACAGACGAGAATGTTTGTGTGTGCATGCATACAGAAGAGGGGGCGGTCGCTGCTGCAACTGAAGGCTAGCATGGATGTGCGCAATTCCTCAGTGAATGGTTAGGATGTGTGAAATCCTGCAGCGTATCAAGAGAGAAATCTGGATCTGACAACACTGCAACGTGCATTAGATATCTTCTGTCACATAAAACCGTTTGATTGGATGTTAGTTTTTCTGAAGGCTGCAGGACTCGCTCCTTCTGTCCTATTCACCTAACAGAAAGGTATTATGTTCCTCTCTTGTTGTGTGTGTCTGTTCGCCAGACTCCTGTTCTTTAAATTATAGGTCATGTTTTTAATAGTCAATGTTTGTCTGAGTCAGAAGGCTGTCATTACATTACAGCAACCTGTCGGAGAAGCAGGATCCTTAAACATGTTGGTAATCCCATCTCCTCTTCCATCATGTGCTCAGAATAAGCATGTCTAAAGGTTTATCAGTCAAACTTTATTTGTTATTATTCAGTCAAGTAAAACACAACATGCTCTTAACTGGACACAGAGTAAAAAGTATAATTATAAAGATCATGTAGAATTTAGAAGAGACAAAAGTTTATCAATTATTAGTGACAGGAACTGTGAAAATTGCAGATTGATTTTCTCCAGATTTCCCTCTGGAATGGTGCTTTCCCTGGTAATTCATAAGCCTACAAGAACATCCCTGATCTCAGTCATAATGCACCTCGTGGGATTTCTAAAAGGTGGTTAACATTTCCAAATCCAGAAGAGAGAAGAGAAATAGTCCAGACAGAGAGCTAATTATTTTGGACATCGCTTATCGGAGCACATTTGCTGTTCTCCACCTACCTCTCCTTACTTCTGCTGAAAGTCTACCTCCCTCACAGTCAGCATTTGAAACAGTTCAACTTGATTCTTCTTATTCTGTTTGTAATAACATCCACACTGAAGAGTGTTGCTGTCAGTGTTGTTAAATCAAAGAATCGTTTGTCACTGCTTGTTTGTTACTCTTAAGCTTCCTTTTCTAAATGTATCTATATGATATTTTGTACTTTTTCAAAATTATGTATTTTTATTTGCAATGGTTTTTCGAACTGGGAACTTCCTACACGGCCAGTGTTTAGGAATAGATCAAAAATATATCTCTGTGATGTGCAACATATGTGCATTTTCTTTAATTTCTCGGCTGTTGCCATTATGTTGAAAAGGTTAATCCATCTTGAGTATATTTACTGCCGCCTCCTGTGTTGGTTTTCTCTAATCTGGAGCGGAGAAGTGCTTTTTGTGAGTTATTGTTACCAGAAATAAAAGAACAAATATTAAAAGAAAGAATATTAAACAAAAAAGTGTTGATTTTGATTTTGTGGCCCTCGGAGGGGGCCGACGGATCCAAACTCTTTGCCTGCTGGCTGTTTTCACTGCAGCGAGGAGTTGGCAGCGTGTGAAAAGGAGGCCGTCTGACCTCTGTACCTGTTGTACTTTCATCACAACTCCCAGCCAGGACTGCAACTACATTAGCTGACATGAACTAGCTTAACCTGCTGGACATTTAGAATGCAAAGCTGCCTCAGAGAAGTGGGTCAGTTTGTTTTGTAACCATTTGGCTGTTTGTCAAACTGCACCGTGCAGATGATTAGAAGGAAACATCATTTCCTGATCAGTGAATAGATAACTGAGAATAACAATCTGAGGTTTTCTTTGCTGTTATTTGAGTTTAGACAAGGTTTAAATAACCATAAATATTTCTTTCTTTCTTTATCTTCTTTTCTGATAAACCAGTCAGTTGCATCACTCTACTTTTTCATCCTACTTTTTCCCCTAAAATGAGCAGGTATTCTGTTTTTGTATTTTTATTTAAAATGATTACTTAATTCCAAATCATATGAATTTTATTTGATGATTAGAACTGATCTGGACTTGCATTTTTTTTATTCATCACATACCATAATTGTACTAAATTAAGCACTTTTTATTTTAATTTTTTTAACAATTTGAACTTGAAACAAGCCGGGCGAGTTTCTGTTCCATCCCTGGGGGCTGCATACAAAGCAGAACTGCTGCCTGTTTTGAACTGTGATCATCACTCCTTTTTTCAGCCATCATTGCCCCTGTTGTTTTGTGTTTCTTTCCTTAATTTAAATGCCAGCTTCACTATGCACTTTTCAGTTTAAATGCTCTGTTGGTGCATTTTTCTGTCCAACATTCAGAGTTAGACAGAACATTCATCAAGTTGTAGCAGAAATATCAGAAAAGCCACACATACCAGAGAACGTGAATGATCTTGTCTCTCTCTAAGGATTAAAAAGTTGAAAACATAAGCATTAACTGCAGCATGTTGTTGCATGTTTAAAATAGTACATGAGGGCTTCTTATGGGGAGGCACATTGTTAATCATAGTCTGTTGTCTTCGCTCCAGTCGTTTGCTTCTGGCATTTTTTTGTTTTGGGCTGAAAAGTTCTGTGTATAAAGTAAATTTTTAACTAAGACATATCCCTAAACCCATCCACCTGTTTACTTCCTATTTCACATTCTGAAGCTTGAATGCCATCGCTCTGTCCAATATTTTGTTTTAAAGTTTCAAGTTTTCTCTCAGAATTACCTAAAGTGTGTTATCTTTCCTAACCAGCCTCCTGCATCGTGGCTCAGGCAGAGTTAAGGTTGATTTATGGTTTCATTGATTGAATTAAAACACCTTCTGACATGCCTTTTATTTCAGTCTGTTCTTGTTGTGTGAAATCGTGCAAAATTGTAAAGTTTGATTTTTGCCTCTCACGGACAGAAACTAAATGGTTTGATTTCATGTAAAAAAAAAAAAAATGAAGCTCAAGTTGTTATGATGCTTTTAGCGTTTGTTTGTTTGTTTGTTTGGGATTCTGATTGGGTGGAAATAAATTTTTTTTTTTTAAAGAATTAAAAAGTAAGGTGTAATCTAAGGCATTTTTTAAGAAAAACCTATAAGCATTTCTCATAAGTCAGTTTGAGTTTGAAGTTACGCTAATGGTTTTAATTTAATTTAATTTTTTTTTCACTTCTTTGCATTTAAAATGGTAATTTACCATAACATGAAGTAAAAATATCGAATAAACTGCTCTGGTTGCCCGACTGCAGGTACCCAGTTGACCTTTTTTGTTTACACACCATAAATGTGTTGCAGGAGACCAGGAATTGTACATAGGTAATCTAATTAACCAGCTGACATTGTGCAGCAACAGGTAGGGGAGGGGCGGTGCTACATTTGCACTGTCACTTTGAAGCATTATAATGTGATATTGTTGCTTATTTGGATAAAGACGCAGCCTCTAAAACTGCCACAGGTTTGGACACCAGTACATCCACTGGTAGATGGCTAATATTATGACAATGATTAGGGCTTGATTATGTTTTACCGCTCTAATTATTATGGTTTGATCCATAAAAAAGAATGCAGAACCCTTAAAGTCTTATTGTAATTTTTGCTTGTATGTTTTTCCTTTTGATTAAATCTCTCCTTTTTCTCTTCCCGTCTTTGTTAGAATGAAGATGCTTGGGGCTGGGAGTTAAAGCCCTCCTCCACCTGAGGGACGCTGGTACAGAGCTGGGGCTGGCCCCCTGCCTCAGGTGGGGGTGAAGGGCCCTCACAGCCCTTAGTGGGTCTGGACCATGGGGGATGGAGGGACCAGTGCAACCGGAGGGATCAACCGATCCCATGTCCTGTTTGACAACTTTGTCCAGGCGACCACGTGTAAAGGCACCCTTAAGGCCTTCCAGGAGTTTTGTGAACATCTGGAAGTGAAGCCCACCGAGCACAGGATCTTCTATCACAAGCTCAAGTCCAAACTTAACTACTGGAAGGCGAAGGCGCTCTGGGCTAAGCTAGACAAGAGGGCCGGCCAGAAGGAGTACAAGAAGGGACGTGCCTGTGCCAACACAAAGGTAAGCCTGCCTCACTGGAAACTTGATCGGTCATGTAAAGCATCCACGGGCGGCTCCTGTTCCCAGTGAGACTGGGAGTCAGATCATTGTGGGAAGACAGGACGACAAAGCAACAAGTCCATGATTTGGATGGGAAGACAGCTTGACTGAGATATCTACTTTTTTTTTTGTTATTTTAGATTAGCAGCTCATGCTAACAGATCACCTGGCACAGTACTGGTAAAGATTAAGAGTGCTTTGACCTTTTTCCCATTCTGCCACATCAATAGCACAAGACTTTGAACCATTTATTTGTTAGAAGGTAAAGCAGTATTTTTTTTTTAGGTTTAATAGTTTATAGTTAAAGCTACAAGTCTCTCTGACAGATTCGCACATCTACTGACTTGGATTTTAACTCATTCTTCATGGCACAGTATCTCAGGCTCAGACCTGGGTTGGCCTTGAACATCCGCTTTTAGGTGCTGTTACTGATTTAAGTTGAAAAACAGGTAAGAATTCTTCAAACTAAGCTATTGCTGTTAAACAATGGTCCTTGGTGGGCCATTCTCCTGCTACCTTCAGATGTAATCCTGTTAGCGGCCTGTTTGACATGATCAGGTCATTAGCAGGACTCTGTAGGCCTGGAGTTTGAAACCCATCACCTGAATCGATCTGTGTGTTTAGGGTGTTTCTCCTCCTGGAAACTTTATCTCCAACCTGAAATAAAGTCTTCAGCCGTCTCCAATTTTGTACGTTCATTTTTTCTTAAGAATCATTCCAAAGTTAGTCAAAGCTATGGTTTATTAAGCCTAAAGTAAAGCATCCCCACATCATGATGCTGCCACTACTATGTTTCTCAGTGGTGATAATGCTGTGAACACATCAAAGTGAGGTTTTTCATGTAGGCTAAAAAAAGCTGCATGTTGGCATCTCTCCTACAAGCCATTTTGGACATATTATAGCCTTCTTTATTGCTATGATTGGCTAAAACCAAATTTGGTAGGCGTGCACTAGTTGTTTTTTCGTCCAATCAGCTTGGAAGGTTCTGCTCAGAGTGAGTTCACATTATTTATGTGACTTGCCAGGTTTAGGAGAACGGATCTCTGTTTAAATTATCCTGTGGTTTCAGTGTCTGATCATTGGTGCGGGGCCATGCGGTTTACGCACAGCCATCGAGCTTGCTTTCCTGGGGGCCAGAGTGGTCCTCCTGGAGAAGAGGGATGCGTTCTCCAGAAACAACGTGCTGCACCTTTGGCCCTTCACCATCCACGACCTCAGGGGCCTTGGAGCCAAGAAGTTCTATGGGAAGTTCTGCGCTGGTGCTATCGATCATATCAGTGAGTTCAGACCATAATCTTGCTGCTCCTGATGTTGCTCCTTTAGTTTCCAATTAGTTAAGTTATTCGGTTGGAATCTCACCACTTTCTCTTGGTTTTAGGTATTCGTCAGCTTCAGCTAATGCTGCTGAAAATGGCCCTGCTGCTGGGAATAGAGATCCACGTCAACGTAGAGTTCAAGGGTCTTATTGAACCCCCTGAAGATCAGGAGAGTGAGAGTAAGTGATTTAAAATGGTGCAGGAAACCGGCCGAGAAGAGAATACTGCTTTCATCAAACAAATATCTCTCAGCTGCTGCAAACCTGGCACTGAGGATGCATTTCTGTCTGGTTACACATGCCTGTGTTCCCAGGGATAGGCTGGAGGGCTGAGGTCCACCCTAAGACACACCCTGTCAACGAGCTGGAGTTTGATGTCATCATTGGAGCAGATGGAAGGAGAAACACACTACCAGGCAAGTTTGCATGCACGGGCTGGAGGAAGAACATTCGTAATGTATTTTTTTTTTCTTCCTTTAACTAAACATTGCAAGGCCCAAACAGTTCTGCCTGTTGTTCCCACTTAGACGCTTGAGTCACATACGATCATTATGTCACTCATTTACAGCTGCAGAAGGAAGGCTGACCTCACTCTGCTCTTTATGTGTGAATGAGCGTTTGTGCACATCTGGATGCACGTTTGTTTGTGTTTAGCAGCAACATTAAACCTGTTGTGAACAAGAGAACAGGAATGGGTCATCTAGTTGTCTGTTTCTACTCTAAGCTTTGTGGCAGAGAACCATGATGCCTTTCTCCAGAACTGAGCTCTAAACCCCATAAAAGGAATCCATATCCTCCCTTTGAGAGGTCCAATTACGTGAATACAGTGTGAACAACTGGAAACTGTTTACATTGTTCAGATACAGAAAATCTGGCCACAATTAAATGGTACGGCATGGATTATTTGTTCTAGAGGCAGTAAGTTGCTCTAATTCAGTGCTATATTTTCCTTTTGAAATGTTAATCTGTTCTGTAACTGTTGGTGTCCATTAGCCCAGGCTGCTGATCTCATTAGTTCTTCTGTTTCTACAGGATTTCGACGGAAGGAGTTCCGGGGGAAGCTCGCCATCGCCATCACCGCCAATTTCATCAACAGGAACACAACGGCAGAAGCGAAGGTGGAGGAGATCAGCGGCGTGGCCTTCATCTTCAATCAGAAGTTCTTTCAAGATCTCAGGGAGGCAACAGGTGAGTTCAGCTCTGCCTGGCTTGCATCCTACAGGCATTTCTTGCTGTTTTTCTATGAGTGGAAATGGCCTGATTGAATAACGTGGGCTCACACTCTTAGCGGTACGGCTGCAATGTAGAAAGTCATTTGCCCAGCTACTGCTTCAGATTTGCTTAAGAGGAAAAAAAGACATGGAATCGTGCTCTTTTCAGGAGTTGTTGAGCATAACTTGTTATCGGTGGACATAATTATCCCTTTTCATCATCTAGTAGCCCTCTGTTTCTAGTCCGCCTTCTTATCAAGTAGGCGTTGGTTGGTTGGTTGATTTTATTTTGAAATTCACTGGAACTTCCTATTTGGTGTTTGGAGCTTTTTGTGAAGACTACTGCAGTGTCTGTTTAAACTTCCCTCATGCTTAAGAGAGAATTCCTTAATCTGCAAGGCCTCAGTAACCGCACCCGCTCTGCACCTTGGCTGCTATGAGCTTGCACATTGATTTTAGTGAATTGGCACCTGCACAGCAGCCTACCGTGTTTAGTGTGAGCTCGGTGTAATTCTTCTGACCAATGCCACTATGGACGTGATTGCAGTTTGAAATTACAACCTGGATTTTGGGCGGGATTTACAGATGAAATGCAAAATAAATCTTAATACCATAGAAGTTTTGTTAGAAATATCTGGAAAACATTTCCACTTGTTTCACGTTACAGCCTCTGTCTTTAGGGTTGTAACATAGTGGTGCCCAAGTCCAATCCTCAAAATCTTTAATCCTGCAAACTTTATTTGCATCCCATCCCAAAACACCTGGATCCAATGAATGGTCTTTGACCAGGCCTCTGCAAAACTAAATGACAGGATAACAACATAGACAAATAATACTAAAAAGGAATAAAGGTTTTTAACACTCTCTGCAAGGAAAGCGTACATTTGAACCCTTGTTGATTGAATATTATCATTACGAATGGTTCAACTCACAAATCAGTACACTGAAATGATTCTTCCTCTTGCAGAATAGCTGAAGCTCAGTTTGATTCCATGTGATTTAGGTCTGGACTTTGACTAGTCCATTGTATAACATGAATATGGCTTGGTTTAAGCTAGTGCTGTCTAAACTTTTTGTCATATGTGCCAAACATCCAATTTAAAAGTGCTGTTGCTCCAATAAATGTAATGTAACTTTTAATGGACTACTTTCATATAATTTTTATTTCATTTTCCGCTCCTATATCATCTTATATTATTGATCTGTATCAAAAATTACTTTAGACTGATGAATACTGGGTGCACAAGCCAGCTTTATGGTTTATGACCTGCTCTTCAGTCCCTGTTTGAACTTTTACTATCAAACAAGTTTTATAATAAAAACCAATACATTTAGAAGTTGTATTTGGATGAATATGTTTAATAAAATGTGAGTGTCTTTTAAAAAGCAAATGTTTTTATTCAGCACAACAAAGAGAGCTGCAGATGCATAAGTAAATAATCCCACAGAAGGAAGAATATGGGGCGGACCAAATGTTCCAGAACAGTGAAATTCACTGGTTTGGGACATCCCTGCTATCCAGCATGCACAAAGTTTAAGAAGCACCTGTTAACCGTGTGCATTCACATCGCATTACTCTTATGTGACTTTTTTTTGGGGAGCTAAAGCTGATCTCACTTCTTAAGGATATTTGTGCTGCATTTCAAGCATCCAGTGCTGATTGTGAAGGAAGATTTAGTTTAATGAATATTATCTAAACAGCAACAGAACGCTCTTAAAGTGGCATATCTAGAGAACTATTGAAGAGGTTAGAAGGATAGATTGAAAAATAGACCAAATTTAAGTTAGATTTTTTCATATTTTAGTAACATCTATTAGGTTTTTTATGGATATTATAATAAAAAAGGATTATATTATAAATAAATTGTTAGTAGAAACTCTTAATCTTAACAAAAAGTTATGTGTGAACGGTGTAGCGTCTCATCTCTTCAGGAGCGGGACCCCCACCCTGGGCAAAGCAAGACTTTTACATATGACTTACTAAACATCTCATGACCAACAAGCTTTTTGTTTTTTAATTATAAGTGGGCCCGATCATTTAAATAAAAGGCAAACTAATGAAAATTGCTGCTGTAATCTCCTATTTTTTTAACAAGCTGTTTAAGTTTGTATGAAACCGGGTTTAAAACAATTCTAACATTGTGTGTGGTGTGATCATCTGATGTTGCTCACAGTAGTCCTCAGTGAACTCAGACCACACACACACAGAAGTATTCCATTCATTTAATTGGTTTTCTTAGAGTTCTTGAGTCCAATGCCAGCCTTCCTGTCGGGTTATTGCTGACTTGACAATGTTCCCGGTGCTCCGAATCCCATAATTGCTGCTTCCGTCCTGAAACGATGACAGGACGGGCAGCTCTGACAGTAAGCTAGAGAATTGTGTTCTGTTTCTGACAATCCATCTTTTTTTGTTTTTGTCTTTTTAGGTATTGACCTGGAAAATATTGTGTACTACAAGGATGACACACATTACTTTGTGATGACTGCCAAAAAACAGAGCCTGTTGGAGAAAGGAGTCATTCTGCATGTGAGTGATCAAAGCCCGGCGCTCAGTGTGGTGCTCTCCGTGTCATAACTGTTGGGTCTCATTCCGCTCCTCTTTAGCTGACATAAAAGCGGCGTACACACAGAAACAATCACATTCAGAATGATGTCACTTTAGAGGGTTTTTCTTTTCCAGCGATTCTCTTTCATTATTTCGTCTTTATTCTTTTTGATTTCGCCAAGCATTGGTTTAATGGTCAGACAGAGCCAACAGTGGAGCAGCCTGCCAGCTCATGCAGTCTCTTGAGTGCTGATGTCCTCACTATACACGGTAGCTTCCTGTCTCTGGGCACTTTCCACAGGAAACAGGAAAGGCCTTTTAAATGCCCGTCTTCATGTGCAGAGAAAACCGTGCCTTGGTCCAAACGATGTCTGCGGTATGGCAGCGCTTCTTGCAGTTCTCAGCCTCATTTCTGCTCTTATTCTTACGTAATGTGCATGTGTGGGTCGAGTCTGGATCTGAGGAGTTCTTTAAACATTTGCCTGAGGTAGTTGTGATCAAGTTTTTTCACTAAACTGTTACCTGTCAGGTTATCAACTGTGCTTTATTGCTTGAAAGGGATGGAAGTCCAAACAGTTATTTCAGCTGGATTCAATAAAAAGAGAACAGAATCAAATCTAGAACAGATGGATGAAATAAAGGAAATTATTTCCGACTGAAAAGAATCAAATAAAAACATTAACTTCAATAAATCAGTTTTGATCAACAGCTTAATCTTAAGAATATGTCATGTCAGCAAATTCACAAGAATCTTTTTCACAATAAAGCAATACAATACAATTATTTCATGATGCTATTAACACAATGAATGACTAATAATGCTGTAATGAGCCAATAACCATAACTTAAATCATCACGTAAATCCTGTTAATCAGCTATTAATTAAAACCAGCTGTTCTGGAGCAGGGGAACCTCGAACACCTGCAGGCCCTCAAGGACAGACTTTGGGCATGCCTGCTTTAGGTGTTCTGGGTGTAGCATCTTCCACTGCCTCGCCCTTTTCTTTAACCACCAGGATCACAGGAGAACCCTTCAGACGGATGGAAAAATGTTCCTCCCTCTGTAAAACCATGTCATTTTGAAAGCATTCAAAATTATGATGCTACGTGTTAAGACTAGTTTAGCTTATGCCACCAAAGCAGAGGTGAAAATATTTAATCATTGACTGGTGTCTGTTTCTACAGTTGAATAATAAATAGCAAGCCAAACTGCTGCAGCACCCAATAAGGGAGCTTCACCTCTTGAAACTAAGCAAGTCTAAAGGAGTGTTAACACCAAACGCGTTGAGAGCCTCAAACCATCTGCTTTACATGCAAAGTCTATGGGGGGTGGCGTCAAACAGCGTTGATAGGTCTTATGGCGTGTCCTAGCATCGGGAGTGGCACATCTGAGCATCTGGGCATCCCAGCATCTGAGTATCAGCCAATCCAGGAGATTTTTGGGAGAGACTATATGGAAGCCGTGATCGCTACTGCAAATCTTTCTCCATGTGAAAACATGCAGATTTGCTCGGCGCCCTGACCCTTCTTATGACGTCAATCAAGTCATCATATTGCTCCACTCGGACAAACTGTATTGCACCAGTTTCTTAAGAACAGATCTCTTTCAATTATTTTACATTTCATTGGCAATCTAAAGTACCCAAAAGAAGAAAACAATCAAACTCAGTCTTGAAGGAAAGCACTGAGTTCTAAGACAGACTGAGCTCTGCCATTTTTATTATTTTAATTAGGATCTGAGGGCAGGGGAGGACAAATTGAACATTTTAAAAATTTATTTCGTAGAGGTTTTAGACAAAGAAAACAGTTATTCTACTTGTAGAAATGGAAGGGATGTTGACATGTAGTTAAAAGTAGTGTTGCACCGATACCGATACCAGTATCGGATGGGGCCCCGATACTGCCCTAAAATGGTGGTATCGTTATCGGCGATTACCAACAAATAGAGCACCGATACCATTTTGAGAGCCATAAGTTTATACAAATATTGTCACCCACTCCTGGTAGGCAATAAAAAGTTCTATTGGATTCACTTTGTATTAGATTTTTCCTGCTACACAAAGGTAGGCAGCAGCTTGACAAAGCCATGATGGCTATAATTTTACATTATTATGGTATCGGTATCGGCCGATACTGCACAGCCAGGCATCGGGTATCGGTATCGGGGCCAAAAAATGGCATCGGCGCAACACTAGTTAAAAGTTTTGTAGCTTAATATGGCTAAGCAACAGAGCTAAGCTACTGAGCACAGCTAGCCACAGCGCTACCCTGTTCTCCCCCTTTATAATATAGTGTTGCAGTTACTTCGACATAAACATATTTCAGTTTCGTTATCAATCAGGTAAAACTTGATTGATCATTAGACAAGCTAACGCTAGAGATGGTCCCGACTTGGCACATGGATGTCATTAGTGTTGTCTAGTCATCCACAATGTTTTACATCATGTAGCAATGTTCAGCCAATCATATGGCGCAACGTCACTGGCATGTGCAGGGCCCGAGCAGATCTGGTACCTACATCGGCTTCAGAGCGCTTTCAGTGGGGAGTCCCAGCGCTGTCGCCTGCCGGTATGAGCGGCGTGGTTCCGCTGCTCTGAACAAGAACAGATTATTTTAGTAGGATCAGAATCCAAATGAACTGACTGTGCGGATGATGTTTTGAGGTGGCTTAAAAAACGTGTGAAATTCTTTTTTGGCCAACTAATTAAAGTCAAGCCAAGCTGCTCTCTAGCTAGTAACTACAGAACAGACCAAAGTATTGTGCTTCCGGAGCGTTGAAGCATCTTAACCAACATTTGACCTAGCATCCAAGTTTCAGCATTGAAACGTTTATCTCCAAAACGTGTTTGGCGTGAACGCACCATTGGTGTTACACTTCCTGCTGAAGCTTCTGCAGCTGAGTAAGCTCTGCACTAGTGTAACCTATTATTTATTTCATTTAAAAAATATCTCCTGCTGGACCTTCTTTGGTGAGCTATTCACAGAAACTCTTACCTCCCATCTGAAGATGTTAAAAGCTGTTTTGATGCTGCTGAAAGGTAGTAATATTCTCACTTTTTGGCCATTATTTTTTTAAATCAACCTTTGTGGATCACAGTAGAATGATTCATCCACTGCTCCTCTTTGAAGCAACTGTGGCTTAATTAAATCAGAAAAGTGGAGTAATATCAGCTTAACTAGTGAATGATAAGATGATGCTGACAGGCATTAATTAGTGCAGAAAGCCTTTTTGTGATTGCATCCCAGCTAATCTACCTTCACAGGGATCTAGACGGAGTTCAGAGTGCCACCAAACAAACATAAGCAGTAGTTTTAAAAAGCATCTAACTATCATAGCATATTATGTCTTTACAGCATCAGGTGTTTTAAAAATATTTAGTGTTTACATAAAAGAAAAAGAAACAACAATTACAAGAACATAGAGGGAAAAAGATATAAAGAAGAGATGGAAAAATAAAACAGGAAATTTACAAAAAGAAAGAAAACAAAGAAACATAGCCTGTCTGGCACAGGTCCCAAAACGGTTGTTAGGCTTTAACTCACAGTGGCTTCCTGTACATGTGAAGTGCTCCAAAAAATGGCCTAATGGAGCCTGAATCTTCTGGAATCTCCCAACTGTTTTTTCTTTTTTCTTGTTAATCTGGCAATTTCTGTTCTGTCATTTCCCCTGCAGGACTATGCAGACACTGAGCTCCTCCTTTCCAGAGCTAATGTAGACCAGGCTGCCTTGCTGTCTTACGCACGTGAGGCTGCAGATTTCTCCACCAACCACCAGCTACCCACACTGGACTTTGCAATCAACCACTATGGCCAGCCTGATGTAGCCATGTTCGACTTCACCTGCATGTATGCTTCGGAGAACGCAGCAATGGTGCGCCAGCGCCATGGCCATAAACTGCTGGTGGCGCTGGTGGGCGACAGCCTTTTAGAGGTGAGGATTTTTCCTAAGGACATATTTGGGGTGGAGAGACTTTAACTTTGTTTTACTTACAAATGATGTTTCTTTTAATACCCTTTGCTCTGGTTTTGATCATATTTGGTAAATGAATTTGCTTTTCTCTCCAGCCGTTCTGGCCCATGGGCACCGGCATTGCGCGAGGTTTTCTGGCAGCCATGGACTCCGGTTGGATGGTGAAGAGCTGGGCCCAGGGAAAAACGCCTTTGGAGGTTCTGGCTGAGAGGTGCAGATGACTGATACACATGTGCCAAGAGTAACATTGTTCTTGCCCTAACATTTATACACTGACCCACGGCCAGGCACACACATTCCTAATCTGCCTCTTCAGACACACTCTTTTATCTCTAAGTGCTTTACTAGGAATTGTAACCGTGCATGATTTAAAGCTTCAGTCCCACCTCTCTTTTTACTAATGGGATAAAAGGCTCTCATATGTCCTGAATGGAATGTGACTCCTCAGTTGTGTAACATCTATCTTTGCTTTCCTTTAATGGTTTGTTAATGGGCTGAGATCAGATAATAAGGAAAGATTTCAACGTGTTGTTCTGTGCTTTAGGGAGAGCATATACCGACTTCTGCCTCAGACGACTTCAGAAAATGTCAGTAAGAACTTCAGTCAGTACAGCGTGGATCCGACCACGCGTTACCCCAACATTAGCCTTAACTTCCTCAGGCCCAGTCAGGTGAGTATAGGTGTGCACACACCTGGATTCAATTCTTTTTCATTTAGCCATCAAATCAGTTCTTAAACTGGTTTAAAAAGCAAAACGTGTTTTATAATGTTTAAAGCTTGATTTTCTACATTTTTCCCATATTTTGCCACATTCTAAAATGGAGTTAACTCTTGTAGAATATAACCTTACAGTCCAAAATAAAGCAGCTGGTAATTGTATTAGGGTTTGAAGCATGGGTCGTTCCTCCGCATAGAGCTTTTTTTAGTGTCTTGATAATTACTTTGATCTATTAATTACATATTCTTTTCAACTATTAAATGTTACTAAAATTACCCCCCACCCCCCCCCCCCCACACACACACACACACACCACCATGTACTGTACATTTAAATGCAGTGTAAATGACAAATAAAAACGTGTAAGAAAAACCTCAGTTCCATGCTTGAAAATACCACAGAAAACATTTGGAGATAAAGACGTTTCCTTATCTGAATTGCAGAATCATTACATTTATTTGATTGTTTTAGCTTAATTACTACATTGACTGGATTTTTATTTCAACAAATGATGTGGTGTGGAGTCTGCTTACTCCAGTTTATGATTATTTGATTTCTAAATTTGTTGACGATTATTTCAAAAATGTATTAATCAGTTTACTTGTTTAAGGACTGAATTAGTCCAATGATAAGTTTGTGTGTCAGTATTAAAGTGAACTTCAGCATTTTGAGCTTGTTTGCAAAACAGTCACTGTATTTCTATTCTGAGAAGTTTGTACTATAGATGTTTTTTTTCCCGTATTTGCTCCAAAACATGTTTCACCTCAGAAATAATAAAATTCATATTTAATCTAAAACTCAACATCCCTCTTGTTTAGTGGTGGCAGCATCATGCTGTGAGTTGAGAACTTTTTTCACTGTTGTAAAACAACTAGAAAAGGATTGAAATCTCAGCAATGAAGTATATCAGGAGTCTATCATGAGATGTAATCATAATGTTTTTTTTTTTTTTATAATTTTTATTTTTACACGTTTTCACAGTATCAAGACATATATAAACATATATGGGAAGCATGCCAATATTCACAAGACAAGGTTTTTAGTTCAGATTCATAAAAAATCTGACCCTAAGGGTTTTACGTACTCAGTCCATTTAGTCCAAATTTTATAAAACATGTCCTTTTGAATCCTGAGGGAAAATTACAACTTTTCCATGACATAAATTTCTTGGATTATATTGATCCAATCCTCAATAGTTGGAGATTCCACTCTCAGCCACTTTCTTGTGATGGCTTTTTTACTTGCAATAAGTAACATACCAAGTAATCTTTTATCATTGTTATTCCAATTTGTCACAGGAACATCACCCAAATACAGTGTTTCACATTTAAGGGGAATTTTAGTGCCAAATACACATAATGTTTTGTGTTTTAGGTGCGACACCTCTTTGATACAGGAGAGGGCAGGGAAATCCGCATTGAAATTGAGAATGTCATCAACTCGTCAACGCCAAAGTTGGCCAGGAATGGTTTGTATTTATATTTATTTTTTATATGACCCTAATCCCTGTTTCCTGCAACCTATGACTTGTTCAGGCTCAATATCAGAGGGGAGCCAAGATTAAGAGAATGATACGTGTTTAGCACCCTCCTCCTTTATTGGATCTTATTATAAAAAAATTCAGACCATGATTCAAACCAAGGATTTTGTCTCTCCAAGACAACAGTGCTACAAATTGTGCCGCAGTGTTAATTATTGTTCAATCATAACCATCTTTTTTGTGACGCGATGGAAGGAAAGAGTCTTACAAGCAAAGTTCAGAAAAACCATGCTAACTAAATGTAAATATTGGTGTTTGATCCAGTCTGATAATACATGGCTGTATTTTCACTCCAGACAATTACCTGCTTGACAAGCAGTTTCAAGGTAAAGTCTAAATGCATGGTGTTGCTCCTCCAGGTTTTCTAAAGTTCTAATCATTTAAAATTCTACCTGCCTTGCATTGATTGCTAGATTAAGGTAACATTTGAATGTTAGAACGTTTGTTGATGAGCTGGAGTTTCCTTTTACACACTAACCCAGTCAGATATGCTGCCATCTGATCTTCCTGAATATGCTCAACAGCCTGTTTTAAAGATCCCAGTTTGGTTTTTACTGTCTAACTTCCTGTTTGCATCCATTTCCCCCTTAAAGGAATTCTTTATATCAGAGTTGTATAATAACTAACACCAAAAACACTGACATTTCTCAGATAGCATAAGTAGAATGATTTTGCCCAGTGACATGGAAGTTGTAACCTGACAACAGCCAGATGCATGTCTCGCTCCGCCCAGCTCCACTCACATACATCTGGGAACCCGCCATAGGAATTGCCTTTACTGAAGGCTGGGCCTTATCAAAACTCCTTGCATATGATTGGATAAGCCACTTGTCTGTCATCTTTATTGACGTGCTATTTCAACCACTCACACCGAAGGTAACCCGTGACGCTGTGAGAGGAGGAGCCATTTGGTAGATCAAGCTCTTGCCAAATCCGGTCGGGAGAAGGGCGAAAACATCGTTTCCACCAACAAAAGCCTTCAAAGCCGTTCTCTGATGTTCTTTTAATGAAACAATATCGGATAGATTGGACAACACAGAAGAAATAGCAGCATCAATGCTAACGCTTGCTTCCTCATACAAGCCACCATTGTTGTTGGAATCTCAGGGTCGCTTCTCCACTCCAGGACACACCCGCTCTGCGTCCTGATTGGACAGACCATAAATTCGGTTGGGGAAATCACTTTCAATGAGCGGGTTACCAGATGTATGTGAGTGGAGCTAGGCGGAGCGAGACATGCATCTGGCTGTTGTCAGGTTATGGAAGTTGTGCTGATTATATTGCTTTTCAAGTTTTAATGCTGCTTCTTAACTCAGCACTTTATCTTCAGTGTTTAATATTGTGTAATTAACTGTTATTTTTTTTTCTTTACTTCACCAAAGAATCGATAGCTCGGTCCAGTAAACTGCTCAACTGGTGCCAGAGGCAGACAGAAGGATATAGGAACGTCAGCGTCATGGACCTGACTATGTCATGGAAGAGCGGCTTGGCGCTGTGTGCCCTCATTCACAGATACAGACCAGATCTCATGTGAGTAATAGGAATCAAAACTTGCACTCTTCATTTTCGAGATAAGATAGACTAATTGATCTAACAGTGGAGAAATTCAATTGTCACATCGGCTCAATAGTTAAAACAAGGTGCCAAAAAGACAAAAAAACAGTTATTTAATATAAAACAGCCTGTTAAGATTAGTTAAATTCATTCTGGAAGCCAGCTGGGTGATTTAAAAAAAACAATTTTACTTAGTAACTTTGTATAGCTTGCTGCAACACCTTAATCTGACTCCACCAGATGGATTTGCTCCGCATATCCATCTGGAAACCTTCCGTTGAAGTAATTTCGGCAAGGGGCGAAAATACTGGTTAGCTGATTGGCCTATGTTGGTGATAGATGGGCCAAATAAACCAATCAGATCAACGAAGCATATGACGTACTAACAGAGCGACGATGAAGAGGAGCTAATTGATAGATCAAACTCTTGCCGAAACCAGTCGGGAGAAGAGCAGAAACATCTTTTCCTCTGAGAAAAGCGTCCAGAGCAGTGTTTTGCTGATCTGCGAGTGAAACCTTGAAAGCTCGCGAGATCAGGATGGTCTCACGAGGCTAGCAACACCTCCCCCTGACATTGTTTGTCAATAGGAGCTCCAAAATCAACTGACTGTCATGTCATTTATCTGTTATATTTTTTTTTATGTTGAAGATAAATTGCAGCTCTGCATTAACATATTTGTGCGAATTTTAGAGACAGACTGCTTTCAATTGTTTAGAACGTTACATATCCACATTTACTGGTACCACAAACAAAAGACAGACTAAGTAAAAACTTGAGTAAAAACATTTGACATTAAAAAAAATGTATACATTGTATAAGTTATTTTTTTTAAGTACTATTTCTGCATGTTGTTTGTGATTGCTGTTTGCATCATGACTAGAACTTGGTCTGAAATTGACGTATTGAGACTCCTTTCAGTGGAACTTTTCAAATGTATTTTGGGCCATTTTAAAATGCTAAGAAATCCAATCTTCTAGGTGGCAGCAACTAATCATTAAACCAATGAGACAGCAGTTTGGGGGTTTAGTGATTCTCTAATCACTGAATTGGCTTTACTCTTCAAGAGGTGCTGTAGTTAATCTGCACCCATTAGACTTGTCAAAACATCCATACTCTGAAAAGTGTTGATACTGAGACATTGTATCTGGATACAATGCTAACTTTGCATGATACTAAGCAAAAAACATATGCAAAAACTTGTGTTATTTTTTATCTTTATTCTGCTTTATAATTTGCTCATTAAAAGAATAATGCCTAAAACAACATAAAAATATTGTCAACTTGTCAAGTTTATGTTTAGGTCATTCTAACCTCCATGCTTAGATTAGAAAAAAGTTTATGTTGATAAATGTTTTTATCCCTTAAATTGGAGGTCCTTAACAGGGGGTCCGCGACCATTAGGGGGTCCATGGGGGTACTGCATAGGGGTCGTGAAAGGGATCGTCAAAGCTTGTTAAGGTTTTAATATCTTGAAGTGACGATTTGGTGTTTTCAGATCCTTTTAAGAGCGGTTCCTCAGAATTGCGTTGTTTGTTTATCACTATATTTCTGGAACTGGGAGGCAATGACCAGTTTATGTCAGAAAAAATGTCCTTACTCTCTTCCAACAATTAGTTTGGGTTTTAACTTGACCTAGCTATATATGTCTGGAACTGGGTGACAATGCTTGTTTTTGGTCAGAGACACTAACTGATGCTGGGCGGGTGTCACAGTAGGGAATCCTGGGTAAAAGTCGGACCCAATTTCTGGCTATCTTTGAGGAGAGGGAGTCCTGCTGGACCAACTTAATGAGGTTGTGTCATACAAGTACACTGGCAAGCTTTCTGGGATTTTGACGGTCTTAGCATGAAAGAAATGACCTTTGGGTGGGTCATAGTTGCCTGAAGTGACACTGTAAATGACAATCATTGTCACATGACTGAAGAAATACCACTGGATCAATCCCCTTTCCCTTTGTAACAACACAGCTACATACACTACATAGAAATAAACACCAGTTGTTAATATCAGACCAGTTTTACTAATTGAAGCAGTACAAATGTTAATGCAGATATATTTTGAATCCTTAAAGTTTTTCATTCTCAATCTTAGATGGACAGAAAATGGATGGTTCAGTAGAATAAAACAACGTTTCAAACAAGTATGTTCTCCTGCAGAGACAGGATTGATGGTTTTATAACTGTTTTTATCGGTCAGCTTAACTTTCGGCCTCAAACCATGCATGGCCGTAAATGAAGTAGTGGTTACTAGTTAACAAAGGCCTGTCAAACTAAACCTGCCTCTGCAGCAAACATCCAAGCATTTCAATGCAAACACACTTATCATAAACACTGCAGTTTCCATCTCCTGTGTCTAATGGGGTTTATTACCCTCTGGAGGTTATGTGGCAATTAACATTACAATCCATTAGTTCCCATGTCCTACCTGACCTTTACAGAGTAGTTCAGCAGTTGTGCTCCACTGCCTCTTATTGGCCAGATGATGGGAGGACCAGAGATGGGCTACTGAGCAAAGGTTCAACAAAACTGCGTTCATGTATCCACATGTATAAGATGGATGTTGGAGAGGGTTCAGTAGGAGGTCTCCCTCAGTCCCTGATGTGATGTTCAGATGCTTATGGTTTTAAAAGGACTTCATGTTGGAGCTGAGATGTATTGACAAGGCACAGTGAGAGTATATTCAGCTGAGGTTTAATGACATTTACAGGAAGGCGTTTTCCATAAAGTATACAGTACCTTGCTGTGCAGAAATGCATCATTGTTGGTGGTTCTGTTAATCCAGACTCATTGGCTGCTCTTTGAAATCAGTCTGTTTTTTTTTTGAAAAAGTTAAACTTTGTGTCTGTTTTGGTTTCTAATCAGGTTGCAGATTATGAGATCATCTGTTAAAGATATTTAGATCCGGGTGAAAAGGCAGACTTTCATAAATGCTGCTCTGCAGGATCCTTCAGTTCCCTGGAATTTTGAGCTGACTGTTTGGTTTTCACAGCCCACATCATTCACTGTTTTGATCCAGTTTCTCCTCAGCATTCCATTCACAAGAACAAAGGAAACGTGACACAGTTGTGAAAATCTATCTTCTGTTTCTGGCTGTTATCCTGACTTATTACCGACTTTGTCTTGTTTTCTACTTTTTAACTGAAAAAAGATATATCTAGAAATAAGTGCAATTTCCTGAAATTAAGCGTATTTATTTAAAAATTAGTTATTTAGATTTTATGTTTTTGCAGTGTTGAGGCTGGGGTAAAATAAAGGCATCAGGCTTTTTAAATTTGGGACCAACACTTTGAATATGCTGGTCAAGAAATAGTGTAGTAATTCAAAGAGGCCTTGATGTCATAAACATTCGACCAGCTGATATTGTCATGATGATGGTTTATTTGGGATAAATTGTGTCTCGTACTGGAATTCCAATGTAAAAATGTCAAACGCTGCTGATGTTGATAGAGCTCTGCACTCTTTGTTGGCTTTATTTTGAAGATCTGTATAGTGCAGAATGTGGGTCTAAGTTTGATTATTTCTTCGCCTGTTCTTGACTTCATGCAGACTGTATAGCCATTCCTTTCTGTTTTATGAAATATTTACTTTGTAGACAATATTTCTCTCAGCAACAATATATCCAGACAATTTTATAAATAATACTATACATACAGTTATATAAGGCAAATAAAATCCTGTTGCATTGAAAAGCTGCGATCTCCATCATTACATTCCTGATGGGTTTTTAATGGGTCCATGCGAAACAGATTCTAGTTCCTTTAGAAAAGCAGTCATGACTAAACATGCTCCATTTTTTTATTAACTATAAATAAAATAGGTATTTAGGACCTGCTAAGTTATTTATTTTTTAATAAATTAATAATAAGATATTAGCTTAATAAATGCAATAAATGCTAAAGAGTCTGTAATTTGGAAGAAGTTTGTTAATCTTGATTCAATAGGAATATTGTAATGTTTTTTCCCAAAGTCAGAAAGCACAATTATTTTGATTTGTATATTTTTAGATAGGTTATATCTGGCTGTTATGTTGCTGTTTATGTGCAAAAAATTATTTTTCTGAACCAGAGATAATATGAGATGAAAAAAGATTTCAATATGTGAGCATATCTAACTGAGGAACAACATATTTCATGGTGTTCTTGCTGGTTTCTACCTTACGGAAGAGGATTAGGGCCACTGGAAAAAAAAGAAAAGAAAAGTTAACTGATTTTTAAATATTATTTCAGTTTAATATTGTGACTTTAATCTCAGAATTTTGACTTTTTTCTCACAATTCTGACTTTTTTCTTAGAATTCTGACTTTAATCTCAGAATTGTGAATCTTAATGTAGATGGGCACCATGAAGGAAGAGATGTGGAAGCACTCAGCTTCACTGACAAAGATGTGAGTTGTGTGGAAGGAACAGTGACACATTGGTGGAAAATGACAGAATTAGGCAACTTTTTACGTGCCCGAGGGGTCCCCTCATTAATGGAGGAGCAGGAGGTTCTTAAAACAACAGAGCTAGTCTCTAAAACAGACATGGCTATGGCTTGATGCTAATATGTTTGTTAGCTGTCAGAATTCGGTCAGAATTCTGAGATTAAAGTCAGAATTCTGACTTTTTTCCCATAATAAACTGAAATTAAATTTAAAAATCAGTTAACTTTTTTAACTTTTTTTTCAGTGGCCCTAATCCTCTTCCGTACTACCTTCATTTCTCTCCTCAGTGATTTTGACTGCCTGGACGAGGAGAACCATGAGAGGAACAACCAGCTCGCTTTTGACGTGGCAGAGAAGGAGTTTGGCATATCGCCATGCATGACCGGCAAGGAGATGTCTTCTGTGGTGGAGCCAGACAAACTCTCCATGGTCATGTACCTCAGTCAGTTCTATGAAATGTTCAGGGACACAGTGCCACCTGGAGGTGAGTGGAGGAGCTGTTGCATTTCTGGGTTTGGTCTGTGTTTAAAGATGTTAAATGTTTAATGGGATCGACGTTCAAACATTTGAATTTGTTCAGATAATCAGAACTGGAGTCCGGAGGAAAAAGCTGCCCTGATTGCCAGCACAAAGTCTCCCATCTCCTTCCTCAGCAAGCTGGGTCAGAGCATAGCTATTTCCAGGAAAAGAAACCCCAAGGTCAGGGATAAAAAACAAAAGACTTACAACACGTCTAGCTTCTTGTTTTCTCTCTCATTTCATGTTTAAACTCGTGCTTCAGGTCACAGTAACACCTAGCATGTCATTAACAGGACAAAAAAGAGAAGGATGTGGACGGTTTGGGCAAACGAAGGAAAACCAGTCAGTCTGAGGATGTGAGTGGTTCTAATATTAGCCTGTGACTATTATTAAGTCCATCCATTTAAAAAAAATGTTTCATATGTATTTCTGTTGCCCAAAGGAGGATATATCCAGGACTTGTCATGAAGAAAGACCGTCTGTCCCTCCTGTGCAGTCGGAAAGAAAAATGGACTCTGCTGCAGCAGCAAACCATAATAAAGTGAAGGTCATGGCCACCCAGCTGCTGGCCAAGTTTGAGGAGAACGCCCCCGCTCAACCTGCAGGGCTAAAAAGACAGGTATGTAGGAAACATGCACAATGTATTTCATGGTTGTACTTCTGCAGGGGCGGGGGCACTGCTTAGAGAAACAAGTAACCCATTTACTTTCAGCTGGAGGAGCGTGCAGTTTGATGGTGTATGACGGTACCTCTGGTTTGACGGTAGACGAGCTGTAGGCCTCTGTATTAATGAGCTGAGGTCCAGTATGCTGGTACCGCTAAAGCAGACCATTGTTTCTGGGTCATGTGGGCAGCCTCGCAGTGCTGACTGGACTTGAATGGGCCGTCTGATTCGCCGCGGACGACCGATTTGTGTGATACGACGGACAATAGACATATTGAAAATCTGAGCGACATTTCTGAATCGAAAAGCTCTCGGTTCTTGAGGCTTCAGGTACAAAGACTGCTAAAGCACAAGTGATTAAATCCAGATGGATGGGATTAATTAGATCCAAACCTTTCCTTCGAATACACCACACTATGTGTACCCATCCCTTCCTTTAGACAACGCCATTTAATGGAGAATCTAATGGATGTAAATCGGAGTAAAGGTTGGAAAAGTTTCTAATAAAAATGTTGTTGGTATCTATTAATTTGACATGATTTACACAGATTGTTATTGTGTAGAATGTAGAAATGTCCCAGCTTTCCGCATGTTTATTGACATCTCTGCTACAAACACAGCAGTGCTAAGAAGCCTGTCAGGATGCTCTGAAACATTAAGCAGAAAAAATAAACAGAAACTGCATACAACTTAACAAAGACAGCCTGTCTGTCAGAATTGATTAAAAACAATTAATTGTCACCAAAAAAAAAAAAAAAAAAAAAATCAAAATTTTGAGAATTTAGGAATGACAGAGTAGCTCATTGTTTCCATATTTCTGTTCATTTAGATTCACTCCCCTTCATGTCTATCCTGCAACATACCATCTATGCTTAAACCTTCATCTGCTCTCTCTTGTCTGTTTTCTCCCTGGTTTCACCTTCCCTCTGTGGATCCTTCCATGGTGCCTTGCATGATTGTTTTGTCTCATGTTGGCCATTAAGGGGGACTCTCTGCCCAATCTGGACCAACTTTTGTCCCCTTGCCCACCGGCAAACCCTGTCACCGAGCCCGTACGCCTGGCTCCTGTTCCTGCATGGAGAAAGGTAAACCTCCCCTTCAGAGTTGTCAGCAGCTTTAGTTTGACCCATTCCTGTAGAAGCTCTGCTGACTCTGTCAGCTTAGAGTTGGATATATAGACTCTTTAGCTGTAGTTAAAAACTCTGTAAGTGAGTTGGGGAGCCGCTGAACTGTCATGCCATTTCCTCCTTGCTTGTCCTGTTCTGGCTCAGAGGCGCACCCAGCGGCAGGAGAAGCTCAGCATTCGCTACAACGAAATGATCAAATGTCAGACACTGCCCAGCAGAGGGGAACAGGTACGGTTAGTTAGCATCGTAGCTCTCCAGCTCTTAGAACCTCGCCACAACCTTAGATTAGAAACCCCACCCATCGAAGATGAATACCTTTAAATCTGAAAGAAGATGAATAAAAGCCATCGGTCACAAACTTGGGTTCATTTTCCATTACGTCTAAATGAAGAAAACACCCAGGGACACTTTGACCTTTGGGGTCAAACAGCACTTTACGCTGTTTTATCACTAAATCCCAGTCAGCTTCATCATTGCCATAAAATTACACATTATTCTACATGAGCATAGAATCATTTTTTTATTATAATAATTACCAGTTATGGTTTGGGCTGATTTAAGAGCCTTAAAATACTACATAAGATATTTATCACAGCCGACCTTGAAGATTAAAAATCCAAATGAAAAACATGATTGAATAATTTTTCTTAAATAAAGAAAAGCTTATAGCAAATGAACCTATTGCAATTATCTACATTAGGATTTCATTAAACTAAAAAAAAAATGTAGAATGGACCTTTATAAAAGTGATAGTTTATAAGTTCTGCTTTAGCTTTCAAGATATTAACCGTCTTCTTTTCTTTAGAAATTCTAAAAAGTAGATATGGTGAATGAAAATACACAAGAAAAATAGGCACCGATTTAAAATCTGTATCAAACTTAAGGCTCGCAGGCGTATCTGGCCCATCATAGCAATTTATTTGGCCCTCAAGAGCCCAAGAAAGTCTGTCATTTCAAAGTAGAGCCACATGTTCTATTGAAGTCTACAAAGCTGTTAAAACTGTGAAATAAATGAGTAACAGTCTAATATCAGAGAAGTGGGCTCTTTTTTAATCAAAATCAAAAATCCTATTTATAGATGTAAAACAGGCCCTTTAAATTTTTGATGATGCAGAAGTGGGCTGATATAAAAATGAAAATGCAGAAAATGTAAATGCAGAAAGAGAATGACAGATATTAAATCACCATTAGGGCCCTGAGATTTTAGCCCTGAACACACCGGTTGCATACGACTTTTTAATGTCTGATCCAAGTTTATTTTTCCATGTCACACTGACTGCATATAGAGATGCTCCGACAAGACAGGGCGGCCAGATCTGTGCAGGTTTTTTTATTTCACTTCTCTCCCTGTGTTATACAAATTGAAGCAATTTCCCACATTTGCTTTAGACTGAATATGAAAAGTTATAAGAAAAAAACCATGGGTAAAACATTCTTTAATATGTCATTGATTGTTTTTGCCTGAGTCTGTTCCGCTTACTATATACGCGATGTGCGACTCCAAAACTGACTGTTTCCCCATGACATTAAAAGATTTTATTTAGTATTTTCCCCTAAAGCGGATGCGTTTTACTTTTTAATCGTGTCTCCCTTTCTGTCAGACCCGTGGAATTGCTGCTGAATTACTGCGTAGTCTGACTAAAATAGACCTGGGGTCTTATCTCAATCGGACCTACGCAAACCCCCTTTGCTTAAAAACGTGTCGGGTGTGATCATCCCCACTGACTTTCAATGAGCGCTTTACGCCACAACCTTGTCAGACATGATTTTCTGTCGGATCTGAGTCATTAAGGATGATTTTATTGTAGGATGTGTGTGTTTGTTTTAGTTTTTACAAGTGAAAGTTCACCCTATTTGTACAACTAGCCGGCTGGTTGACGCCTCCCGTTCTGCTGCAGTAAATCCTCCAAAAAACTTTTACTTTTTCACCATAACTTGTTATTTAAGTTATTTTCAGCTTTTGCACGTCTTGACATTTTCACCCTCTGTTTCGATTCTCTGCTGTTCCTGTTCCTTCGCTTTCAAGGCCAGAAGCGATGCCGATCAAACGTCCAGCTCGGCCTCTCGGAGCTGCCCAAAGAAAACCATTCTGCTACCTTCCTCCTCCTCCACTTCATCACTCTCTCTTCATTCAGAGGTGACATAAAGTCTGCTGTCTGTTTTTGTCTGTCAACCCCAAAAGTAACAAATCCTCAGCAGACTTCCCTTTAGCCTCCCATTAATCCGACTACCCTCCGTTTTTTCCTATCCAACAGACTCCTAAATCATTTCAGCTTCCTAACTCAAAATTTGAATGAAACAAATGATGATTTACCCCAAACTAACTTTGTAGAAAGACCCACAGTGATGGTAATTCCCAGGGATGTTGTATTGCATGTCGTTAGCTGAATACCTGCAGACTCAGGAGGGTCCAGTTTTCTGTAAATTAGTCGTTACAAAGATCGTGAAAAATGTCTCTTTGTTTGTTTCAAGAATTTAACTCCTGAGGAAGAGGAACTTGAATATTATCAAAGGCCTCTGGTACACCGGGTACAGTACTACACTTCTCTATGTTCAGCATTCTTTAAAAAAAACACTCAGCAAGTCTCAACTGAGCTCCTTTAACAGGAAGCGAAGCCGTTAACCACGAGCGACCCAGCTCCCATTCACATCCCTGGTATACAGGAGAGGGCAGACCGCCTCATCTCCAAGTTTAAGGGCAAAGCTGATAAACCACCGAAGGTGATCAGAATGCGTGGCAGATTTGACAGCATGCGTTTCTTTGGGCTCACCTGTTGCACGTATAAAATAAAAAAATATCTGCCATTTCTATTGATCTAATTTCCCATTTCCACCTCCCTCTGCCTCCCTGAAGCCTAAGAAAAAGCCGTCCCGTTTCTTTTTAGAGCAATGGTACTCAACCCGAGGTCTGTCTCAGAGTCCCGCTGCACCTCTGTCCTCCCCAGATGCTTCTAGAAAGGTCAGCTGTCTGTTGTTGAAGAGGGAAACCCACCGTTTGCAGTGCTAACAGGATAGCATCTCACACAAGTCCTAGAGAATAAAACCATTGATGTTTACTCTTTTTCTTTTTACATTTTGAGTGAATCTATAGTTTAATATGTAGTTTTTTTTTCAATACATGCTTGTGAATGCAGCGCTTACTCTCATTGTTTACATGCTCTGACTTAAATTATTGCATGAAGTAAAGCCATGAAAGGTAAAGACAAAACTGGGCCAGTTTGAACCCCTAATGCACGCTTTTCGAACTAGATGTTTGGTCCTTTGCAGAAATAAAGATTCTTCCTTTTAGTTCCCATTTGTAACCAAATCAACAATCTTTCTGCAGGACCCAGTGAGGCCTCTGGACTCTGACCAGATGCCTATTTATGTGCTTAGCATTCAGGAGAGAGCCGAACAGCTTGAATTTCAGTTGGAAGGCAAGCGAGTCGGGCCACAGGTGAATCTCTCCATTTAACACAGATGGCTGAGATAAATGTTTGAATTTATTTAGAAGATGGAATTGTTTGCCAACTTCTTGGGCAGAAAGACTAAAATTCAATTCAGTTTATTTATATAGCACCCATTCACAACACATATCATCTGCAGGCGCTTTATAGTTCACCAGATCATACAGTCAAATTGATTCAAAGTTTTCAATCTAAGGAAAACCAGTTGATTGCATCGACTCATTGACTCGGATACAATCCCTCACACTAAGCATGCTTGTAGCAACAGTGGAGAGAAAAACTCCCTTTTAACAGGAGGAAACCTCCAGAAGAACCAGGCTCAGTGTGAACGGCCATCTGCCGAGGCCCACTGGGGTTCAAGGAGACAGAAGCAGAGATGCAAAAAGCAACTGTAAAATGTGGCCCCATCCAGGAAACACACAGCCAGAGAGACGAGTACAGAGCCAGCTCCCATGTCAGAAGATGATGAGAGCACATCCAGCTAGTCACAGTCAGAGAAACAGGACCGCACCGGAAAATATCCATAAAGTATTAAGATAAAAGAATCACATCGAGTCCTCAGAAACCACCTGAATGTAATGTCTTTAAAAGCGCTTCTGAACATGACATGCAAAATATAATGGCGTAAATTGATAAAATATGTATTAAATCTGCATCTTAAATTATAGATTGAATACGTATTTTTTCCACATATACTAAACCTATTAAAACTTCTCTCTCTCTTCTTCTTGAGCCTAAGAAAAAGCCATCTCGTTTTTTCATGGAGCGATGGCACCTGGCCCGAGCCCAGAACCCCCCTGACCCCCTCCCCTCCTGCTCTAGACAGGTAGCCCTTTGCATCTGGAGGGCATGGATTGCTGTGGTGCTGACACACCGCCACTGCCTTTTGTGTTTCAGGAAGACGCATCACCTCCATTAACTGCAGTATTTCTCCTAACATGACTAAATTCACTGCGGATGTTTTTACTGTTAAAAACAAAAACTGATCTGCATCCTGCTGAATATTAATTGTTGCTGTGATTAATAGTTTTTATATTTTTTGCAACAGTGACTGAAATTAAATTAATTTTACATTGAGGGGATTCAGTTAAAGCTTTGTTGATCTGTTTGCTCTGGTTGTTTGAAGCAAATGAATTTATCTGATGTTGCTTTAATCCCTTGAAGATGATCACAGGTTTCGCTCCGGCCTGGTTTCAGATTAGTAGCACAGCAGGAATGAAACACAGAACATGTTCCCACCTCATTCATCTCTGCTGATAAACTAACTTCTGATGCTATAAGGGATAAATATTGTGTCTAACAGGTTGAATGGGATGAAATATAATCCCGCTGCAGATTAATTCTGGATTCAAACCAAAGATGGTTTTAAATCATGATAAGCTGTGAACTTTAGCATCAGGGTACCAGTTTTATAACACTTTTCTGTGTCTTAAGTCCTTGTTGATCGATGCCAGTTATTATGCACGTGAGAGAGTGAAAAATGCTGCTAAAACCCAGTGTACCAATGGTAAATCTATGTGATCCGTTTCTATGGCAGGAGCACTAATCTCTGTATTATGGCTGACAGCAAAGGGAAAGCCTAACTTCAACTTCCTCTTCAATTTGCAAGTATTACATAAAGTCTAAAAAAATAAGAGTTGAGCTAAAGTATAAAATTTGGTACATGTTGTTGCGTAGAACCAGCCTTGATAAAAAGCAGAAGTTGGATCTTTTAATCCATTACTGATTTTAAGGCCAAAAGTCCTTGGATTTGGAAATCTAGGTCCTGCAGGAAGACTGGTTTAATCCAAGCCGCTGTAGTTCATCCATCAGGGAATCGACTTCATGCCTTCCTCTCCTGTAAAGGATAATGGAAATGCCCATTTCATTTGGCCCATGGCCGACTGTTAAAATAAGCTATACATGCTTTTATCACCATGGTAACACCAGCAAAATAGGCTGTTGATAAGAGACACCAGAACCTATGAGGCCATGAGGTGAAGGTCAATGGGCTTCCTGCACACCTCAGCAGAACCACAGGCTGATCTGCTCCATGCTGTGAGCCAGAAACAAGCTCTGGGTGTAGGTAGTGTCAGATTAATGCTGTTGCTTGTGCACCTTTTCCTGCAATACATTTTCCTTCCACCAAACTTTTCTCTTTAGCTCTCTGTAAACGATTGATCTCTTGGAGAGTGACCTTTTAATCCTTATGGCTGCTGGACATTTATCAAGTTGGCTGTCCTCCCCATGATTATCTAGGATTAACCATAATATTTCTACATTAGAAATACTTAAAATCAGTCTCGAGTCAATTGTAGCTTTTCTGAAAAGCTTTTTTGGTTTTTATCGCTGCAGGCCACGATGATCATGATGATGATTTATATGAATACAGAATTTCTGGATGTTTCTTTTAGATTATGTCTCTCATAGTGGACATGCACCTACAGTACGATGACAATCCCAGGCCCCTCCATGATTTCTAAGTGGGAGAACTTGCAAAATAGCAGGGTGTTCGAATACTTGTTTTCCTCACTCTACATGCTTTCACATATGTTGGCGTGCAGAGGTTCTGTTTTGGTGTTTTTTATGTGCTGTTTGTTTGCACCTTGTTTAGTGAGGCGGATATAGCTCCACTTAACGCTTGATCAATCAAACATGGAAATGCTGCTTTGTCATGTGTGAAAATACTAGTTTCCCCCTCCATCATGCCTGCAGCCATCCCTCCTCCCTCCGTTCATCATGTGCATTCCTTTACTGCTGTCATTTCTAATGTTTGTTTCATTTTCCTCCTCTCTCATGCTGTTGATAGCACTTTGTGAGGATGTACACAGGAGGAGTTAGCACTCTGGCTGAGCAGATAGTCAGCCAGCTTCAGTCTCAGGAAGAATCCAAACCCACACATGTACCTGAAAAGAGGGATTTGGTAAGCACGCTGTCTGTAGGGTAGGAAGCAGGCAGCCACGCCTGCCTTTGTGTTGTGGAGAATTCCCTGTGCTCAGTGAAGCGGCTGATCAAACCCTGAATGTGTGTTTGCTAATCATTCGCCCACAATCAGAACAGATGAATAACCCTTCGGGTTAGGATGTTTGTGCTTCAAACTGTCCGGAAAGGATCCGATCCCATAATAACCCCACTTTTCTTTGGTTCTCTAACGTCACTCCTCTTCTGTGTTTTCTATAATCCTGTCAGCTTATTGTTTTTTTTCCTTCATTTTCTTGCAGGGTTCTCTCAGAAAAGAGTTTCCCGTCAACATCGGAGGCAGCGACGTCTGCTTCTTCTGTCGGAAGCGTGTCTACGTCATGGAGAGGCTGAGCGCAGAGGGGAAGTTCTTCCATCGCAGCTGCTTCAAGTGTGACTATTGTGGAACAACTCTGAGACTCTCCTCTTACGCGTTTGATGTTGAGGATGGTGAGTCAAACCTAGAGTAGCATTATGCTGTTAGATGCACACCCATTCTAACAAACAAGCAATTTAAGATGCTGCTGATTCTTCCTAAGAAGTCACAGAGTTTTACATTTGGTTCTTTGTATCATCAAAGGTGAGTGTCCATTTAAAGGCTGTAACCTCATTTCTATTTAGACTTTGTGCAAGAAAAACTAGCACAAAACTATATAAAAATTATGGGATGCAATCAGTTGCTGTTGGTTTTTCGGCAGCTGCTGCATGAGGACCTAAAACGGCTCCAAATCAGATTCTGCTTCAGGTCCCAAATAATTTTTTAAACCACCCAGTTTTGGATTATTAAGCTAGAGGTGAAAAAAAAAACTTTTACTACAAGAACTAGAAAAAGGATTACCTAATATCAATCAAAGGTATGCTTCATCAGATTTTAAACAGTGCACCTCTGCTACCATCTAGTGGTGTTTTTAGGCAGTACAGACAAAATGGCTTAAAATTGTCTCATAGTTCACACTCCCTTATCAATTCCAGGTTATAAATCATTTCGAACTCAAAAATAAATCAAGCAAGAACCCTTATTATTAATTCAGAATACCAAACAATAATATAATCTAGTAAAATAATAAATTAAATAAGCTGCAGGAGAGTGGCAAGTGCAGCTACCCAGATTAAATTTAACCTTTGGTTCTCAGTTCTATAATGTGTGTTTGACACATAACCACAAGATAACCATGGTAGCAGTGAAACATGGTGGAGGCAGCATCATTCCCAGTTGGACCTGGTGTCTATCTGAAGGTGGATGAAGCAATGAACTGATAACACCAGTTTGGACCACAAACCTTCATATGCCTGCTGGAAAGTTCAAAATAAAGTTTATTTATTTGCTATCGCTGCAAAGCTCAAATAAGCATCCAGATTAACAGAAGAATCTCATGGAGGGTGAGGATTGTACAGATGTGTCCGGAGACTTTTATCAGGCCGGTTTTCTTTAAATAAAAATTCAGAAAATAAAATAAAAATGGAACTTTAAGGTATAGGGGAGGATATTTGTGATTTTTTTAAAAGACCTGCCCTCTCCACTAAAAAAAAACTGCACATGCCCAACCCTGTACCCGCTGCTGAGAGGGAACTACTTAAACATGTGCGAGAGCGTGCACGAGCCTATTTCTCCTTGTGCATGCTCTGTTTAAAAGTTAGTGTTCTTATAGCTCATACACGCTTACTGTGTCCGAACGTCCGCCCTAACCTCTAAATCCCTCAATCACTATATAGAGCGGGGACTATATAGTGAACTTTGTAGCAAACTCAGTTAACTGACCGTTTGGACAGATGATTACTTTTTTTTGCTTGCCATTGGTCACGTAACTCCTCCTGCATTGCACAGTGCCTGCGCCATCTTTGTTTTTAGTCGCCGCTGTCAGGTAGCAAAAGCGGGCCGCTGTGACAGCAAATCCTGTAATGCTTTGCGAGGAGAGCTCTCTGTGCAAAGCATCCCGGGATACATCTGCCTCTTCTGAGGAACTTTTCTTATATACCTCATAGACACTTTTTTTCCTCATGACCCAAGGTTTTCATTGTGCTAAAGGACAGACACCGGATTGTTTAGCGGGACAGAGCGGCTGTGGGACTGCAGCCCACTGAGGCTCTCAGCTGAAACACAAAGCTCTCCTCTTTTATTGAAATTTGCACACATTCTTCTACACAACCTTTGCCTTTGTTTAGTCTTTTGCCATTGTTTTACATTTCTTAACCTTTATTTGTATCTTTCTGACAGGTAAATTCTACTGCAAGCCTCACTACTGTTACCGTCTGTCCGGATACGCCCAGAGGAAGAGGCCTGCTCCTTTTGCTGCTCCAGTCTCAACTAAGGTGCCTCCTGTTTTCTATTTTTCTGCATATAATAATTCAGTTTTACACCTTATAAAATCTATAAAGAGAGCCAGTTTCTATCATGAGAAATCCCACTTTCTGTGGCTCGCAGGAAAACCAGATGCCCCAAACTCCCACATCGACCGTGGATGCCCCCAGCAGGGGGCCGGCGGCTCCTCCCTCGGCAGACATCCAGCCCTCAGGTACCCGATTTTCCTCTGTAGATGTGGTGGCTGTGTCCTGCCGTCTGGCCGTAGGGGTGGGAGTCCGTCTGCGTGCCGTCCGCCGCGCCCTCTCCTGGACTTGCCACCAGGTGGCACACAACCCCTTAGATTCTCCCTTCCTTTACACCTACTGCATCTACCTCTTCTGCTGTTTCACAGTCAACATCCTCCTGAACTTTCTCTAGCATGAAACCCTTGATTTGATTTCAGTTTCTTTCCTATTTGTTTTAGTCTCTGCTGACTAATGTGTGGAAGAGTTTGTAGAACCAAGGTTTACTAACTGAACTGGATGTGCTCATGTTATTTTTTTTATTTCCTCTCTGTTATTGTTTTATTTCCTGAAAATGCATCATCCACAGCTCCCTTTACTAATTTAGGATTTGTAATTGGCATGAGAAGTTGAATAGAGGTCTTGCAGTATAATTTTAAAGATGAATGATGCATCGTGAATCTTTTTCCCTCTTTTTTTTTTTTAATCCTTGCTTAGAAATATAGAAGAACTTATCAGAGCTGCTGCTGAACAGCTCTACAGGCAGCATGCTCAGCTTAAAATCACTCCTCCTCAGCTTTCTCCTCTAGATTATAATAGATATATAGATTATAATTCTTGAGTAGTAAACTTTAAACCCTACACTGGTTGTGACTTCCTGAAGGTTCAACCTCAGATCCCGTCTTTTGTGATTGTAACCTTTTTCAGGCTGTGACTGCTCTTCTTTTAGCACTGTCTCCTCCTGTGATGTGTTTACTTTCATGCCTGCTGTGTGATTTTTCTCTGTAAGCCATTTTGCACCTGATCTTTTCCCAATCCTGCTGTATAATAGTGCCTGTATCAGTGCTTTTGTGAGCTTTACCTTTCCCCCTCCTAATGGAGCATCTTAAAACTGAGAGTTTTTTATCAGTGCTTGAAGTAGTTCCTGTGATTTTGATCCCTTTGTTCTTATAAGCTTCCAAAGCCATTGGCCTCCTGCCAAGCTGCTCTTCAGAACCACTTATTTCTGCTTAATGCAGTATAACATTTCTGTGTTATTAGATTTGCATATTAAATAGCACAGTGCTTAAGAGAAACTGCAGCTCAAATATGGACACTTAATGGAAACAATAGAATCTAAACATAAGAACTCGTTAAGGTTTGTTCAAACGCCGTTCCATTTGTTATAACTGAATAAGTAAACGTTTCTGACAGGTCGATTAGATCTTTGCTGTAACATTTTTTCTTAACAATAAAGCTTAAGCTATTGAAAATCTTTATTTCCCACAAATGAAAGCTTATTTGTGAGGAAAATGCATTTCAGGGTTAGCATCAGAGTTGGAGGTTGCACCTATGAGTAAATCTTCCTGGCTGGCTTCTGATCACCAGCTTGGTCAGACACGGCTTTGGGACGGCCTCCCATCATTCAGCCAGCTCTGATGCAGCTAAGTTCATGCCACGGGTGTTCAGTGGAGAGTTCAGATAAACCTAGCTGTTCGAGGTTAGAGTTCAGCCCTCTAAGGTTGGAGAAGATTGATAATCTCATCTGGATGTGTCTCTTTTCCAGTGAAGAAGAGCCGCCTTAGCATCATCACACCTCCATCACAGTAACTCTGTTAAAGAGTATTTTACAAATTCTTCATCTGTGCAACCTACAAACTCCAAACTCTGCTGCACCAGCAAATTTCTTTTCCTTATAAATCCGGAGCCGTTAAAGCCTAAATTATTAAGCTTCTTTACATCTTTTGGTATAAATAAAAAATGTTGGGCCCTGTAAATAAAATAATAGAACGTAATAATAACAGTAATTTAATTTAACATTAGAGTTTAGATTTAAAGGAATCACTCAATCTTTACCCTCTAAAGCAGTTTTAGATGACATTATAATATAATAAAGTTAGATATTTATAACCTTGAATTATTTAGAGTAGAAATTTTAGAATAGTTTAGATTTATTTTCATTTAAATGTGTAGATTTAGGGAACTGTTCATGCAAATAATTGGAAAACTGTATATAAAGATGTATTATACTATAAATAGTATATCTTTTTAATTTTTTTTTTGATTAACTCTGTTTTAGCATGTTCCAATAAAAGTTTAACTATGAGCTAAGAAAAATTATGCATTATTATTCCAGCTTTATAAGCAATAGTTAATAATACTTATTTTTGTTGTGTTGCCTGATGTGGTATTTTTCAAATGAAAATATTTAAATACTTAAATCTTCTCTGAAATTTCATTGTTAGTCTTTGCCGCCTTAATAAAGTTGGATTTATTTAATTCTTTCAATAAGTCTTATCAGCAGAGCAAATATCTCTGAGGGCTCTTTATGTTGGCAAATAGAGACAACCTGTTGGTCAGAAACTGAAAAATCGTACGTTTTTGCTAAGCAGTGAATGCACCTTACCTAAGCTCTAGGACAGGAGTTTCCAAGTGGGCCCTTAAAGGCCGTTGTCCTGTGGTGTTTAAATGTTTATATCCTTCAGGAAGTCAGATTGATGGTTAAGCTGTAACTAAGGAAATAAGAAAATTTTTCTTTGGTATCACCCAGGCATTCAAAATGAAGTCTGAAGCTGTTGAACGTCATTTTACTCCTATAATACTTTAAATGTTGTTTTTAAAATGTGTCAGTTTTTGTGTTGTTAGAAGTGATGAAGAGATCACAGCTTTTTATTGCTCACATCACACTAAAAACAACCCAATATGAAAGGTTCCTTGTGTTTCACCTCTTTCCTGAACACTCTGTTCATATCCTTAGTGGATGAGCTTTGACCGACGCATCAGAACCTTGTTTTAGTTCACAATGAAATCACAGTCAGTGTGATCTGAACAGTTTTAAGGTTTCCTTTCAGGATGGGATTAAGGCAAGGCACCAGCCTTGTGTAATAAACTGTAGCATAGATAACTGCAGTCTGTTAAAACAATGTATTGGTGTTTAATTTTGCTATTGATATAATAAATTCAATAGCAGATGCAAAATCGGTGTGTCCTTGTTGGTTTGTCCTTACCGTGGTTTGAAGAGTATTGCCCCATTTACACTACCCTCTAAAAACCATTAAAGACCATTTACACACCGCGCTGGCACGGTTCCTCTCCTCCCAGTGGCGATATACGGTACTACTGCTACCGTAACAGTCAGGAAGTTATGTTTGCTTATAATTGTGATATTTCGTTGTTTGCGGAAAGTCAGGCGAAAAAGGAAGCCTTTGGTGAATTTACCTGACAGAGTCTGGTTTGGGAAGTGGATATGACAAACGATGGTCTGATCAGGGCTTACAGATGCAGGAAACAATGACAACTTTGAGGCTCATCGCACTGCTAAGCAGAATTATCACTGGAAATGATGTAGCACAGTAGGGAAGCTAGTATTTTTTATGAATGTCAGAAAGTTCATGATTACGGAGGCTGACTGTAAGGAGATGACGTGATCTGCTCACGCTCTCTTTGTTATCTGAGATCCGAGCCTGAACTAAACCTCACCGAGTCTGGAACGGTCCAGTTGTATGTGCCATTTACACTCAACAGTTATCTGGGTTACCGTGCTCGGACTGCTCTCAGCACGGTTTTAAAAGCTTAGTGTAAATGGGGCTTATGAATCGGATGTAAACAGCTGGATTCACATCATCAAGATGCACAAGCATCTGAAGAGCTAGAGAAGCTAAAACATTGACACAATCTTGCATGGATCCTTCTCCTCTCTCCTGCATCCAGTTGATTCTCAGCCGTGTATCTTTGCTCTCTCTCTCTTCTCCCGACTTCCTTCCCTGCACCTTTCCTCCTGTCTGCGCTCCGTGGTTTCACCCTGGGGTCTCCGTTTAATGCCGGACCATAGCACTGGAAGTCAACGGCCTGCAGGAGCCCAGTTTAGCAAAGCGGCTCCGGGGAACCCCTGAGCGGATCGAGCTGGAGAATTACCGGCTGTCCATTCAGCGGGAAGAAGACCTGGAGGAGGTGCCAGAGGAGACGCTGGCAGAACACAACCTCAGCAGTGTGTTGGATAAAGCCACAGACGCTGATCTGGGCTCCAGGTAAGGAGAATAAAACACAGATTCTCTTTTTTTGGGTGGTTTTTGTCTTTGTCCTCATAGTTTGGCGGCTGTTTTATTAGCAGTAGCTCAGAATCTGACATGGAGGAGGAGGATGAGCAGGAGGATCAGGAGGAGGCGGAGGAGCAGCCTCTCAGCCCTTCGGACCTCGGCGGCGTTCCCTGGAAGGAGGCTGTGGAGCTTCACGCCAAACTACGTGGCGACGGCGAAGAGTTGGAAAGTGAAGCTCTGGCTGATGCTGTCAGCAGGGATGGAGACGGGGAGGAAGATGAGGAAGAAGAGGAGGATGGGGAGGAAGAAGATGAGGATGAAGAAGATGAGGAAGAATCCAGTGATGGTAAATATATATATATATATTTTATATGATCCTGTTTGTTTTTTTTTTTAGCTTTAAATGTTCCTTCATTCTGTTCCTATGAATGTTTACATCCTGTTCATTCTGTTGCCGGGACAACCCCCAGTGCCACCTGCTCTTTGTGAAAAGAAGCTATTTTTTTGTCTAAATGTCTCCTGCATTGCTTTTTTCATCCTCTTGGCCTCTTCTCACCCCTCCATCCTGGTCTCATCCCCTGTCTGTTCTGTGTGTGTATTTTTTTGGGTGTTTGTCTCCCCCTGCTGTCAGAGGGGGATTACTGCCCCTGGGACAGGGAGCTCCTGTCAGGTCTTTGGCTGGAGAGGCACCTCACAGATGAAGAGGATGTTGGTAAATTCAAAGGTAGCAACAGACCTGCTTGCGCTGCTGTTTGCAGTAACCTTGAATATGACTTATCTCTGGCTGATTTCAGTTTGGTATCAAACGCTTTTCCACACCAGGAGCTCATTTTCTTTGTTGCAGTGTGGTTGTTTTTGTTGTGGTTTGTTGGTTTAAGTTGTGTGTTTTAAAGGATTGTTTTGTTTGCTTTTGATAAAAAATAAAAATAAAAAAAAAACTAGGCATGGGCCGGTCAACATCTGAGGAAGCGCTAAAACTCTTCATAATCACTGTTAATAACATAACAGAGTTGTTATATTAACACCTGTTGCTTCACACTGCAGGTGAGCCGACTGAAAGAGAAACTCTGTCAGCAGACGCAGCGTCTCACTAAGGCTGTGTTTACATTTCAAAGTGCTTTACATGAATTAAACAATAAAGCAGAAGAAAAATAAATCAAGTAAAGATAAAAGATCCTCTGGAAGATTGTTCCAAAAAAGTGCAGCATAGGAATTTTGCTTTTTTTGTTGTTGCCCATACACCACCCACATTTTTCACTGCAGTCGGAACAGCCCAAATCAGATCTTTCTACCTAATAAGAAATCAATTTTGCACCACTTTTGATATATGGTTCTAAACTGGATACAGCTGATGTTATTTTATCCTGCTTTAACCATTGCACTGATGCCCACTGCATACTTCCACACAGATGTCCTTGGTTTCCTTAACCGTCCATTTAGTTGGTAGCAAGCATTAAAATAAAAAATCAGATTTCAGTCAAAAATAATCTAAAATGTGTATCAAAACAGGCTGAGGGAACATCGCTTAGAGGAATTTACTTTTTCACAACTAGAGTCAGCAATCTCTGTGGAACATGTCTTTTTATTTTCTCTCTGGTTTTTTTTTTTTAGTTTTTATTTTTTTATTTTTGGTCCTGTTTTGTCAATATGGTTCTGGGAATATATGTCCCAGAGATAGATGATAGCCCAACAGCTTTGCTTTCACAAGCAGACCATTATGACCGTTACCATAAGGTTCTATTTGATACTTGCTTATGAAGCTACAACGAACATGAGACGAAAAGGGAGGTGAGAAAGGATGAGGGGAGAAGAACTAAGGTATGACAGGAAAGAGTGCATGGAAAGAGGGGAAATAAAACAAAACAGCAAAAACAGATAACAGACAACCAAAGTAAATATTTAAAAAAACGGGATAATATGTCTTTAATTAGACGATGACAGGTGCGTCCACAGCCGGTTGTAATAAAGTGTCTAATGTTACCAAATGTTGTATTGATCTGAAAAGAGCAGAACACTCCCCAACAACTAAAGGCAGAATCCCAAAACCCTGTATTTAACATTGCTGTTCAGTTAACCCTTCCTTTAAATGATACCACACATTGAGTGGGTTAATCCTCTCACTGCACCACGAGTGACTGACGTCTTGAGAAGCCGCCTAGATTTCAAGATAAAGCATAAGCCATGATTTTCAGATTTAAAACCAAACCATTTTTTCTGATACTTGAATTGATCATAGCTAATTGCTCAGTTCGCACTTTATTGTCTTTGAAAAGTAGAGAACAAGACAATCATTACAGCCCTGCTTTGACCTGGAGAAAGTTTTTCAGCTGTGAAGGTTTTAGTTAAAACAAACAGGCAGTCTGAGCAGACCTACAGACGGACAGAAGTAGAAAAATCCTTGAGTCCAAAGAAAACTGGCCTCTTTCCAAAACATCCCACACTAATAAAACAACTCATGTCCAAACACTGTTGTAGCCTTGCAGGTGTGAGACGGCCTGAGCAAGTGTGTTTTTGTCAAAGATAAACGAACGCTTATCTTTATTAAAATAGAAGAATTTAAATCCATCTTTGGTTTCACTTTTCTTGCCGTTGTGCAGAATAGACCTCCTACCGAGATACCGCCTAGTCATTGTTTTATAGCGCGGTGAAACAGAATTAAAGTCAATTTATCGTCAGATAAAGCTTGTAACGTTAACAGATATTCATTTAATAAAGCCAGAGGGACGTGTTCTAAATGATGACAAGGCAGCTGAACTGATCTGTTAAAGGTCCATAGAGGGGGAATTCTGACTTTGCATCAGAACATGAACCATTAAAACTCTAAAACATCTCTATGAATTGAGGATTTAATGCCTCTTTCATTGCAGATGGCTGTAAACATGCAAACATTCTATTTCAATTCAATTTAGTTTATTTATATAGCGCCAATACATGTCATTTCAAGGCACTTTAAAATTCAACCAGATCATACAGTCAAACTCATTGATTTGAAGGCAATCACTCACACTAAGCATGCTTGTAGTGACAGTGGAGAGGAAAAACTTCCTTTTAACAGGAAGAAAGCCTCCAGCAGAGATACATAAGGCAGCTGTAAACCAGCTCCACAGGCGGGCCCGCCCAGGAAACACACAGCCAGGCAGACGAGCTCAAAGCCAGCTCCCATGAACAGAACACATCCAGCCAGTCACAGTCGGAGAAACAGGATTACACTGAAAAACAGGCCCATCTCCAATATCTATATACAAAGGTGTTGATAGCAGCTTCACAGTTGATATCCCTCTCCAGGATGGTGTCACAGCCAAACAGGAATAGACGCGATGAAGCTACTATGGGGAAAAAGCAAAGAGAGCATAACGTTAGAGATTAACTAAAAAATTTTTGCAGATTTGGAGAATAGAGATAGATTAACAGTAATTACAACTTTATTACCGTTGGACAAAATGAGCTGTGGACAATTTTAGGTTAATTCTACTGAATAACGGTGAAGAACCTCAGATGTTGAGTTCAGAGGTTTGTTCTCTATATTTTTCCTTTAGACTTTGACCAAATCAAAGCAACTATAAATGAATGTAAAAGATTACATTTTTCTTTTTTTTTTCTTACTGCCTTAATAGCCTTAAAGTCTTTAGTTCTCTTTAAATGAACCAAGTAATTACGCCATTATTGGGTGAACAGAATAAGATGGGATGTTTTTTCCTCCCAGGTAGTCTCTGGCCGGCCCATGCCTACTGCAGACCATTTAACCTGCTTATTAAAGCTCAGGTTTTGATTTGGCTCTGAAGTGTTAATCTGATAAATTCCACAGACTCCTCCAGGCACTACAGTTATGATCTCTATTGATCGCCAGCATCGCTGTATTAAACAAATGGCCGTTTCTTTTTTTTTTTTACTGGCGATTTTATCTTTATGTTTGAGAGTTTGAATTTTGGGCAGTGTGTGAACGCATGCAGACTCCCTTTAACTTATCTATAAGGTGGTAGTTCTACCCGCTGAGTAACTGTCTCTGCCTTTTTTCTCTCTCATTTCTTCTTGTCTTTTTCCCGTCCATCTTTCTCTGAACCCTCTTGCATATCTGCTGTTGTCTACTCTTCCAACCATGCCACTCATTACTAAAACACAACACAACAAATGTTTAGTTAGGAACATACAAATTCAACAAATGCTGCAGCCCGTGGATCCCAACGCCATTCCCAGTTTGGTACGAGTGCTGTCGGACTTTGAGGGAGACCCGGACGGCTCGCTGGGCACGGCCCTCCGACGCTCTCAGCCCTCTGAGCTAACACAAGCCTCCCCCACAGGTAACCCGCCCAGAGGTGCTGCAAACCGGACACAGACAGGGGCCCCGAACTGATTTCATGGTGGCTGTTCTGTTTGTTCATCTATATGTGTGACAGGAAGACCCATCTCTTCCACTAACCAAGCTGCTACTTTAATGACCTCTGATTTTGTACATTTCTGTATTATTATTGTTTTTCTTAGAATGTCTAATTTTGTGTTGAGTCTTTAATTTTTCCTCCAGAGTTGCTGTGTTTCTAATGTTCTGCATCCATGTCCCGGTGCACCATATAACCCCCTCTGAGTTTCTTTGATGTTCTTTTTAATTTTGTTCTGCTTTGTTCTATTGTGTTCTTCTATGTTCTTTTCCCATTTGTCTAATTGCTTTGCCATTATTTCCCCTGCCATCCATGTGTTGTCCTTCTGGTTTGAGAGTAGCCCCTGCCCACACATCCACCCGACATGAGGCAGTGAGAGTCTGGTTGGAGTCCTTGTCTGGAGGTAGCACAGACCTGAAAGGGGCCTCGGTCCCGTCTTAGACTCATGTTTTTATCTTTCTGTCGGCTGGCCTTTTCTTGCAGCATGCAGAAACGCATAGAGAGCTGCTACCTCACAAGCATGCACACGGTCAGGCTTTTGACCTCACTGCTACTGTTGATCAGATGAGCACCTTTATTTCACTTTTACTACCAAAGATCCTCATTTCACTCTTTGTCTTGGCCTAATCCATGTACTGTATCTCAGATAAATGCTGTGTCTCACAGAATGAGCTACTGAAGCTGGAAACTTTCTAACATTTGAAGTATTTTCACATTATGACCACAAAAAATTAATTTTATTGGGGTTTTATGCGACTGATCAACACGAAACGACACATAATTGTGATGCTAAAGGAAAACGAAACACCTACAGGTCCTAATGGGTTTCTTTACTGATTAGTCATAGTGGACTGAGATCAGAACCATTCTCAAGTCTTGCCAAAGATTCCCCATTGGATTTATATCTGACTTTGACTGAGCCGTTCTAACACAAAGGGAAATGATTTGATCTAAATTAAGTTTATTTTTATTGCGCCAATTCACAACACATTTCATCTCAACGCATTTTGCAGAGACAATTGAACCAGATCATACAGTCAAACAGGAACAGACCAGATGAAGCACAACGTTTGAGATTGAAACTAACAAATTCTGCAGTGGGAGAATAGAGATCAACTGAAGCAGAATGATGAAAAGGGGTCCCTATGTCCTCCAGCAGTCTAAGCCTATAGCAGCATAACTATAGAGAAAACTCAGGATAACCTGAGCCACTCTAACTATAAGCTTTATCAACCTCTCTACCCTTAAAAGTAGAGAGGTTGTCTGCCTTACGGACTAAAACTATGAACTGCCCTTAAAAGCTTGTGTGCTGCATTTTTTTTTATATGTGGAACTGTTTAAATTGTTGAACTCATAAAGCTTCTTATGAGTTAAACCGAAAACGGAGAGAAACCCAAATCTGTGGGTGGTTTTCTTACTGGGTGGACTCCATCCATCTTCCTGTTAAAAGGTGGTTGTAGTTGCTGAAGAAAAACTTCCAGCCATCATGATGCTGGTTTGGTTTTTCAGAACAGATGACATTTGACATGGAAGCCAAATTATTCAAATAACAAATAACTAAGTAGAATCTGACTTTTAGTTGTATTGAATTTTATTTGGATGTAAGCCAGCCAGCAAAACACTCCACACTTTCAGGCTTATATTTAGAGGATTATTTTCTTACAATTCATCCTTTTTCTTTCTCCTCACGATTCTTCTCAATATTATGTTGGTTCCTTAAAACCCCCCAAAAATCCACAAATATAAAAAGGTTAGAATGTGGAAAAAAATGTGTACTATGATGTATTTACATATTTTTTGCAACGTCTTTGTTGGTTTTTCCATTTTGCTATGGATCGTCCTATTAGACACTGACTGTTCAAATATTTGTAGACTAACTTCTCAGTCTTCTATGTGCATAAACTTAACACTATGAACCTCTTGAAGTTCTTTATATGCTGCTTAAAAGCATGAATAACTAAAATGAAGGTGCTTGACTCATCTGCATTGAGCTGGAGAACACCTGCTGGGTAGAGAGCAGACTCAGTAGGATAAGGTTGCTGCAGATCTTTGCATTCACATGAACACAGATATGGTTTAGTGCAACTTAAGTGTGGGTTAATATGAAAATGATGACTTTTTTCTTCGCTTTAGGTTTGCTTCCTTAAAAATAATGCCTTTTACATTTAACAGACATGATTAACATATTAATTACGCTTTACTCAGACTGACTTTACCCCTTTTTAAAAAAAAAAAAAAAAAGGACTTTTGCATGAATCTTTATTACTAATGTCTCCATGTGGTTTTCCTTTGTTCGTATTACTGACAGACTATTACACTGTCAGCTGAGCACTAAACTTTTCATAGGCACATCAATTTCCAAGTGCTATATGAAGTAAAATGGATTTTGGCATTGAAGTCTATTCATGCTCTTTCAATGATTTATTTCTGCACTCCCATTTTTATTTTCAAATTGATCCCAGTAGCTTTGGAGCTGTCTGTCTGAAATTCCGAGAAAAGTTCATTCAAGCTCTTAGGCTGTCAGTGAATTGGAAAAGTTCTCACCCATTATTGACTTCAGACAGCATGTAATGGACAGATTACTCATTTTTCTCCATTTTGATTTCATATCAGAACCGTGTGAAGATGAGGAGCTGGAAGCTGAAGCAGACAGTCCAGATATGGAGCCTGGTACAGAGTTGGATCAAGGTAAAAAAAAAACAAAAAGGGCCTATCTGATATCTGTCCATGTCTAATGTATACAAAATACGCATGTCTTTCTATCTAATCCCAAAAGTGCAAAGATATGTGGCAGTAAATTACCACTTGTTATCGCTTTCTAAGATGTTGGAAGATCCTGCGTTCCTTAGCAGCGACCTGATCAGAGAGGGAGGAGTTCTTCCCCAGTAATTGAATTAGATCAGAACCAATCTGTCAGAATATTTGGAGTTTAGCACATTACTAACCACTAAAAACCAAAACAGTAGTGACATATAAACAAATAGAATCATAATTTTCCTGCTAAAAAGGCTTGAAATACATAGATTTCTGGAGATTCTTAGACTCCATTTATAGTTTAGGGCAGTCTCTTTGTTGTTTAGTTGCAGTGTGTTGTATATTATATAGTGGAGCATCCACAGCGTGCCTCTACTGACACATCTGGAGCAGATTTTATTCATTTTTTATAGCTTATGGATGAGCATTACAAGATTTTATGTAGATTTATTATTAGACGAGTGCTAATGAGTCCAATGCACAGTTTGGTAAAATCTGGTCAGCTCTCAGTGCTTGTTAGTAACCCTGTGTTTCACCTGATTCCAGAGGACATTCCTTCAGATGCAGAAGCTGAAGCTCGGTTGCACCAATCGGAGCAAAACGATGCTCCTCCAGAGGAAAACAAGGACACAGAAAGTTTGGCGAGAGACTCAAGTATTGGTACGATTTTCAAGCTCTTCATTGTAGTTTATGTGTTCTACTCTGAGGTATTTACCTTTATGGAACCTTTGCACTTTTTTTTATATATCTATTTTTTTATTGGGTCTTTATGTGAAAGACCAACACTAAGTAGTGCAACTTTCTGAAGGTTTTTAATTTTGTTTTTTTAAGAAGAACTTGAAAGAAACTAAAATGTGTTTTTTGCCTTTATGAGTTTCCTGCACACTGAGGCTGAGCTTGATCAGTTTAGGAAAGACGAGAATCTCTGAAATATTTGTTAGGATTAAAGCAGAAAAACTTTACTTTTACTGGGCTATTTTAAAACATAAATCTGGTTGGATCTAAACCGATTCAGTGCAGCTCTGACTGAATGTTTAGGATCGTTCTCTTGCTGGTGGAAGAAACTCCACCTTTAAGCCTTTAAATGCCTTTCAAAGGTTTTCTTCCAGTTGTCGGCTCCATCCATATTATCTCAAACTCAGTCTGGCTTTACTTTTCCCATTTGTAAAAAGAAAACGTCCCACAGCATGATGCTGCGATTGTGTTCATTATAATGTAGGTGAAACAGCTTCATTCTGATCTCATCTGAGCAGAGCAACTGCTGTTATTTGAAATCCAGGGAAGTTTGTGTTTATGGGAAGTTGAGGGGTGTGAGAGGTGGAGTAATAAATCTCACTGTTCTTGTTTGGGAATTTAGAGCCATCCAGCGTCAGCCCAGTGATGAAGGATGATATCGTTCTTTCTCCACTCAGACCGTTAGCTGAGCCTGAAACCCTGGTAAGACAGCTCCACTTTAAGGTAAAATGATGGGATCTTTTCTAGAGAATCTTTAACCTTTCTGTTTCTCCAGGTAACTCCAGGAAAGTCTCCCAGCGTCCGTTTCTTTCCCGATCCCTTCTTACCAGAGGAAGAGAAGCCTGAGAAGATGGCTGTGTCCCCTGCTGCCAGGAGCCCACTCAGCCCTTCTCCCACTCCGCCGTCATTTTCAGCTCCTATCCAGTCTCCCACTCCTGCCACGGCGGCTAACCCTATCAGGGTCCCCTCACCCACCTGCTCTCCTCTGGTCTCAAACGCTGCATCAACCTCCGCCTCTCCAGTAAAACCAGCCAGTGAGTCACCTGTCAGATCGCCAATCAGGTCGCCGCTCAGCTCCCCGATCTGCTCCCAGCCCAGCTCCCTACCAGAGCAGCGCACTCCTAAATCTCCAGTCTTCCCTCACCGCTCCATCTGCCCTCTGACGGGGAACCCCCTCTCCCCGATCTGTGCCCAGCCTCTGCCCTGCCAGGAGCCCTCGTCGTCCCTCACCTCCGATTCCCCCGTCAGAACTCAGCCAGTCCCTGCTGTCAGCTCTACGCCCATGCCATCCGGTGAGCCCTCCACGTCTGCAGACTCATCAATCGAGGAAAACTCATCTAAAAAGACAGATATCATTGAGGAGTTTTGGTTAAAGAGTGCTGAGATTCGGAAAAGCCTCGGCCTTACTCCCTTAGACCGTAGCAGTAAAATCTTGGAGAAGAGCGCTGCTCAGACTCCTAAAACAGACCCCATACCCACGAGGACACAGTCTACGAATGTTCCTGAGGAGCCGAAACCCGCTTTTACCAGCCGCACTGTCATCCGCAGGCTCAACATCACTCTGGAGGGTCAAGTCATCACTCCGATCACTCCTGCTGCAGCCAAGAGCGCCATCTCTGTGACCGACGTGAGCAGCAGCTCGGGTTTGAACGGAAGCACGGCCAGGAGCCCAATGGCAAACAGCGACAGCTACAACACGTCTGATTCCACCATGCTTACCCCGCCCTCCAGTCCGCCGCCCCCCGTCCCTGCCAACCAGTCTCCAGCCGTGCTCAGGCAGCAGAGACACCAAGCGTCTTGGAGCAACGGGACGGAAAAGCCTCCGTCCAAACGTGCCAAAGAGCCGGCCAGAACCAACGCTCCAGTTCCCGCCCCCAGAACACAGCTGAGCCCCATTTCTAGGAAACCGTCCTCCCCTGAAGCAGCTCCACCAGCTGCTCCAGTGGTGGTAATGAGGGAGAAGAAAAGGCAGCCTCGACCGCCTGAGGTGAGAAAATCTTTTGTGGAAACAGTTGAGGAAATCCCTTTCGCCGACGACGTAGATGAGACTTATGACGAGCGAACGCCAGAAACAAGCTTGAACAAGTATTACACACCGCCCACCAGCAGGCCTAGCAAACCTCCGCTGCACCTGGCCTTAGCCATGGAAAACGGTAAGCCTAATATCCCAGTGATCCCAGTCTCCAAGGGCGAGAGGGCCACTCGCTTTTCCCCAGAGGCCAAAGAAATCGCTGAGGAGAGAATCAGAGCAAGGGAAAAGTCTGTGAAGAGCCAAGCACTCAAAGAGGCCATGGCTAAGCAGCTCAACAAAATGAAAGAGTCTGATGTGGACAAGGGGCCCTCACCAAACGTGGCCACAGATTCAGCAGCAAAAAGCAGAAAGTCCCCCGGATCTCCTAAAGCATCGGCTGTGAAAGCGCTGGAGTCCAAGAGGGCCGAGAGCGGGTCGGAGCGTTTCTTCTGCAGCAGCAAGAGCCTGGACAGCTCGGTGGCCTCCTCAGAGGGCTCCTCCTCCGGCAAGAGCAAGAAACGAAGCTCCCTGTTCTCACCTCGCAAGAATAAGAAGGAGAAGAAAGCCAAGAACGACAGCAGGCACTCAGGCACTGAGGAGACGCCGCCAAAACACAAGTCGCTGTGGAAGGCTGTGTTCTCTGGGTACAAAAAGGACAAGAAGAAGAAGGACAACAAGTCTTGTCCGAGCACTCCTTCGTCCAGCTCCACCACCCAGGACTCTGGGAAGAAGAGAACGTCACCTCTGGGGAAATCTTCAGGTCTGAGCTGCTTTCAGAAGCTTGTTGCTTGCGTCAAAATGTTTTGTAATCAGGGAAGTTCATATTTTTCTGCTCTCCCTGTTCAACAGATTTAAAAACCCGAAGGAATTTGAGCTTCTCTGAGGAGTCGGACCTGTCGTGTGATGACGTTTTGGAGAGATCCTCCCAGAAATCAAAGGCAGACGTGAGTATAGATACAAAGATCAACTCTTTTCTGGGTGAGCAGACACCTCAGTGTCTCTGCAGAGTCAGCAGAACATTCACAGATCATCACTACAACACAGAGCCTCATGAAAGTATTCATACCTCTTCAGCTACAATTTTTTATTCCCTTAAAATTTCATTGGGACGTTAACTAATAAAACTAATGCTGAGTCATCATTTCAAAACCACAAGTGAAAGGAAAAGAGAAGAGGCATTTAAATGTATTCAGGTCACCAAACAATTTTAGGGATGTCCCAATCTGGTTTAAAAATATCTGCCTGCATCTAAAATCTCATATATAAGCAAGCTGATAGAAATATAACTCATAGATGAAAAGCAAATAGATAATTTCTTACAACTGTGTTGCTGACTTTTGCTCTCACTCTCTTAATATTCCCTTATCCGACTTTTTCTAACATTCAAAAATGAAGAAAATGCCCAAAGAATGCATCAAAGTTTGTTTAAATTAAAAAGAAAACAGGGTTAAGCTCAAGGGGTGTGAATAATTTTTAAGGCACTGTGTTTAATGCATCTCATTAAATCATTTCAATATTATAAACATCTATAGATTTTGATTTTGTTATTTTTTTCTGCTTATTGAAATGTTTTTCAGATTTGATTTGTTCCTATGAATCTGATTTTTTCTGCTCTTCATAGACCTAGAATATCTGAACTAGAGTAAATGATACCTTTTCTGAAAAATGACTGCAAAAACTGGCACATTATCTTCATACCCAATACTTGTTTAAAAAAAAAAAACATTTCTGTTTGTTCATGATAATTTCTTCCACTTTTAGCTGCATATGGACATCTTTGATCTAGTGTCAGGCATTCAGAAGGAGGCAATAAAGGAGGAGAAACTGGGAAAGGAGAGAAGGAAAAAAAAGAGAGTGAAAGAGGGGCAGAAAGAAAGGGAACCAGAAAAGGAGGTTGAGAAAGAGAAGGACAAAGACAACGAGGAGGTATTTTGCAGCTTGGGGGTTAAATGATTTTGAGTTTCCAATGAATAAAACCGCAAACCCCAAATTCCACCAATATTCTCTTCACAAAGCTTTTCTTTTAAGAATCAACTTGTTCAGTTTATGTTTTCGTGATCAAGCCTCAAAAAGAGAAATGTTTACATATTTCTCTCCTCAAGTGATCCCAGATCTAATCAAGCAGCGAATTCAGGAGGCAGCTCCATCTCCAAGGTCTACACCGACCTACAGAGAATGAACGCCAATTATAATATTGTTTGATCTGAAACAAGTTAAACTTTTCTAAAGGCGGCCTTTGCTCTGCATGCAGATCATAGATCATATGAGGACTGTGCAGACATTTGGTACACAAAAACTCCTATTTTATAATGCAAGCTCTTTCATTTGCATCCATTTGCATTCATTGTGCTGTGAAATTCAAAATGATTCCCCCCGCTGCAGCTCAGTCGGTGTGTGTGTGTCCTTGTTTTGTCTGGTGGCTCTAGAAAGACACAGTGGAATTCAGGGCCAGAGGCATGAATTTTTTTACTCAGTGAAACTATTGACAAGCTCCCTTTTACTTTCCTGCATTGTGAAGAAAATGGTTGCTATTGTAATTCTCAGTGACAATGATTTGAATTCAGCCTTAATAGAGTCGGAGTAATGGCGGCTGCAGCTGTGACTTGCCTCCTGGGCCTTCAGTAGTTCATGAAATCACATGAACTCTGCAGTAGATCTGTTCAAGTGTAGACTGTAGATTTAGTACTGAAACTAGCAGATATTGTCAAGTATTTTTGTTGTAGTTTTGTTGTAGTTTTAGATAAAAATGCAGAGTGTTGAAAAGATATTTATCCCCTTACAGATTTCTTCTCTTTTGTCGCACTTTTACATTTCAGATAATCAGATCTGAGTGTTTATGCAGTTTTTATATGATTATTTCAGTTATAATGGAAACGGCTCTACCCAAACCCACCTGATAATGTAATAAAAGAGGCCCGATAACTGTCTGTTCTGTCCAAAGCAGCTGCATGTTAGATGGTTCTCTAGCATGTGAAGCATGATACATTTGTGCTAAAATCCACTCTTTCATTAGACCATCATTTTTTTTAGATGTAATTACTCATGCATTGATGTGGGTAACTGTCCTGCTGCATAACCTGTATTGACCTTAAAGGTATAGTGGAGGATGTTCTTTTCTCGGGTGGATCATCAAAATAAGTGGTCTTCCTAATTGTCAATCATTCTGGTGATATGTTTACATTTACAGTGGAGAAGGCGGGTCTTTTCAAAAATCCTCCACTATACCTTTAAGGTCAAAAACTCATGTAGGGCTGAAACAATTAATCGGATTAAATGTGATAAATTGATTATTGAAATAATTGCCAACTAATAAAGTAATCGATGAATCGTTAACTGGAGTATAGAAAGTCTAAAACATGCCTGTAGCTGACAGAGCAAACTACTTAGAGCAGTAATTACACCATGATTGTAAAATAAACATGTAAACATTTTGCATTTAAGATAAAAAGAAATAAATTATCTGCTAATAATCTCTATCCAAAACTCCGTAAGTGGAAAGGTTTGAGTTTCACCTGATTTAATTTCATGAAAAGTATTTGTTAAGGAATCTTTGGTTATCCGATTTAATAACTGATTTGCAAAGTAATTGTTAGTTGCAGCCCTAAACTCATGGTCAGATATCTAGTTGTGTATATTTTGCTGTACTACCAAACTAATAGTTGTTTTAATAACATAATCTGTTCAGCACCAAAGAGTATTAGATTCTTTTTAAATAATTTTAGTTCTAAATCCTTGCTAACAACAATTCTCTCAATAGTTCCAAAGGTCTTCATTTGTCTGCTCAGTCCACAGAATTAATTCAGTAAAGTTTTGGTAAATATGAATCCTAACGTAGGCAGTGAGGCCTTCAGAGCTTTAGATGTACCTCCTGGATGATTCGTTAATGAGATCCTGGATTAATTTCAGTAGATCAGACGCCCCCCTGAAGGTTTCTCTGGATCAATGTTGTTCTCACTCTGGTTCTCTAGAGCAGGCATCCCCAACCTCGGTCCTCAAGGCCCACTGTCCTGCAGGTTTTAGAGGTTTCCCTGCTTTAGCACAGCTGATTATAATGATTGCAGTAGACCAAAAGCCTGTTAATCAGCTTTCAATTAAAATCAGCTGTGCTGGAGCAAGGATACCTCTAAAATCTGCAGGATAGCGGGCCTCGAGGACCGAGGTTGGGGATGCCTGCTCTAGAGACCCTAAAGTCATAGAAATGGCTTTACAACCCTTTCCAGGCTGGTAGATGTTAACGCCTTTGTTTCTGGGCTGTGGAAAATATATATTTTTTTAGATTAAATCAACATGTGTTGCTTTTGTTGATCGTTTTTCCCTACTTCCAGCTGATTTCAGACCTGGGTGTGATTATTAAAATCTAAATTCATGATTTAAAACGAGGAATTGGAAGAAATCTGTAAGGGGTAAAATAGTTTGATCATGACTCTGTGTAGCTATCATGGTATAGGATATTAACATGGCCTGTTTTGATTTATTTTACCAACTAAATAGTCACCTAAGTGTTGTTTTAATTTTGACCTGTTTAACATAACCATTAACCCATTTAATCATATCGTCTGTATCATGTTTGTTTCCTCCCTTTTTTTCTGTTTTGTCTTCATCAAGTCTGTTTATGTCCCTCACGCGCTGGCGTTCAAGAGATCGTACGCCACAAAGGTAGTAGTATGACATACATTCCCGTTGAAAACCCTCCCTCCGCTCGCCCCTCCGTTTCCTGCACAGTTCGCTGTCATAACACGCTGTGTATGTCTGGTCAAAACTAACAAGCAGGGCCCGCTCTCTTACTGCTGGATGCTTTAAAGACGTGACTTCTTCTTCTCTGGTCTCGCTGATGAGACAGCATCCCCGTCATACTGTCATTTCTGTCCTGTTTGCTATGAACAGATTCATCTGTTGTTGTGATGGACTTCCTCCGGGAGAGAAACTGGAGAAGCATGTCCTGCCTCTCTGCTTTCACTCATTTCCTCTCATTTCTGAAAGCTTTTCATTTTTATTAAACACCACAGCCAGTACTGCTGGGTTCTTATGTACATTTGTAAGAGACGATTTAATATTAAGAGGTTTTTGCTTTTGAGACCATAATCTATTATTAATTAACAGAAAGATAAAAAATATGCATTAAAAAGAAACTTTATATGTGGATTTGTCCTACTAATATGGACAACGCAGTGATGAATATAAAGCAGGCTGTTTTCCTGGACTGTAACAGTACACAAATTCATGGCAACATCTTTTAGTCTGTTTTAAAGCGTATGCAAAATTTTTATGTGTTTGATGTGCAGCGGTACGTCCAATTCCCTGAAATAATGCCGAGCTAAATTGAAATAGAGAAAAAATCACCTAAAAATCCAGCAGCGGTTCTGAGACTATAACTGGTTTCATTTTGGATTTCCTCCCCTTCCCCAGTGGTTGCAATTCTAAAGTACGTCAAGTTCAACTTCTGCTTTATATTATGAATGTATCAAAAAGACTTCAAAGTCATTTTAACATCTATAGGCATCAAACATCCTATTTAAAGCTGTTTTACTGCTGTCTGGTGCATCCATCCACACTTTTCCTTTTATTTATTGAAAGGAATCAAACCAAATCCTCAGTCGGTCCAGTTTTAAATTTCGGAAACATAATAATATCTCAACATTTTTATGATTCTATCAGTTTTTTGTTCGCTGTTTTAAGCATTAATGAATAGAAATAGTTCATCTAGATAGAAATGTACTGAGAACATAGTTAACCGTGTTTATTTTATACCGTTGCAGCTCTGCGTCTACTGTCTGGGTTTTTTAGCTTTCGGATACTCTTACTCTGAAGGAACCCTTTTCACTATGACACTCCTAAATAAAAACCTGTTGGAACCAAGCATTGAAATTCTGCTAGTACTCTTTTCTATCAATAATCTGAACATAGAAAGAGGATGGATCAACTGTAGATCTCCAAAGACATGCAGATCTCCCTTAAATGACAGGCTGGAAGAGAGCAGGAATCGGAGAAGCAGACAAAAGGACCACGGTTGCTCTGGAGGAGCTGCTTAAAACCACGAGAAAGTGGGGAAAACTCAAGATCCCTATCAGCCAAACAATCCACAGCTCTGTTTTATTAGAAAGGTGACAGAAAAGCAACATCTGCTTGTAGATTAAACCATGCAGGGAAAGATGAGACCATGCAGCATGATATGGAGGGGAGGCTTTCTATTTCACAGCTACTAATATTCCCTAAAATAATAATGAAATATAATGAGGTTATGGTTGTAAACCGATCAAATGTGAACAATAAAAAGGGCTATTACTACTTTTGCAAGCTATTGTAGATCAGGGTTTAAATTGGACCCATGCTTTCTAAACTAGCTCTGGGTTCAGTGCCAAATAATGTAGAGAAATTTATTTACCAACAAAATGTCTCTCAGAACTCAAACTTTAAGTGAGATAAACTGTATGTGGTGAGTGATAATTCAGCTCACAATACATTTTGTTTTTGGTTTTTAAATTAGGGTGATCATATGTGGTCCAGACGCCTGGAAAGTTCTGATGGGTCCTTTTTATGAGGTGTATAACCTGCGGATAATAAAACCAGACATGGTTAATGGTTTCTAATCAGAATTCCTTAAAATGTGTGAAAAATATTAATTTATACAAAGCTTTACGAGCAGTTATGTTAAAGTTTCACTAGACTATGTTGATTCAGATCTGTAGGTTTTTTTTCATAACAGTATTTTTAGCTTTATTACCTCTAGATTATGGGTAAAACCTTAAATGTTCCTTCTTACTGTAGGTTTTCTTCACCCTTTGACCATTTCCTTGCTGCTGGTTAAATTTTCTAAAATTTTTTACCTCCATTTTAGACAGCTTCCAAGCTGAAACATTTATAAATTATATTCTCTAAATCAGTTTTTATTTTTTGCTCCAATAGAAAGCATACACAGAGGAAGAGCTGAATGCCAAGCTCACACGCAGGGTCCAAAAAGCCGCCCGACGACAAGCCAAGCAGGAGGAACTCAAACGGCTACACAGAGCTCAGGTATGAGATGTGTTATTTTTTTATTTTATTTTTCATGTGGATTATCATGGCTATAGCTTTGCTTCTTTTACTATATTTTACCATCTGGGACCTGAAATGCTCTGCTGCTTGTTTTATATAGGAAAGTGTCTGTATTTGAGATTCTAGCCCCCATTTACTCTACCCTTTGAAAACCAATCCCTGCTTGGTTTCTTACGACCATTTACACATCATGCTAGCTCGGTTCACGGTCCGGTTCAGTTGTGCGTGCCATTTACATTGCTGGTGTTACCATGGTGATTAAAGCAGTTTGTGGTATTCTAAGATCAGCATCTCCATGTCACCAGAGGGAAAAGGATGAGCTATGAAATGTCCAGGGAGACCACTAGTTGGATTTGATAAAACGCAGTGGACCAAAACAAGCATATTTTCAACTTTCCAAATCTAACTCTCACTGAACCTCAAGTAGTTTCAGAAAACAAAGTAAATGATCTGAATAAGGGATGCAAATGATCGATTAATTAATTAGTCTAAAGCTGACAGATCTTATTTATCCACTAATGATTCATTAATAAGCAGCAATTTTCTTAAACACCTGAGTTTTTTCATTGTATCAAGAGGATTTTCTGTAACATGGAGGGCTAAAGTTTTTTTACAAATGCTATAATAACAATATTTATTGTGCTGGCTGTTATAAATACTGATTGAATAAAGAAAAAAAAAGGTTTCCTTGCACTTTATTAAATGGATCAGATACAAAAAAGCAGGAACCTCTTAGGTCATTGAATAAAAAAGATAAATAGAATATATGAAACACATAATTTTCAAAGAACAGAGATTTAGAACAATATAAGACGACAGGATGTGTCGCTCTGATGTTTGCCACTTTATTACAATGAAATACACAAACACCAACTGTGGTATGGCTGTTTTTTGTTCTTGTTGCTCTGAGAGGAATGTTATTAATAGATTCATTGAAATGCATTAACATGTGCAACCTCTGTAAGGTCCAGGTAGCGCCTCATGCTAACAGTAGTGACAGCGACCCTAGCCAAATGCACAACTGGTGTAAAAGAGTCAGAAAAGATAAGGAGGGGAAAAAATGTCAGTGGCCTCCACCTGTAAAACCATTCCTGTTTTGATGGTCGTCTCGTTGTTGCCCCTCTAGTGCACCTGTTGTTAATTTCATTAACACCAAAGCAGCTGAAACTAATTAACAACCCCCTCTGCTACTTCCCTGACCAAATCAATATCCCAGAAGTTTAATTAATTTGATGCTATACTCTGATTAAAAAGTGTTCCTTTCATTTTTATGAGTAGTGTATAATACATCGATCAAAAATTGATTGTTAGTCGATTATTAGTTTTCATCCCTACTCTGAATCTTTCTGAACTTCTGAATGGACTTTAAGTTGGAATCCTCTCAAGCTGTGATTATCCCTCCTCCCATAGCAGGTTTTCCATCCACTAAATTTTCCATGGTTACAGCTCTCTGAACAGCCAGCTCTTTTTTTCAGAGCTCTTTAATGACTAACCGACTGTGTGTATGGTGTTAGTGAATACTCCAGTCAGCATTCTTCCTCAGTTGTTATGAAACTTAAATACATTTTGAATTTTTAGGTGTCAGCTAGACTTATCAAAATGATCAAAATAAACACTTGAGTTACATAACTTTGTGTATAAATTTAATTTTCTAATTTATTAAGATGCAGCCTTATATAATACCAGACCTTTTATGGGTCACTAGTAAATTTCTTCTCCAATCGGAACACACAGTGCACCCCATCAGAAAGTGTTTAAAATATGTATTAGAGATAAAGATTTAAATTTCCATCTTCCAGCTAGTGTGGATATTTGAGCCTCTGAAGGCTTTTTAACACACCCCACTGCCTTATGACCCATTCATAAAGATCATCCCTGGTTTAATGTGAGCCACTGAAAGCAGCTCGATGCTTATGGGGGTCAGGGAGGGGCCATATTGCATGTCACCCCCCCCTGCAGCAGTATTGAGATGTGCTGCTGTGTGTTACTATCAGAACACGCTATAAAAGGAAGATTTATAGAATATGTGAGACAATTGTATGTATATAGAACATTTAGGATGCCTTTTTGAGTCATTCATCCTTGATATGTCTGCTCAGATCATCCAGAGGCAGCTGGAGCAGGTGGAGGAGAAGCAGAGACAGCTGGAGGAGAGGGGTGTAGCTGTGGAGAAAGCTCTGAGGGGAGAAGCAGGTAACAACTTATCACAGATTCACATTTAACTTTTTTTATCCATTTGATTTATAAATCAGTGGCTCCTTCAATGTGGCTGGTTTATGTTTAATGTTACCGTACATTTAAATATGAAAGTTACCACTTTTATCTGCCTATTATTATTCTGTTAAGGGAATTTCTTTTGCCTCTTAACAGTTAAATCTGCAGGTTTCTGGTTTAAGTATTTCAAGGTAGCCAGCCGCAATGTTTAAATTTTCCCCCGCTACGCCCCTTTTGGTCTTTTTTTAATGGCTATCAGCCCTTTGACTGACATCTGGGTTCCTTCCTCTAGGCCTCCGTCCAACACATTTCCCCACTAATGCTGGTAATACAAGAAAAAACAAACACTAAAAGTAGGCGGATACACGGAATTTTTGTGAGCCCAATAACTACTGCGTTTTAAACACTTTTAGCCATTATTTGCACAGTTATTACACGCAAGAAAAATCCTGTGAAAACATCAACCCCATACCTTTGACACTACTTTATGAACTCACCCTGAGGGCTTCAGGTGAACACATGAACTCCCGCCAGTAGACAATGAGCCAGCTTTGAAAGCATGGGTGAGGTATCCAGGTGCAGAAGCTGAAACCGACCGACAGTGTTTCTTTTTTTTCCTACCCAATAAAATCCACATGGGTGCGTAGCCCCAACCATGGCTGTAGGTGGATCAGAGACATCTATGGGTCAGTTTAATAGTTTAGATCTTAAGGGGAGATATGAACATCGCCTACAAATAAGCAATGGCCTTAGTTAACAAAAGAAAGAAATATGGATGTCCTTAATATGGATTTAAATAACCCTACCCCCCTGCTATGCTTATAAAAATCCTGGTGAGAACCCTGATAATCCACAGTTGGTGTTCCAGGTGTTCCTCCCCTTCAACACCTTATTTTATCTCCGTGTCATCATGAGTTAAACCTTTACTGGATGCTCCATAGAGAAAAACTGTAATATATACAAATCTGTGATCCATCAATCCAGCCCCTTAGCAGTGATTCTGACGCTGCTGAACAATCTGTCCACATTTACAGCTTATTTAGCTCTACCACAGTAAAACATAGCAGCAGATGTTGTTTGTCGCAGTCACTGTTGTTCCTCTGCTGTAAAGATCTTAAAATGTTGTTGGCAAGGGGCTATCACAGATGATAAATCTGCAACCATTTTGAGCAGCGCGGTTCATTAGTTACAGTGTTTAAAGGGCATATATCATCATTTCCTTTCAGGTGCCATCAAGCCTGTAGCTCACGATAGTACAGTTTCAACGGTAGTCCTGAAGAGAGTCTCTGCTGCCGCAACCTGAGCTACCTCCTCAGAATGTTATCAGGGTGTTCAGAGAGCAGGGACACGTCTAAAACATGAAGGAAAACGGCTTCAACTTTTTTGTTTGCATTTTTCTTTCATTTTTTTGCTTAAGATTCATTAAAGAAAAGAAAAAAACGCAACCCAGGATGGAAATGTGAATTCTCCACTCAGTGGTAGGTTGCAATTCGAACAGAAAATAAATTCAATTTGTCCAACTGCGTCTTGATTTTATATTCTCTAATCAAAGAAGAGAAATGAAGCACTAGCTTTAGGAAATTGATGTGGAACGCTGTCACTCACTACTGCTTACCAGACTCAGTGACATCTGCTTGTTCATGAGGCAGATATGGTGCTGGTCTATATTTGATGCACAAATGTTGCCGACACTGTGTTTAAAGTGTTTAATCCACTGTACTAGGGCTAATCAATAAATTGGGCAGTTGTACCTCGATAGCGATCAATGATAAATGCTCCTCTATCAGAAATAAAGGCATGTGCAGGAAATGCAACTAATCTATTTATAATTCATTTATTCAATAAATCACATTAAATATTAATAATGATAAATAATATTAAATCCTCGTACCCATTCAGGTTTAAATATTCAAGCATGTCTGATTGAACAGGAGAAAAATGTTATCTCTCTTGCAAACATTTTAGCGCTAAGGTAATGGAGCCTTTTGCACATCTTTGAACCCAACAGCGTGGTTGTGCTATAGGTGAAGAAGGGTGGATGTGGTACTTCAGACATTTTTCAGACAAACTTTGCATTTTGTGTTATTTTGCTCAACATCTACATTGTAATTTTGGTGCCACCGAACTGAGCATGCAGTGAGAACAATGGGAATCTTTAAACTCGCACACCCTCGCTCACAACTGTCTGGCGCTCACGACTTATTCTCTGCGCGCTCAGCTTCCTCTCTGCTCTCGCTCGGCTCCTCAGGATTAACTGATGTTATTTAGTTTACAGCTGTGTTAGATGCCTTTTCACTGGGCCCATCCGCCATTGTCTTTGCTTAATCTTCTGGCTGGATCGTTGGAATAACGTGATTAGACACATGCTGCAGTGTCTTAAAGGGGAAGGAAACACCAGCCACACAGGAAAAAAATGGCAGAATTAAGTTTATTTATTTTACAAACATTGGAATATTGTCGCCAATTATCATTGTGTATGGCGGAAACAGTAAAAATTTGATTTATCGCCTGGCCCTACCCTGTACCTAATAATTGACTGATGCACGTTTAAAGCACCACACAACAGAGGTTAGACGGAATCTGAAAACCAGTGCAAACCAGTTTAAAAGGAAGAACTCGAATCATACAGGATCATATTGAATCCTTTTCTATGTTTATAACAATCGGATTTACATCCGTTTGATATATTCCCATCAAAGTCCGGTCAGCAAGGAATGATCAACGGATCATTATCTATTGCTAAAACTAATGCATTCATGGTGATTCGATTAATTTAGCATTAATCAGAAAAAAAATGTCCGGGAAGGGCCATTTTTGCCCAAATATAGTAACACCTCACTCCTGACATCTTCCGGCAGTGACGTCACGGTGCGGTAAGCCCAGAACAATTCTTCCTACTTTACAAGCAAAATCAATGTGAGCTACTAGACACATCTGCAGTCAACAACAATTATTTAAGATTTTGAGAGGAATTCACCAGAGCTAGTTAAATTGACAATGCCCATGGTATGGCATTTGGATGTTGTAATACATTGGGTAAAAGTGAAAAAAAAAAAAATTTGTTATTTCACCTTTCCGATTCATGATCCCCAAAGGACGGGTTCATCGTTGGATTGCAAACTTGAAGAGGGAGGATTTGCCATCGAACTTCTGGCTAGAGAAAAAATTTGTAATATGTAGCCAATATTTTGTAGAACAATGTTTTCAAGATAACCTGGATAATAGCGCGTTGTGACGTCACAAACCGGTAGGTTGCAGTAGTGCTCTTTGACAAACATGGATGTTTCCAGTAAAGTACACTCAAATGAATATTACTCTTAATTAAAACACTTATCTTTTATTGAACAGTATGTAATAATTTCATATTTAAATTACTTTTAGAAGTTTGAATTCTAAATATGACCAGACTTCTTTAAAAATGCATTTTTTAATGGGAAACCAGTGTTTTTCCTTTAAAAGGACAATCCATCGGCCTCTGCAGATACATGTTTTTATCCATATATAGCTTTCACTTTGTGTGTTTAGAAACGATATTCTATTATGATATCTGAAGGTTTCATGCTTTTCAGTTAGAGATATACCGCATTTTAAACCACAACAAGCAAAATCGGAGGGAGATCAAAGTCCTTAAGCATTTCATGAATAGAATATGTAGTCATAATGTTTTCAGGGGTATGAATTCATTCTCTGCATCAAAATAGTACATTTGACCATTTGGATGGACCTTCAGTGCCCTTGATGCACAATTCAGTGTTGTTTTTGACAGCCATATCAGATTTAGTCTTAGTTTTCAGGGTGAAAACTATTATTAGTTTTAGTTGCATTTTAGTCATTACTATATGTGATAGTTTTAGTCCAGTTTTGGCAGACCAAAAATCCAAAAGGTTTTAGTCTAGTTTTATTTAGTACTATGTTGCACTTCACAAAACAGTTAACCTTTTGAATTTTCGAATAACTACCAGACTGACAGCTCTTGCCTAGATACTACAATTGTTGCGTATAAAATGCTGCCGCGCAGTTCATCATTGCTGCTGGGCAGAAAACTTTGATTTATAGATTTCATAAAACCTTTTTTTATGAATTAAGGACCTACTTTATAAAAAGCAGTGTCTCAAAAAAATTTGTGAAAATAGCAGGTCTAGCTCAATGCATCATATTGGTTAAAATAGCAGAGAGACAAACTAACAAAATTTACAATAAAGGAATGGTTTTAGACATATAAAGTTTCCATTGTAAAGCAAACACTTCCTGATCGACTCTGAATTATGCATTACAACACAGATCAATAAAATCTTCATTACTCCAAAAAAGCAAATATAAAAAATGTTCGTCTTTCTACTTTGGCAATTTTGGCTTTATTTCTTCATTTTGCTTCTTGGTTACCACTACTCAGGGGTCAAAGTAGATTTAAACTTATAGGGTCCATATAAAAACAATAGATGCATATATACAGATAGAACCTACATAATTGCCTTATAATGTCATGGCAATCCGGACTTAAATTTCAACATGTTAACTAAAATGTTAAAATATTCAAATATATAGAAACAAAAACTATGAGAGAGAAATATTCAAAGATCTATGCACCTTTTCACCTGGGTCTTTATCCAAAAATAAACCATATTCAATTAAATATTTTCTTTGGATATAATTTAGGGACCTCACCTCTTGTGAGATGGAAGAAAAAAAAACTTGATAGTTAGACAAAGGGACTTTTTACACTTGCCACAGGATGATCAGCCACCTATAGTTTATTAAGCAGCGAGAGCAGGAAGAGCCATATTGCTGAGAACGAACCATCAGTGTGGAGCGTGAAGCGCAGACGCGTGCAAAGACATATTTCTACGCAAGCACAGCTGGAAGATTTTCAGAGTTTGTCAGATTTGATCGCGCAGTACCGGACCGTTCCAGGTTATTTTCTCCCCTGCGGCTGCTGCCATGATCTGTGGTCATGCAGAATGTGCACCGCTGCAGCTTGGTGGGCTGCATGACCAAACAGGACACTGCAGTACAGCTGATACAGCTTAGCAGATTACAGCACAATGAGGCATTTTAAATGTCTGACTGACCTCCCGCAAACATTTTTATTTAGTCTCGTCTAGTCAACAATAACTCACACCCATGTGATTTTTCGTCATCAAAGATCTATGTTTAGCTAGTCAGTCCTCGTTATCGTCATGAAAAAAAACTACGGTTAGCAAATCTATAGAAAAATAGTGCTAATGGGAAGATATGTTTTCCTATAATGTTTTCTAGTTTAGTAGTATTATATTTTTTACTTTTTTAGGTGTTATTAGTATTAGATATGATATTTGCCCTTTAATCATGAATAGTAATTGATTTTATGTTCCGTAATTATTTTTTTAATGCCAAATTAAGAGGCTACTGCTGAAATAACAATTGAAGCCTTTGCATTTTTCAGCCATCCAGTATTCATTCAATCAATACTGTAATAATATAATCATTGTGTTTTAACTTGTGCACTGCTCTACTCTCTTAAAGGCTTGCATAAAGGTACTTATACATTACCCAAACAGCACAAAAGAAGATCAGGTATTAGATTTACTCAGGTTGCCTCTCTGTACACTGTCATGTGGACTCCATCTGTGGTGACACACAGCATCAGTTCTCCATCTTCAAATATGTTGACCTCTGTTTGCTCATCACATGTCTGCCATCGTCAACGTTCAGGGCTGCATGCGATCAGGAGAATGTGTGTCCTGACATCGATTTGTCTGTGCTCGTTCTGTTTAGTGTCTCCCGCTGCCTCTCAATGAGGAGAGTTTCTGTACTCTGATCACACTTCAGTCTTTAAACTGCAAGTAGAATGTTAGAAGTTGGACAGAATCTTCTGTTTGGAAGAGTTTCTGCAAAAATCAGTCATGATTAAGTGAAATGATGTTGTGATCTGTTTGGACTCGTTCTTTTTATTCAGCGACTCACAGCCTCCTGAAGCTTGTTCGCATTTGTTTGTCTTCTACACACAAACTGGTTTGTTAATAAATTACAGTGAGTTTGACTCCAAACTAACCTTGGCTCATAAAAATGAACTCAAAGTAGTATAAACAACATTGGCTTCAGTGCTTTGGGCTATAAAACAAAACAAAAGCTGACCCCTTAAAGGGCAATACAGCGAATCTACACCACAGTATGTTTATATTTGGGAAATTCAGCTTTGCATTAGTTTTGCACAAACTTCCTACCCTCCAGCAGACCCCAGTGGTGAGTACGGCCGAACTCTCTTTGTTCTGAGTGCTGCTACAGCGTGTCTGTGTTTGCATGACATGCTGTTGTTGAAGATTTTGCTCTGTGTTTGTGTTTGGATGCCCAGTTTGGGGTCGTGTAAAATAACTCCTATCTCTAATCTACCCTGTCATTGTAGACTATTGGGGAGATTCTAATTACAGTGAAATCCTGGACTTGCATCTGGGCGGTATGTATTTCTAATCTGTCGCTTTGAAACTAATCCAATAGCTAACCCAATCTCTCCTTCCTCTACTTGTTTGACTAGCTGAGCTTTGTACGCCCCATGTTCACCTTTATTGTTTTGTGGAGAGGCTGGCTTTTAGCCTTTGCACTATTTGTGCTCCTTAACCCCCCCTCCTCCTCCTCCTGTTTCACAATCAACCACCCTCTCTGGGTTTCTAGCCATACTTGTTACAGCAGAGATCAGACACTTGGCCCAACACTGGAAATAAAGATCATCTTTGATCTCCAGGAAGTCATGAATAAAGGATGAAGGAGTAGAGGAGTATCTGTTATTTGTCACCTCTTGTTATGCAGATTGGACAACACAGACTGCAGCAGAGGTACAACTAATGAACAAGAGAAAAATCAGAGCAAAATTACTAGTTTCTGTTTTTAGAGAAAGCTTACAACAGTAAAACTTATTTTTATGGTAGAACTGATCCACATTTTCCTAAATCAAAGGCAGAAGTTGCGATAGCAAATTTCCTTTAAACTAAATATTAGGAATGTCCCAATAAGGCATCTGTAGTTTCCAGTATGTACAGATGTACATCAAATTTCTTTTTATTAGTCAAAAAATGGATAAAGCCCTGGAATTTTCTTTCCTTGCACCTCATTATTAATCCTGACTTTATGCTGTCAAGTAAGATCTCAGCACACAAGGCTGATTAAATCTCAGCGCTTTTGCAAGGAAATCAGTCACATGCAAATAATCAAAAGTAACTGAAGAAACCTTTACCGCAGGTACTCTGATTTTTTATTTTAAAATGTTTTTCTGTTCCTCTGATTGAATGTTCCAATTCTAAATGTCATGTTTTAGTTTAGATAAAAGCAGGAAATCCTCTTAATCGACAAAAAATACAATCCTATTAACTTGTTGGTTTGTGTGGAATTGATCTTTATGTTTCACCAATTAAATGGAGTTACTGAAATAGGTAAACTTTTCAGTAATATTCTTATTTATTAAATATAACACAAACCGAGGTCTTGATCGTGCTTATGTCTTTACGTAGAGCAATTAGCTAAAATGCCATCCAATGTTCAATGCTGCCATGATTTTTTTGGTTTGTTGAATGTTTTAGTCAGAAAAATGAAGTAAAAAGTTGTTTTTGTGCTTTATAGACATTTCATATAACGACCTAGAATGTACTGACAGTAGTTTGAGCTGCTTTCTAACAGTTCTCTGCTACACAGTGGTTTATATGTGAGGACAGAGCAGAGCTGCACAACCAGTAAAACCTGCATTTTACCGTAAACGTAATTCTCAAAGCTAAAATTGCTTTTATTTAGGAACAAAACACAGATTAATCCGATAATTAGAACATGTCCCTTCAAGGTTAGCTGTGGGACAAAATCCCAGATTACAGAACAGCATTAGGTGATCTCCACTTTAAAAAAACAAAATCAACTCAGTTTAGACCCCAGTCTAATACATTAAACCATCCATAAAGAAATTTCACAGTTAAAGTTGGACATTTAGATCATCATGTCCTAAATGTGTGTATTTTTATCTGGGTCTGTCTCCAGTAAAAAACTCCAGAAACTCCAGGAGTTTTTCTAACTTTGTTTACTCCAAATGGTTCAGAGTTTTAGATGCGTATAATTCCTGTGACAGGATTGGTAAATATATATATTCACACACGAACCAACAGACATGACTGAGCTTTTTGTCATTGATTTTACATTTTAAAATAAGGAACAGAAATCCCTTATCTCTTTTAAAGAGATTATCAAAAACAAAAAAAAGACCACCAAACCATTTTACTAAGGGGATTTGAGTTGCATATGAGTTCCCAACTACCTGTTTAAATTGCCTCTAAAATCCACAGTGTTGTGATTAAATGTATTCAAGTAATCCAGCTCTCTGGCTTGAATCATCTTAGGCTTCATTTCATAAATTTGCACATTTAAGACTGAGAATATATAAATTTAAATGCACATGAAACCCAGCTCTCCTCACACAGTGCAAAAGGATTATTTAACCTTCATGAACTGACTCATACTAAACAGCTGGCCTGGCGCTTGAACTCAGAAATCTATGCTGCTATAGTTCTGCATTATGCCCATAACAGTTGCTTTCTCATACCTGCTCAGTTGCATTACTCCCAGAGTGTTTATGTTGTGTGCCTTCATAGATGGGTGTTCTATTAATCGCTGAGTCTGAAGTATGGTGCAACACATGGCTGTCTCTGTTTGTTTGGGGGGGTTGTCTGTTGTTGATGTCTTGCAGAGGAATTGTTTTTTTTTTTCCTAATGTCTTCTGTGAATCCAGCAGTTTTGCTTTAAGTCAGTAGCTGTATCTATTCAGTGGAATCTCAGCAGGAAGGAGACACTTGTTTCCTCATGTTTTGGCTGAATCTGTGTTGTCTAATCCTGCTGCTTGTTGACGGCTGAATGAGTGGAGATATTAAAGGTGAGCCTTTTAAAGGTCTACTCTACCCGAGTGACCAGAGGCACGCTGTTTCATCTCTTTAACACTAGCTTGTTTTTCCCCTATTGGTGTCATGCACTATTCATGAATGCTGAACAGAGTCTCCTGTACCAAATCCGCATTATTCCTAAAGTAGTTTACAGACAACAATGCTTCAGGTAAGAGTTAAAACACGGAGGAACTACCATCCATCTGTGCCGCTTATTCACCAGAGCACTTTGGTACCACCAATTACTCTGAAAACATCACATACACAATTCAACAAAAATGTGCAGACAATTCATTTATACTGAAATACAACTGAAAAGAGAGAAAACTGTTGGACGGTTGGCATGATGCTAAATTTTGTTAAACATCCCATATTGATGCTAGCGCTATTAGCATGTTATTTCCTCTCAGATTCTCCTAATGAAATACAACCAAAATGCCTCCTTATACAAACCAACATTTCATCAAAACCTAAAACTCCGGGACAGATGTTTTGGGTAATTGAGAACTTACATCAGAAAAGGATAAGACAACACAAACATGGCTTTTAATATTATAGCCCTTTAGGGATAGCTTGCCTACCATTCACAAAAACCCTGCAGCACCCTTCTTTACGGGCGGATTCTACTTCTGCAACCGCACACATCAAATGTCGCTTGCGTTTGTTCGCGAACCAGTTTTGCTGGTATGCTTCTGCAACGTCAGTCTGGAATTTCTAGGGACGCACAGCAGTTTCCCGCCAAAGCGCAAGGAGGAACCTATTCGAGAACTCACGAGAACTTCGGCGGATAGCACTGAATCGAGAAGGACGACCACACAGACAGCCGGGGAGGCATACCAAGGACCAATCACAGCTGCTTTTTGTCTGCGCACTTCCGCTTGAAGTCTGCACGGGTTTGCGACCATCCGATGCGTCGTCAGGATTTTTTTGAGGTGCGCAACGATGGTTGCAGAGCCTCTGCGCAGGGTGAATGGTCGCGCACAGAGACAGATTTGACAGTTGCAGAGGCTATGCATCAGAAGCATAAATTGGCCTTTAGTTGTGCAGGAGCCTCCACTACTTAAGCTTTCTGGGTCTGACTCAGGATTAAAGGTGTACAATTGTACCAAAGTATGCTTGTGTATTTGTACACATTGAGTTTGTGGAACATGGCTTTTTATTTGCTTAAAAGAAACAGAGCCCTAAAGCCAAAGCTAACCCTATATGCAAATCAGAAATCAGCTTCAATATTGACTAGTTAGCTGGATTGAATGTTGGATGAATGACACCCATCCAGCATCCCAGTCCTGTCATTTCTTTTTCTTCTGATATCATACACAGCCATACAGGTACAGCAGTCCAGTCAATCCAATTCTATGTTTGCTATAGTTGCTCAGCCTAGTTATTGGTCTATGATTGGATCCAGAAAAACTGAATCGGTGCATTTCCACCTAAAGCTGTTCATTCCAAAAAGGGGCTGAAAATATACAGAAATTAAAGGTGACATCTCATTATCTCTGGGTGATTTTGATGTAATGTAATCTTTTGCAAAAGCTGCTGTTAAGAATGCACATCACGGAACTCAAATTAAATGATCCCCATTAATATGGCAACCACAAAGCCATGTCAAAGAGCTGATCTTAAAGAAAGTTTCAGAATGGCCTCCAATTTCTTTTTCTAATTTTCACGGGGAATGAATCGACTAATTGAGAAGTTAAAACGGCAGAAATTCCAATCCTCTTTAGAGCCTCTGAGGTGTCCATGGCTGTTTCAGCAATGACTGCCCACATGGGGATAGAAAGTGAGAAAAGACGAAGCACCGAGGCAAGTCAGAGAGAAGCAAGATGATTTAAAGCTTTAAAAACGAATGGATTTCATACTATAATGACCTTTAGGATGAACTGACAGAGTGCAGTGAGGGTGAAACTAAGGTATGGTACTCTCTCCACTGTATCACACCTAAGACCTGTGTGGTGCAATAGTTGCAGTAATACATTTGTAATTAAGACTTAAATATTGGTTTAGAAGAACTTAAGTCATATCTCGACAGATTGTTTTATCTTTGATGTAAAGCTGATAAAAGATGGATTTCAACAATGCACTGATTCCACTATGGAGTTTAGATAAGAATCTGTTTTAAAACCCAAATTAATGATGGTCTGCTCTCTATAAAGAGTCTGTGTTGTATAGAATAGATACTTCACTTAGGCTGATGAAGATTCTCAGTCATCCAGGTCATAGTCATTCTTTAAAAGTTTAAAAACAATCCACTGGACTTGGTTTCCAAGGTTTGAAGACGTTTCGCTTCACCGCCAGGAAGCTTTCTCAATTCAAATGTCTGGATCCGCAGTGAGTTTGATGCTTTATATAGACAAGGCCTTTTATTGCTTGGAAACATGCAAATTGAAACCGACGAGCGGGTTGTTTGGTTCCATTGTTAGCCTGTATCATCTAAAACAATAGACAAACCTGTCATGAACCGAGGACAGATGGACCCAGTATTCAAGGCGAGACAGTCAGTAGGAAAGTTCAAATGTTTATTAAATAAAACAAAACTAAAGTGGAGCTGTGGCTCGCGGACACTGCAGGCGGGGGGGCAGGGCACCGCCCAATCTCAGACACTCTATGGGAGGAAACACAGGTAAGTGACCACGATAAACTGATATTAGATTATCTGGATTGGTCACCTACCTGGTTAACAGTCCAGACCACGAGTGTCCCCAGAGCTGCAGTCCCAGAGGTTATGGTGGAAGCTGATCCTGGTGAGGGATCCAGAACAGACAGGAACAGACAGAAACAGGCAGGATCCAGATCAGGCAGGAACAGAGACAGGTGGCAGGATCCAGACTTCCATGCATCCACAGGCTTCCAGGAGGGTTGAGAGTCTTACTGGGACCAGAAGCATGACCAGGTGGTCACGCACAGGAGCAGACAGGATCAGGTGCAGACAGGCAGGCACAGTGGAAGAGGGTAGCCGAGACAGGACGTAGGAACCGGAATTTGAAGCAGACTTTAAACTGGTCTCCACCCTGGAGCCAGGCTTACTTTGATAAAAACTGAACCTCCCCCCATAGTGAGCCAAAAACCCAGAGGACTCCGCGGGGGAGGAACAGTGGACAATCTGGAGACAAGACAAACACTAAAACCCTCTTTCCACTGGCAGCTAGGATCCAGGACATGAACCAAATAAAAACTGAACAGAAAGACTGACAGAGAGACAAGCAATGATCTGGCACTGAATGCTCAGGCTGAACTTAATATAAACCAGAGGAAACAGGTGAGAGGAATAAATTATAATGAGGCAGGGAAAGAAGAGGGCAGGTGAGAAGAATTACTAATTAAGGGAGAGCAAACAGGCCAGATCATGACAAAACCATAGAAATCATAGACAGGTTTTGAGAAAGCTTCCTGGAGGGGAAGCGAAACGTTTTCAAACCTTGGAAACCAAGTCCAGTGGATTGTTTTTTAAACTTTTACGGAATCCTTCACTTAGAAATAGACTACTTTTACACTCAGTGTATACAAAACAACATTTTGTTTAGTCCAGCTTTCAGGATATTTCCATTCCATAAAGTGCAGCAGTGATCAAATGTTCACTCACATGAATGTGAAAATTAAGGAGCCGTCTGAGTGTTCATTACCCCTGGACGACAATATAACATTTGGATGTAGTTGTGTCTGTATTCCCAGGAGAAGCTAGGCCACATGGTTCCCTGGCTCTGCAACCAGGAGGATGTTGAAAAAAAAGACCAAATTGTTATCTAAACAGGCTTCTGGTTGACTGTGACCAGTTATATTTTTGATGCTGCATTAGTGGGAATGCTTTGAGGGCAGAAGGATTACACCCTTCTGCTGAGTCTGCAATCTTTCTTGTTGCTTTATTACTGCTATATTTCAGCCTTTTAGGTGATAAGCAAACCTGTTATTCTTGCCTTCAGACCCTGTCACCTAAGTGTGTTTTTCTGCAAAAATTGAATCAGATAAACTTAATTACTGCTGTTTAGATAAAAATCTATTGAGCATAAAATTCATTTCGGAAAAAAATATTTGCATAATTGGAGGAAGCTATTAAAAAGCCATTAGGACTCCAATCTTTCTCAAACATACATTCTTAACTGCAGCCATGCCTTTTTTTTCTCTGTGATGGTCCCTTTGCCACTATTACCCAGCTTTTCATGCCCTCGAAGCTCCACAGCCACCAAAAGTAAAGCTTCCTAACTAGGTGCAACACAATCAGCTCAGCATCCATTTGAAAATTTCTAAGCAACACATTTTCCACATTCATTATTCGGACTTTTATTAAAGGAGCCCATGCTGTTTATGATCTTCTCTTTTTCTTTGGAAAATCACCTCAGTGGAAGAAAATTAGAAAAATAAATCCTAATTTGCACTTCAAATGTCTCCTAACTTCAAAAGTCTCCAAGCTGGCAACAAATTAGGCTTGCTGGTCTAAAAATGTTCTAGTTGGTATTTACTGAGAGAGGCTCTTTAAAGACTAAGCAATTATCTGTTTCTTAATGCGAAGGATATCCTGGTGATCAGTAATGGCTGTGATGATGGTATTAAATCATTTTGTGTGCTTTGATAAACATTGACCATTTGTTGTAGGCTATTCCCATATTGTTACTGACATGGGAGGCTGTTACCTAATTGAAGTTTATCTCCAGAGCTGCAAATGGAAGATCAAACGTGAGGATTACTTTTTTCCTCCTCGGTCCTCTGGATTTGTTGTTTTTTCTTGTTTTCTTTCTGTGTTTTTACCCTTCTTCATTTTTCACCCCACGCAGTTTGTCACTCAGCTCTTCTGTTTTAGAGGATTTCTCTTCTCCTCCCTATCTCTGTGCCGCTGTACTCTGTTAAATCCTCTCGGTATTTTCCTCTGTACCCCACCCCTCTCCTTCCCCTTTCCTTCCCCATCTTTTCGTTGTGTCCTGTTCTTTCATTTCAATTATGCTCCCATGCTCCGTTCTCCTTGGCTCTCCACCCCGTTTGTGTCCCTTCCTCACACTATTTCCCTCCTTCTTGTGGAAGTTGAGCCCTTTGTGGGGATGCCTCGCCGAAGACCACTCTCCCTCTGCCCTTGCTGTTCTGCCGAAGGTAACATCACCTTGCCGCATGTATCGAGAGTTGTGGCAGGTCGCCTTCTAATTCGTAAGGCTCACCAGAACAGGGTTACTTCATCTCACCTGATGTGTGGTTTCAGTAACATCACCAAATGCACTCAATGTCTATTTTGGAGGACAAGACAGAAATTATGTCAACATAACAATATATATATATATATATATATATATATATATATATATATATATATATATATATATATATATATATATACACTATATTGCCAAAAGTATTTGCTCACCCATCCAAATTATTGGAATCAGGTGTTCCAATCACTTCCATGGCCACAGGTGTATAAATTCAAGCACCTAGGCATGCAGACTGTTTTTACAAACATTTGTGAAAGAATGGGTCGCTCTCAGGAGCTCAGTGAATTCCAGCGTGGAACTGTGATAGGATGCCACCTGTGCAACAAATCCAGTCGTGAAATTTCCTCGCTCCTAAATATTCCACAGTCAACTGTCAGCTGTATTATAAGAAAATGGAAGTGTTTGGGAACGACAGCAACTCAGCCACGAAGTGGTAGGCCACGTAAACTGACGGAGCGGGGTCAGCGGATGCTGACGCGCATAGTGCGAAGAGGTCGCCAACTTTCTGCAGAGTCAATCACTACAGACCTCCAAACTTCATGTGGCCTTCAGATTAGCTCAAGAACAGTGCGCAGAGAGCTTCATGGAATGGGTTTCCATGGTCGAGCAGCTGCATCCAAGCCATACATCACCAAGTGCAATGCAAAGCGTCGGATGCGGTGGTGTAAAGCACGCCGCCACTGGACTCTAGAGCAGTGGAGACGCGTTCTCTGGAGTGACGAATCGCGCTTCTCCATCTGGCAAACTGATGGACGGGTCTGGGTTTGGCGGTTGCCAGGAGAACGGTACTTGTCTGACTGCATTGTGCCAAGTGTAAAGTTTGGTGGAGGGGGGATTATGGTGTGGGGTTGTTTTTCAGGAGCTGGGCTTGGCCCCTTAGTTCCAGTGAAAGGAACTCTGAATGCTTCAGCATACCAAGACATTTTGGACAATTCCATGCTCCCAACTTTGTGGGAACAGTTTGGAGCTGGCCCCTTCCTCTTCCAACATGACTGTGCACCAGTGCACAAAGCAAGGTCCATAAAGACATGGATGACAGAGTCTGGTGTGGATGAACTTGACTGGCCTGCACAGAGTCCTGACCTCAACCCGATAGAACACCTTTGGGATGAATTAGAGCGGAGACTGAGAGCCAGGCCTTCTCGTCCAACATCAGTGTGCGACCTCACAAATGCGCTTCTGGAAGAATGGTCAAAAATTCCCATAAACACACTCCTAAACCTTGTGGACAGCCTTCCCAGAAGAGTTGAAGCTGTTCTAGCTGCAAAGGGTGGACCGACGTCATATTGAACCCTATGGATTAGGAACGGGATGTCACTTAAGCTCATATGTGAGTCAAGGCAGGTGAGCAAATACTTTTGGCAATATAGTGTATATATATATATATATATTTTTTTTTTTGCTTTGCTTTTTTTTTGCTTTAACTGGAAATATTTGGACCAATCCAGTTGTCAATATTGGTGGTGTCAGTAGTATGAGTTTTTACAGATGAGTAGGGCATTATCAAGAGTTTTAAAGCAAACAACCACGTTATATTGGGCTGAGTGGGAGACGAGATGTTAGGGTCCCAACCATTGGTCTAAGCTACGCAATGCATAAAATAAAATCCAACATAAACTGGGAATCAATTAGACCAATTTTTATTTGTATTAAGCATTTTGATTCCGTGTATTATTTGTTTTACAACTTCATAAAAACAAAGAAACAACCGGGTCTGTGTACATTCAGACAATTGTTTGAATGTACGCAGACCGAATTTTCCCCCCGAATTTTGTTGCATAATATGGAGAAACTGAGAACAGTTTTTGCTTCCCATACAACATTAACTATAATAATTAGAAATAAAGAGAACATGGAATACATTCATCTTTATTTTTTTTTTCATTCTTATAGCATCTCAGCCTGGTAGACGCTGGATGTGCATGACGGCTTTATTGAACAAACAAAATTTCGCTGTTCTGGTGCATGATCTAGCTACTCTTCAATGTCAGTTTAAAATATCACCATCAAATCAGTTTCATATCAAAAAACATACTTTTAAGAGTAGGATTTGGATGAATATGTTTAATAAAAAATCATTGTCCTTTTAAAAAATAGTTCAGCAAATCATTAAAGAAAGCTACATGTATAAAAAAATAATCCAACAGGAAATGGCAGCCAAAATTATTTATCTAGACTTTCATATCAATGAAACTCACCAGTTTGTAACAGCCCTGCTATTCATCCTGAACGTCCTTTTAAATCAATTTGTCACAGCAAATCTATTGTGCTATGGCTGTTTACTGGTTTAGAGAGAAAGCTGATTCTCACATTACGAGGATTGTGCTGACAGGCAAAAGGCTGCCGTCACTCCGACATTACTGCTGCTGTGGCAATGCAGGACTGCAGGAGTTCCTCATCCTTTAGCTTTCGGTTGTCCTTCCTTGGACTGAAGATTTTAGTTGGTTTCACAATTCTGAGTCAAAAAAAAGTATTTTAAGCAGAGACTATTTCCTTTCTATCTTTCTCTAGTTTTAGGCACTAGATGGAGAAAAGATTATTGAAGTAATAAAAGCCTACAGATACAACACATCTAAGTGTATTCCACTTAAGATTATTTTTTCAATAAAGCCATTAGAAGAGTAGTATGACCAACAGTAATCTACAAAAAAAAAAAAAATTAACCAAGCGGTCAAAGATGTATACCGTATTTTCACGACCATAAGGCGCACCGGACTAAAAGGCGCAGTCTCAGTTATGTGTGCCATTTCTGTATTTAACACACACATAAGGCGCACCGGACTATAGGGCGCGTTTTTTATATACAGGTACATGTCCTCTCAGGTGGATTTTCCCACTTAAAAACATATTAAAACTACTTTATTCCCACTGATCACAGCAAATAAAGCTGCAAGGTGTATTTATTACAAAGTATTATTCAAACCTGGGAACCAGCCGTGAGAGACACATCGCTGATGACACAGGGCTGCGATTACTCCTCTGATACAGTTTATTGACGCATAAATTAACTTAAAACATAGGCAGGATAATAATCTGGATGAACTGTCTGCAATGATTACATTTTCAGGTGGACTTTCTCACTCAAAAAGATTTAGATTATTTAGATGAAAAAACACCTGCGGAGGTGAGCCCTGATGCGCTGCGGCCCAGAGGCTGGTGTTGAATTAAGTTTTCAGGTAGAAAAATAGAGCGGGAGCAAAACTGAGTATGATTGTGCTTTATTCAAGTATTTATTACAGAGTATTAATCAAACCCATCAAAGTCCTCATCCTCTGTTTCTGAATTAAACAGCTGCGCTAAATCCGACATGCCAGTTTCCCCTTCTTCTTCGTTTATTGACGCATAAATTAACTTAAAACATAGGCAGGATAATAATCTGGATGAACTGACTGCAATGATTAAATTTTCAGGTGGGCTTTATCACTTAAAAAGATTTAGATTATTTAGATGAAAAAACACCTGCGGAGGTGAGCCCGTATGCCCCGCGGCCCATAGGCTGCTGTTGAATTAAGTTTTCAGGTAGAAAAATAGAGCGGGAGCAAAACTGAGTATGATTGTGCTTTATTCATGTATTTATTACAAAGTATTAATCAAACCCATCAAAGTCATCATCCTCTGTTTCTGAATTAAACAGCTGCGCTAAATCAGACATGCCAGTTTCCCCTTCTTCGCTGTCAGAGTCACTTTCCGTGCAGCGCAGCTCCTCAGAAATAATGCCGGCTTTTGCAAAAGCTTGAAGAACAGAGCCAGCAGACACGTTAGTCCATCTACAATCCATCCGCAAACTGTGGCGTAAACTGCCGCTCGCAGCCTTTCTTTGAACGGGCGCTTCACACCGATGTTGGGCGGTTGAAGTTCCTTTGTCAGACCCCCCGGGATAACGGCGAGCACAGCGTTCATTGATTCACCTTTTTTTTCACATCGGCTGTGAGATGGGCACGCAGCGATGGTGATGGGTGGAAAAAAACACCTGTTCTCCTCACATAGGCCTCACCTCCCTCACCCACGCTTTCATCATCTCCTCTTTCATCAGAGCGCTGTGTCTGTCTAGCTGTCAGCTCCCAGATCAGCTTCTCTGATTTGTTGATGCGGCGCGTCCAGCAGCACAGCTTAACATTTTCCATCTGGAGCAGCAGCAGCGCGTTGGCGGTGCATCAGATGCTTAAACGATCCCGACGTGCTGCACCTGCGGCTCAAAACGCGCTGCAGGACCTTTTGCTGCACCTATACGCGCGTCAACCATTGACTTTGCATGTAAACTCGCTGCTTCTGCTGCACCTGCTGGGTCCGGTTCACACCGATGTCGAGCGGTTGAACAGCGAGCACAGGGTTAATTTGTTTCCCCATGTTTTTCACATCAGCTGTGAGATGGGCACGCATGGAGTTACAGATTAACCCATTTAGGCCGGGAAAGCATTACCGCATTTCTACCATTCAAGCCGGGGGCGCTGTTGCATCATTCTACCATTGACGCCGGGAGAGCATATAAGTCAGAGACAGAGAAGAGTTGTCGGAAGGCAGTGATTTTGAGGAGTGTGTCGGCTTTGATGACGGTATAGATGAAAATGATGACTTTGAACGCGCTGAACCAATCGAACTACCACCGCAATGCACGGAGTGTTTTCAACCGCACACCTGGAGTGAAAGTTGATTTGCCTGCAGACGCCACACCGCTGCAGGCATTTGAGCATATTTTTAATGAAGAACTTTGGATGCATCTTGTTACCGAGACGAATAGGTACAGTGACCAAACAAACCAAACTCCAACAAGAGCAAAGATGGCAAAGTGGTCACCCGTGACTGTGACGGAGATGAAGACATTTATTGGGCTGTGTATGTAAACCTCTCTTCAGGACGCAGTTCCCCCAAAATATGTCCCGGGACAGATTTGTGGCCATCTGGAGGTAAGTTGTATGCAATTTATAACACAGACATATGCATTATTATGCATAATAATACTGTTAATAAGTAATCATCAGATAGTTATTTATGTAATGTTTGTTCTTTATTTTGAAAACGTTTTATATTGCACATTCTCAATGAAGACATGATCACATATGGAAAAAATAAAAGGTTGAATTTTTTTTTGATTACTGCTTTTCACATTTTTTTTTTTTGGAAGAATTTCAAAGATAAAATATATTTTGAGTTCTATCTGCTACAGAAGCTGAGATATCAATAATTTAGGCGTTGACACAGTTGCTGAATTTACAGAAAAACTTCAGGTTTTAGGGGTATTTTTTAAAATCGGCCATAGGTTTTTAAGGTGTTTTTTCCAGGCGTTTTAGGCCTAAATGGGTTAATGGTGATGAGTGGGAAAAAAAACACCTGGTCTCCTTACATTCAGCCACTCTTTCATCATCTCCTCAATGAGGTGGTCTCAAAAGTCGCAGTTACAACACACATAGGGCGCACCGCACCATAGGGCGCACCGCACATTTTGAGGGGAAAAAAAGACGTTTAAGTGCGCCTTATAGTCGTGAAAATACGGTAGTTTACAGTCTCTACTGTCATAATGCATGTCTTTATTATTCTTTATTTTATATGTCTTTAAAACTGCAGAGGTTTAACCTCTTAAAACCCACCGGGTCGCCGGCGACCCGGTTGAACTTAAGTGGGGATAATAATTCAGAAGGCATAAAATTCCACTGGAAAATTTTTTACCAGCGGGTGGACCCATTATGCGCAGTTCAAAACCCCACAGCTCTGGAACTTTTATAGCTAGAGGTCTGAAATTTTCTGCATTTGTGGTTGACATGATGTGGAACAAATATAATACAATAAAACCTTCCTTTTCTCAGGAATGTCTTTATTACTGCGTTTCAAAAAAGACCTGTCATTTCCGAGAATAAAAAAAACAACAACTTTGAGTCATGTTTGAACTGGTTGGTCTGTGTTCTAGTCACCCAATTTTATATATTAGGAAACTAGATGGTGTTAGCTTTCAAATAATGTATTGCACATGTAATTTGGGCTTACAGTTCCTAGGTTATTTGCATTTCCATTTGGGTATGCAAAATAGGCGAGGATTACCCAAAATGAGGTGGATGTTAAGAGGTTAAAAAAAAAAAGGCAGATGCACTGATTAAAGTTTTTTTTTTTTCCCAATATCTAATACACGGTTGGGTTTTTTAGTCCTGATTTACTGATAACTATTTAAGGGATTTCCAAGTTCTTATTTTTCAAAATAAGAGCTCACTTTTCTAGCTGGTCTGAACCACCAGATGTAGAAAATCTAGTTTCCTTTTAAAGAGCTGATCACAGCTTTTTGGTTCCCCTGATTTAATTTCTGAACATGTTACTGGTGTTAAGATGGCTAACTATCTACCAAGTCTTCTTTTAGTGGTAATTTTCACACAAAAGAGTGTTCCTTTTAACTCATTACACAACCAGATTTAGGCTAAATCAGTTCTGACTTTTTGATTAATAACTGGTTATTTGTCATCATTTCATAACCATCTGATTTCAGTCAGTGTTATGGAGTTTCTTGGTGTGTCTATAGAGGCTGCACTCTGACAAAATAACAGACCTTTTTTGTCTATTGATTCTACTTTTAACATTAGAATAAATAAAAATGGATATATGCATCAAACACCTTTGTGTTCTTGCTTCTGCAGCAATGTTGTGTTGTTCCTCTCTGTATGTCCTCCAAAATGGGTGACAAGTTATTGAAACATCACAGTTAGCAGTCTCCTTAAGGCCCATCCTGGCGTTTATAAACATTTGTTATTAGATTTCCCAATTAGTTTTTTTTTAAAACCTTCCAAAGAGAAAGTATCAGTAGGAAAGATATGTTAAAATGTATTATTTGCTTAAGGCAATCATTTCTTCTTCTTTTTTTTTTTAAATCAAATTTCAGATCTTACCCAAACCAAGTAAATTGTATCAGAATGGCATTTGTTAAGCTAATTTATTATCTTCTTAGCTTTTAATGGATGCAGCCGCAAGACTAACAGGAATTGCAATAGGTTTAATCAGGTAAACTTGTTTAAAAGAATACACCTTGGCTCGTTGATTATTGATACCAATTATCCAAAGTTTTAGATCAACCTGTAGGTATATTTGCACACATGCTAATTAAACTAGATCTGCAATAAAAAAGCCAGACTAATCCACCACTCTGCTTTGTCATTTTAACTTAGAAAACACGTGTTCTCTGTAGGTATCATGCATTGAAATTTGACAGCAATATTTAGTCTAAATGTTTAATAATGGCAAGAAATTATGCAGAATTTCTTAGGTAATAAAGGTTTAAAATGTTGGCCGAGAAAATATTTATTTCCATTTATCCAGAAGTGGTGTACTCAACTCAAGGGAAAACAATCAAGATACAGTTTAAATCAGCAATATGTTTCTTGTCGCTGTTTAGCTAAACAGCTAAAAGACTTCATTTATACTTTTTTGTTGTTGCTGTTGAGAAATTTGCCCTTTAAGTTTGTGTATATACTATACTGGTACCTGCAAATGTGTGTTCAAGGTTGGAAAAAGTTGCATGGTGTGACAGCTTGATCAACATTTAGGTCTTACCCAAAGCAAGTGTTACACTTTGATGCATCGTCTGAATTTTCTCTCTCTAACTGCGAGTTCTAACTATGCCTGAGCGTTCAGTCTTTGTGAGGAAACTTTGCTTCATTTTTTTGTCAAACCTGTATTGTTTGTTGTTTTTTTTGTGTCAACTGTTTCAGTCTCTGTCCCAGATTCTAGCAGCTTTTTTGCTGAGGGTTGTCGGTGGTTGAACAGTACTGTGGTTTAGGAGATAAATTAATGTGGGATGGTTTAGAGATATCAGTCTTGATTTCATAATTGTTCTGCTTTGAGTTTGATGCTCTGCTTCCAGTGTGAGAAGCTCTTCCTCAGTCTGTCTCTGTCCTTTTTTCTGTCAATAGCAAAGCTCCCTCTTGGAGACCACAGCCATGCAATTTATTTGTGTAGGAAATTTTTTTCTGCTTTCATATTGCTAAAGCCTCCTCTAACCCGGCTAAGTATGCCATGCTGAATCTAGGACTGCCTTCTGGTGTTTTATTGAAAGCGCTTTGCTCCACCTGCAGCAGTAAGATAAATGAAAAGTTTGATCCTCTCAGCATTGCGATGCATCACACCAGCATCAGACTTCCCCAAGCATGCAGCAAACCTGTTTCCTCCTCCAGGACAAAGCAGGAATACAGTTAGAGAAGGAGGCTCTTGTTAATGCAGTGCATGAAGCCGGCGGCGCTGACCATGCCTTTCCCTGAGGAAGACCAAAGTCAAGAGAATGGATTTTGGTTTTCCTGATGAGTCATTCCATGAACATTTAAAACTTTCAACAGAACATGTGTAAAGAGCAGATAGCATTTGTTACTTTCTACCCTTTTAACTGCTTAGGATTAATGGGATCTGAAAGAATTTTATTTCATTTTATGGGGCCTTACATGAGCAGAGCAGCCGTAGTTAGAATTACCATTTTTTATTTAGACTTAGTGTGGTAAATCTTTTCTAGCCTTTTATCACAAATGCAATGTGGTTTTTATTTTGAGGAAGAAAACTTAGCAAAGTGCAGACAACAAATAAAAAAAAAATCAGTCTGTAATATTTGTCAACTTTACATTTTAATTTCTCTCTTAATCAGTAAGATTTAGTTCATTTATTTCTGGGCTCTGGTTAAGCCATTTTAGTTTTCTTCATTTATCATTTTCTTCTATTTATCTATTCTCATTAAACTGCAATTATGCAACTGCATTAGGTGTATTTACCCTTAATTTGAGTAGGTAAATAAGACAATCTGCCAATAGAATGAGTATTTTTAGCCCTAAAATCAGATAATTACATATTATGCACTTGAAAATGCTATTTTTTTTCTTTAATATAAATGTAAGTTGTCTTGTTCCATTTGTGAAATTTCTCACTTACCTGCTCAGTTCAAAAGAAAATGCACTTATTGTAAGAACAATGTACATGCAGTGTATATAAAGCCGTTTGTTTGATTAATTTTGTAGAAGCCTTTAATTCACCTGAAAAAGAGGATGCCAAGAGCATGATGCTTTCACCTGTTTTATAGTAGTTATTGGGGTTATAATTGGTTAAACATAGTGTTGTCTGAATGGACATTGTGGCCATTTTATAGATGGTGCATCTTGAGGAAAAAGCCTCTGTCTTCATCACCACTCCCTCATCCAGACAAACATAAGAACACTGCAGATAGTTTTAACATCAGTGCCTGTTAGAAAAACCTGCAGCTCCCTAATGGTTTGTGTTGGCCTCTTTAAAGCTTTCCAGACCATTTTCCATCTTTTTGTTCTCATGAAGATTAATGTGGCCCTGGTTCATTAGATTTAATCTCATTGAAGGCTGTTTATCTCAAATAGGCTGAAATACTGAATTAATCACAATTTACTCCAGCAAAGTATTAATTAAACAATATGATCTGAGTTACATTAAAGATGGAAATGGTTTGGAAATAATGTGATGTGTATGGTTCGCTGTATTTTTCCTGATCGTTTAACCCTTTGAGATTTGTTTAAAACTGATAGGAGGTTGCCGTTGCATGTAGCACACAGGCCAAACTGGGTAAAACAAACTCAACATGGCAACAACGGGTACTTATATGTCTGGGTGTGTGTGAATGTGGGTTGTTTTCCATCTGTGGACCTAACTAAAGTGCATACATACATTAAATCATTAACTCTCCTCCCCTCTGCGTGCCATCACCACGTATGGCCCGCCCGAGCACGTTGGTGTTGAGTTCCTACTTCCACCCCATCATTCCTCGGCAAGGACATCCTGGCTTGGCTGTCTCCGTGCCTGCCGCGGCCCTTGTCTGTGTGACGTCCTTGGCATCTCGTCGCCACCTTGATCCTCACTTCCGCTCTGTGCTTCCTCCAGGTATGGGCAAGAAGGATGATCCTAAGCTGATGCAGGAGTGGTTCAAGCTGGTGCAGGAGAAGAACGCTCTGGTCCGCTATGAGTCGGAACTCATGATATTGTAAGTATAATGTTGTAAAAACACTAGTTGTTCTAGATATTTACATCCACAGCTTTAAGATGCTTCTCTGTAATGTGACAACTGTTTGGTAAACCACCCACATGGTCAGCTGGGATGGTTTATCATATGTTCTCCATAAAATAGAATAGTTTTTCACTTTATTAGTATTCTGCAATTCTTTTCCAGCATTAAACCTGAAAAGGTGAAGCATAATAGTTGTAGGTCAGATGTTATTTATTAGAGGAGTGAGGAGGCCATTTCTAACATTTGATTAATATTCTGAGTTCTATTGGCCCTTTATACATTTATATTTGATCAGACATATGACAGAAGACCAACCCTATAATAAATCATAGGAATATAATGCATATTTTTATATTAAGTTTTATTTATTTTGATCTGAAATTCAGGGTCCTTTCGCTCTAATATCCTGGAAGTAATCCATAAACCGATTGTCCAAAACTCCCCTAATTTGTAAAAGGTGCCCTTTTTTTTTTTTTTTATGTAATCTCAGCAAGTATTCAGTGTAAAATAAATAATGTGGGTAATCTATGAGGCATCCAGTTTTTCCACAGACAATAAGGGACATAAAACATGGAAAGAAGTTGCTTGGGTCAGAAGACCTAAATATAATACACCATAATAATAGTTAAGCACGGTGGTGGCAGTGTCATGTTGTGAGGATTTATTTATTTATTTTTTTCCTGGGAGATGGATGGATTAAGTAAAGTTTATTTCTATAGCACCTGCTTTAAAAAATAAATACTTAAGAATGGTAAAAATACAATAAAATCGAATCAGAAAGAAATACAGTAAGTGCACAAATGTAAAGTAAAAAAATCAAAGAGATTCACCTTCCAACAGGAGAACCATGGATGGTTTAAATGAAATCAAATTCATATGTTTATGGAAAAAAAAATTATAATAATAATTTTTATTTTTGTATCATATTTCACAATATTATTATCCAGAGGGAAAACGATCCTGAAATATTTACACTTTTGCACTTTTACCTGAATTATTGTATTTAGTTTGATAGAGAAACAACATTTGGTTGGCCTAGTAAGGGTGAGACCTTTACCAAGTGACAAAATATAAGAATTCAGGGAAAAGTGCAAAAGTGTAAATACTTCAGCATGGTTCTCCCTCTGCATCATAATAAAATATTAATTGTGAAATATGATACAAAAATAAAAAGGATTGGTTTTTTGTTTTTTTGTTTTTTTTATTCAAACCTTCAACTGTTTGGAAAAAAGATAGAAAGAAACAAATGTGCTCTATAAAGGGAAAGCTTTCCATGTGATTTGTGTTGGATTCTAATTTTCTCTAGATTGTGACAGTAGAAAGGTTCAAGACGTGTCATTTTTAGGATTTCTACAAAATATTTTGGTTCAAAAAGATCCGTAGATCAAGATCTCAGCAGCCATGTCTTTTTATTGGGACGCAAACGTCTGCAATAATAATAATAAAGATGTTTTACTGTCAGGCAATAAATATTAACATCCCCAGAGTCCTGAACTAGGGACGACTCCATAGTTCAGAGATAATAAAACTGTCTGAGTTTATTGTATTCATTTTTTTATTTAAGCGCTGCGTTCTTTTATGAGAATACAATTCCAGCAGCTATCTATTTACTCCAATAACTTTATTACATTTTTTCCATCAAATTCATTCAATTATGCCGTTATCTTGTTAAATCTTCTGAAAGATGATGGATTAGGCATTTGTCTTCTTTTGAAGAGCTAATAATTGTTTATTGAAAAGAGTGCGGGTGAGTGGATCTGCTCTGAAACCATTGATGCTGAGAGCTTTTCCCTTCTGGCTTGCAAAAGTTCTCACACCCGTTCAGCTTCTACGGATCTTGTCTCATTACAGCTGCGAGCCTCCAATGATTTTCTAACAGAACGTGTGTATTTATTAAGCATTTTTTAATTTAATATGACTATAGTGAACAAGCAGCATCATGAAGCCCAGCTGACGGCCTGGGTGACGCTTCTGGTTCCGTTTAAAACAGGTTAGGTTCTAAATCAGTTTTCCAACATCTCCCCGTTATTTTAAGAAGCAGCCGATTGATTCCCTTGGAGGAGATATGGAGCTCCACTGTTCAGGAAAGATAATTCTTTTAGTTGTGCCTTTATAGAATCTTGGCCAAAAGGAAGCCATTGTTCTTCTCACTTCTTACAGGTTAAGGTCAAATTTATTTATATAGTACATTTTTTTTTTAAAACTGCTGCCCCAAGTGCTTAGCAACAAACATATAAAAGGAAGGAATACAATTGAAATAAGGCATAATAAACTATAGTGTCAAGAACAAAGAAATCGAAAATACATATAAGAAACTGTAAAAACACTAAAATAAGAAACAGCCTGTGCAGACAGGTAGGTTTTAAGGGAGGATTTAAAACGGCAAAGAGTTGGAGCGAAGCGAGGCACACCGTTCCACTTTCGGGGTGCGGCAGCAGCAAAAGCTCTGTCTCCTCTAGTTTTCATGCACGTTTTGGGCACATCAGACAGATATAAAGCTGCCATGCCATTTAAGCATTTAAAAACAATCAAAAAGGATCTTGGAAGTGGATTTGGTGGCAGACAGGGAGCCAGTGCAGACGTCTGGTGCTAGTCAGCAAACGGGCCGCTGTGTTCCGGACAATTTGCACCCTGTTTATGGACACTTGGTCCAAACCACAGTATAAGGCATTACACTGATATAAACAAGTGCTGATGAAGGCATGTATAGCTTTTTCCAGTTCGTTTGAGGGAATTTATTTTTGCTTAAAAGGAGCAACTGGATAAAGATAGTTTGGACAACTGAAGCTCCAGGAATCCTGCGTGAAAGGAGGAGGTTCACCTTTCACAACAACCATAAAAATACATACAGTGACAGAACAGAAGGTTTACATCAAAGTAAGTTCATATGTTAGAATGTCCTAGTCAAAGTCCACCTGAGATTCTGATTTAAAGATTGTTCTTCACAGATGTTATTCATGCAAGCCGACTGAGCTTGAGCTTCTTTGAAAGAAGAATTTCAGTTTGTAGATGTTCAAAGTTTGTAGATGTTCAAAGTCGAGATCTGAGAGGTGGTTCGGCAAAGTAGTGAAACCCAACGACTGAATACTAATTCTCACCACACTTTTCAAGTTTAATTTGTACTAAATAAACAAATTTAATAAAATATTTTCTGATTCACAAAACAAACCCTACACTGATCAAATGCATGTTCTTCTAAAGTGTTCGTGGATTTATTTTTGTCCAACTTATTTTCTCCTCCTCTTGTTCTGTCTTCCAGTGCCAGAGAGCTGGAGCTGGAGGACCGCCAGAGTCGCCTGCAGCAGGAGCTCAGGGAGCGAATGGCTGTGGAAGGTGAATATATTAATGCCTATCAGCTGAAAGAGCTCTGTCTGTAATACAAGAGTCAAATCTGATTTCTCCCATTCCCTCCAACTGTTACCATAATCATTGTTTGCTCTTCTCTGAAGGATTACTTCCCTGCTGAGGTATTTTAGGGAGGCACACTGAAATAATACCTAACAAATAAACACACTGTCAAACTGAAACAATTTTCTAATAGATTCAAGTGTTAATATTTTCTTTACCTCAACTCAAAGTCGTTCAAAGATTATATAATAGAACTGTGAGGATGTAGAATATTTCCCATGTAATGACATATATAGATCTGTCAGACGGTGTTTGAATTTGAGAAGTGTCAGTTTGGTTTGCAGCGATGACTTTAACTCCTTTCATCCCTACTCCTGTTGCTCTGTGCTCTCCTCAGACCACCTGAAATCAGAGAAAGAGCTCGCTCAGGAAAAGCAGATCTTGAATGAAATGTTGGAGGTGGTTGAGCAGCGGGACGCCCTGGTCGCCCTCCTGGAGGAACAGAGACTTCGTGAAAAGGAGGAAGACAAGGACCTCGAAGCTGTCATGCTTTCCAAAGGATTCAACCTCAACTGGGCCTGAAAACTGAGACATCGTCGCTCACGGAGTTGTGAAAGAGATGGCTTTGACTCCTCAATCTGTACACAGACTGAAGCAAAACGGTCTAGAACTGTCACACCTACAGCACTGAATGTGTAAATATGTTTCCAACACAGCAAACGCACCGTGGCTGCCTCCGTCACTGAAGCATTCTGCAGTGTTTACAGATCCCCTGCCTGAAGGCAGTCCAAGTTAATCACTGCAGTTTAGTTCTTCTCCCTCTGTGTGGGAGGAGAGCTGAGTACATATTCACAGGTTTATCATCCCAGCCTTGAAGTGGATCCTTTCAAGCAGGAGGCCCTAGGGAGAATACGTAGAAACTTTTCTTTTGACTTTAGAAAAGGGAAAATGCAGTCCTGTTCTGCTGATGTAAAAAAAAAAAACAGTTTTTGTGTCTAAATGTGCTAAAAGTCACATTATCTGCAGGTGAGGGTCGTATCCTTCCTGCAAAGGAAGCTAAAGAGGTGTGTTGTGTTGCAGAGCGACATATTCTGGCTCTTATATCTGACATCATCTGCCTTTTTCTCTAGAGTTCTCCATCCTAATGAAACACATAAACCCCCTCTTATGCGTTCAGTGAGTCAACACTGAGAATCCATCAAATCCTGCCACAGTTTTTTTTTTTTTCAGTTTTTATCCATTTGTCTTTGTTAGCTTTTAATAGATGAACATTTTTTTTCTTTGCATTCACAGGAGAGAGCCCAGGATCTCATTATCCTGCACTTATGCGTAACCCTCCTGCACTCCATAGCCATTGTGTGTCAGTAATGCTGCTGCAGGCACATACAGCGGAGGAACTCTGCATCTCTTTAATCATTTCACAGACTCTATAATGCCGGGCTTCTCCTTGAGATGCTGTTAAATCACACCGACAGTTAAAGTTTACCGACACTTGTTTGATATTGGATGGCTATTGATCCTGCTGTGGGAGGCAGGACCGATACGGCTGTTAGAGGGAACGGTGTTATCAGTGGGATCTCGTTATACCATAAGAGGTCTGTGACGTTCCTGTCACTTTGTGCCACAGGGTGCTCTCAGTTAGTGGGATTGCTGTGATATTTACACTACAAAAGAGTTGCACAACAGTATAATGTGGGTAGTTCTGAATATTTGAACTAGATGCCTTTCTAAGTTTTCTTCTCCACATTCAAGTTGTTTTTAAGCCCCTTTGTTTTTAAGGTGGAACCAAACTTTTAAGTCTAACTGTAATATCACCAATCTGCTACATGCAAATCATTTTAAAAAAGGGGTGCAAGAAGAACGCAAAATGTGCGACTTGCACCAAAAGTTATCGGATTTTTGGAAATCCAGGTAGGCTGTTAAAAAATACTCGACCCGAGCTGCGGATAAAAGGTTACAGAGGTTTAAAGAGTGGTGTTTTAGACGGCGTGTGAAACGTTTGATTGTACTGATATTTATTAACATGTGTGAAAACTGTATTATATGTAAAGTAAAAATGAATCCTAATTTGTAAAACTGTTCTGTTGACACACGGAGTGCGATGTAAATGCTTCATGTAGCTAAAACGCTTAGGGGTGTTGGATGTATGCTGAAATGGCAATAAAAGGATGCAGTTGTTCTTTTACTTGTTTGTTTCTTCTTAAAGGTGTGTGTGTGGGTGGGGGGGGGGTAGTTCTCACTAACACACATTTGCTAAGAAGCCTTTGCTTGTGTTTGGATTTGCACTTTAAAATTTCACAAGATACTGCTTAGTCTGTTTTTTGGGAACCTTTTTTGATTATATCACATGACGGTGAACAATCAAGCTCATTAACTGATCCTTAAAAAACTAAGGTGTAATCTATGTTGGATTATCTAGTCTCTGATGCCTTTGGTTACATTTAAGTGATGAAGGTGTAATGGTTTATTTATTTTCTGCCGTTTAACTCTGGTGAATGTTCAGCCCTGATTGATCCTGCTCTGGATGGAAGCGCTCAAGCAAAAATTTACGTTCCAACTAATTCTTCTAGCTTGTCATTTTTCATTAGTCTTGATCGCTCAAAGTGAACAAATGTTTCTGATGGAATCAAATTAACGCAAACTACCTTAAAATAACCATTGTAGTTTCTACCTGCTGAGCAAAGGGATGCCTTTACTTCTCTGTTCTATTGACTGGAATTCATGGTAACTTGTATTGGAATCACTGTGAGCCTGTTTGCCTGCTGATCATCTTCTGCAGAAGTAGGAGTTCTGCAGGGAACATCTTTGGGAACTAGACGTCAGCTTAACAGAAAGTATCGACCAGATTGTTTGGTCTTTAGGCAGACTTTGCTTGTAACGAAAGTTAAAGGTCTTTGGCAGTAAAATTTGGCCATCCCAGTCTGTCCTGTTCCTCCTCAAAAACTTCTTATATTTCCCTGAAATCCAACTTTTGTTCAGAAATATATTTTTTTCTATTTTTAATTACATTTTGAATTGAATTACTGGAACAATTAACATTTAGATGATCTTACATTTTATTGAGATCTACCTGGACATCACAGTTATTCAGTGAACACCATGTACAGATACAAAGTGTCCTGATAAAGGGGGAGGAAAAATTTTAAATAAGCAACCCTGATATATATATATATATATATATATATATATATATATATATATATATATATATATATATATATATATATATATAAATAAGCAACCCTGATATATATATATATATATATATATATATATATATATATATATATATATATATATATATATATATATATTTTTTTTTTTTTTTTTTTTTTTTTTTTTTTTTTGCTTTATTCTCTGTCAGGGATTTTGTTCCTGTTACAAAAAACAAACAAACCTAAACTTCAGGAATTAGGTCAGTCAACAACGTAATACATTATTATATGATAACCCTGGTTATACAATGAGGGCTTTCTTATTGGTGCAGCTCAAATTAAAATATGTAAAGGTTTAATATTCTTGATCATTGAAGAAGGTGAAGCTTGTGTTACATATAAAGTCATTACATATAAAAAACAATTATTTTTTTTTAGATAGAAACATGAGATTCCTGTTTAAAATATCCTTTATTGATCTTATTTATTCTTCTGAGACATATTACAGTACTTTGTGTTTTATTATCTGCAAGCAATTATCATCAAAATATACAAATAAAAGCTTGAAATATTCCACTCTATATGTAGTGGATTTATATTCTATTGGTGTTTATTGAACTTTATCGAACTAGCAGCGGGCAGCTGCTAATCCTATTTTAAAAGTTTATCGGTGCTTTTATTGTGAAAGGGAATCAAGCCGGAGTTGACTTCCGATTTAGAGCCTGCGGAGTTAGGAGCTTTCAGAGGCGCTAAATTGTTTCTCCTCTACAGGCTGAACATTATGAGCGGGCCAAGTCTCAGAGACTGTCAGGTGAGTGCTAATAACGGGAACTGCAGGGAAAAATAAAAATAAATCCCTCTGAGACAGTTCGCTGTGAAATCAACCTGCGTTCAGCCACGTCAAATTTAAATCAACAGAATTTGATAAGTTTTCATTATCTGCTGCTTGTTTTGCTGACGGAAAGAATAAAGCCAAATGGCAGAAAGGCAAGGAACTAAGTTTTATTACTGAAATAACCTTTGGTTTACGGAGTGTTTTATGTGGAAATGTTGCGGAGTTTTCTTATCTGTTCTGCAGGCGTGGAAAAACGAGGCTCTTCCACTGTCCACCAGCAGCAACGAGGCATGCAAACTCTATGACGCCATACTTACACAGGTAACACACACATGATCCCTGCAGGCTCTGCTAATTGCATTGTCGTATTTACTACCTAGAAACACTCTTCAATTTGATGCATGGCTCATAAACCGAGGTTTGGAGACATTTTCTTTAAAACAGTTGAGTTGGGAAACTTAAATTCCCGTTTCCGGTTATAAAACACAAAGTTAGCCACAAATAGAAAACTGAAAATCTTCCCTCTAGTTCATATTGCTGACTAGATCTTATTCTGCCACTATCAGGCGACGATAGGGGGCGCTGTTTCCCCTATACAACAGATAAAACACATGAGGTCATTAACTATAGGTTCTATGCACAACTTCACTACACTCTGAACTTAAAGCAACTCTTTTGTTCCCTGTAATTTTTATTTATTTACTTTATTTTATTTTTATAACAGTATCCTGTCTGGCAATAAGAATAATTGTCTTGATGCCAAAAAGAGCCCAACAGATTTTCACAAGTGGAGCAGTATGGCTATCGCCATGGTGTTCCGCTTGATTTATGCATGTAAATTGCTTTATTATAATTATGCAGGGAGTTTTACAGATTATATGGACATTGCAATGTGAGTAGAACAGGAAAGGGAAAACAGAAAAAAAAGGAAGGAAAGATGAAAGAAAGAGGAGATAAAAGCGTGATTATGATAAAACTGTCATTTTCTACTGGATGAACTGATTAATCCAGGTGTGCCTGAACTCGGTAACCATGGCAACACACACCTGGATTAATCAGTTTGCCCTGTAATGAAATTCAGAAAACAAAAGAGCTGCCTTACGCAGGGCCGTAACCAGGATTTTGTAAATACCGATGTCAATTATTGCCATAAATCTTACTTGACAAAAAAATATCCTAATATGATGACTTTTTAAAATATTTTTTGGAAACGTGAATAAAGAGAGTTAAATCACCAGCCCATCGAGGAGGTGAATATGAACGTGTTTATTATAACAATTCCAAAACTCACAAAATTAGAGTATTTGTGTAAGTGAGATTACTATTATTATACTATATTATTGTTTTTGTTATTAATATTGAATTATTATTACAACTATTATTATTGTTACCATAATCACCATGCTTGTGCATAGCCCACTAAATGAATCAAATGACTCGCAATAATATATTGTGGGCTTTATTTTATTTATTTTTAAACAAATGAGAATGCATGCTGATCTTTACACCAGTCAAAGTCAGAACAATTTTCATCATATAGTTTGACATTTCTCTGAATTAAAAATAATATATAATAATAATAAAAAAAAAAATTAAAAAAGGGGAAAATACCGAGGACATGACCTCAGTGTTCTCAATGCTGGTTACGGGGCTGGCCTTACGTTCCGCAACTACTGGTGTTGTGCATAGAGCCCGTTAAGATATAGATATGTATTTTTGTATACACAAATGTAAACAAAAAGAAATTTCATTAAGAACAGACCTCGAGACAATTTCTTTTTTTTAAGTGCAGCCTTGAAAACAGTAAAAAAATACATAAAAACAGTAATATAAACATATGACTGTATATTTACAGTTGTAACATTTCAGTTTTTTTTGTTTTTTTTATAAGAAAGTTAAAAAGAAAAGAGTCGTATATCACAATCTCCTGTATCTCCATCATCACATGCTCTTGAATATTGTGCAGGTCTACTGATGAGCCTGGTGTCCAAAACGCTTACCTTTCATATAGAGGAAAGAAAGGCGAAATATGGAAAGTGTTAAATCTAATAAAACCATTTTTTTCCCATTTTTCTGTGAAAACAGTTTCTTGGCTCTTAGTGTTTATTTTCAATATGATAAATATAAAAAAATATATATATAAATTTAAACTCTACAGCCACATTCCATAAGTTACAATAATATTGAATAGTTTGTTAATTCCTTTAACTTTTCAGTTGTATTAAAAATATTGTGGAGAATTTTCTCGAATTTTTTAAAAGAGCCGCCCTCTCCACTTTAAAAAAAAAAATAATTCCTGTGCGAGAGCATGCACAAGCTCAGTTCTCCTCGTGCACGCTCTGTGTAAAAGTTGCTGTTCTCACAGCTCATACAAGCTTACTGTGTCCAAACGTCCTCCCTAACCCCTAAATCCCTCAATCACTATATAAAGCAGGGACTTTAATGTGGAATTTATAGTGAACTAAGTTTACTTACAGTTCAGACGGATGATCACTTCCCCGTTGTTCCACTGCGCGGTGCCTGCGCCATCTTTGTTATTAGTCGCCGCTGTCGGGTAGCAGCAGCCTATGGTGACAACGGGCTGCTGTGAAAGCAAATCTCATAATGCTTTGCATGGAGAGATCTCCCACAAAGCATTCTGAAATATATCTGCCTCTTCTGAGGCCTTTCTTTTCTACTTATAAACTTCGTAGAAACTTTTTTTCTCACGACCCTTGACCATTTTCAAAGAACCGCGCTGATACTGTAGCTTACCACATATATACGCCTTAAAGTGTGCATGCACAGAAAAATACAGCCAACTGTGGACGTGCACATAGGACGGCCTTACGTAAATATATCACCAAAATGATTGACAGTTAGGAGGACCACTCATTTAGATGAACCCCCGGAAATAAAGATATACCTCTACGCCCTTTAAGAAAAAATTTATTAAGTGAAGTCTTTTTTTTTTTCTGTTATGTATTCATTTCCTCTTCCAGCTAATAAAGAGCATAACATTTAAGATAAGAATATTACATCAAAACAATATGAGAATTATTTTTAATACAGAAAGAAAATTTGGATTATTGAAAAGTATTTGTGATACCACCTTAAAGGTTATTTTTTAAAAGGTACTTTGAGTCAGACAAAGGAGCCTCATTGGATTTCTAAAACATGACCGTTATCAAATACAAAGACTGAAAATAAATGTTTGAATGATTTAAAAGACAATCTCTCAGAACAGCATTAAGGGTAATATAGCATTGTAAAGATCGTGAAGCTGTATGGAACAGTGCTTGCAGTGGGAAAGCTGGAAAGGTTTGCAGCTGACATTGAGCTAATTTATCTAGTTTTTGTTGAGAGCTCTGCTCCTGTTTTTTTTGTTTTGTTTTTTTTTTTTTGCACCTAATTATAATAACTGATTGATTTAATGTTTAAAAATATTTTATATTACTGCTTCTGATGAGAAAATCCAATTATCATCAACTATAGCAGTAGATAATTAAGGACTGTAATGAATCCATATTTTGAAACTGTTTAAGAATTTTCCATTTTATATCCTGTCAGTATTTCTTTCTATTTTCTTTTGTTTAAAATGTGAAGGAGTAGATATGGTCTCCCTTCTGGAAAGCATCTGATTAAGGCCTATTGCGTAAAATAATTCCCTCAGAAATAAATGAAGTGCAATAAAGTAAATCCACTAAACAAATGTACTAACAGCCTGTTTTTGTTTGTCTAGTATGTGAAATGGAGAAATGATGACACGCTGGGAGGAATTGAAGGATGCATGTCTGCTATCCATGCAGCTGACCCTAACTTTGGTAAATAACTTATTTTATTCATCAGGACTGTTCTAATGACAGATGGTAATTATTTAAGAACTGTGTGCCGCACCATCTGTTCTAAACAAGTTAGAGAAAAAAACACTGTTCTGTTCTTCTCTCCTCCTTGCAAAGAATAAAACTCAAGTGTTGGGTTTCATTTGGTTTATTGCTCAAATGAATCTTTTGAAACTCTTAGTCAAACAAGTTTGACAAAGTTTTAAAACAGAGTTTTCAGGGTGAACAGAGGTTTTTTAAGGATTAAATTGAGATTCCTTCATAACATGAAAAATAAACAAAAAAACATGTCCTCCTATTGGATCTTAAGTGGCTCTACAAGCTACTGAATCACTTGTTTTACTTGGTGTATGTTATCTTAATTCCATGATTTGGTAAGGTACTTTAGTATTGGTTGCCTTGGAAACACCTTGATATTAAAACACGCAGAGGAGATGCAAAGCAGCTAAGCTGCACCAGGCTGAAAATTAAATTCTGTTGATTTGTTTATGACTCTTGCTTTTATAACAGCATTAAGCACAGTTACTGGAAAGATATTAAACAATATTAAAGCTCGCATTGCTACGCATGAGAGCAGACTTTATAGGGATACACGCTGTTTTTGACCTTTTTCTCACCTTTCATATACCGTAACTTCATCTGCTGTTTACTATCAGAAGCAGAAGTTAAAATTGAAAAGGTCGACTTTCTTCCAGTAAAAAGCTCCTCTGGCTCTGAAAATAAATAACAGAACCTTTAGAAGTGCACATGATTTTTCATGTGGACTGCTGTGTTGCAGAGGGGAAATTCAGAAAGAATAATTTATTTATTCCTGCAACAGTTATGGGTCATGTGATCAGTACCGGGCTGGAGCTGGTGGGCACGACGAGCAGCCCCCGGGTGGACGAGCGTCTGGCCAGTGCTGTGACGCGAACACTGGAGCTCGCCAACAGCCAGGACATCACTCCCCGAGAGAAACTCCATGTCAAAGCTGTGGAGCTCTTCTCCCATGGGTAAGGTCCAGCAACACTGATGCAGGAAGTGAGACCATAAAAGAGCTTTCTATTGGGGGTGTACAATTGAGAGGGTCCATAAAAATGGCAGGTATGTTACACGTAATTGATGTTGTGAATGAATACAGAAGGGTAATGGTTTTAAAAATATATCCAAGAATAATACACTCACAACAGATTCTTGACTGGGAGAAAATAGGTTGGTCAGTTTTATTTGATGTTGGAATATGGAAATATAGTTTTTATTTCAGGTTTTATTATTGAAAAAGCTGCAGTTGCTTCTGCCTTTGATTTAATAACAAAAAATAGAGCAGCAGGGCCTGTATTTATAAGGATTCTCATAGGCTCAATCCCAAACTGGCCCATAAACAGGGTCCTCCACATTAAGTCCAAGTGGTGGGTAGGACGACAGGACCGTTCAGCCCTTAAATAGGGAGTTTGCATCAGTGCAGGCTTGCTGGAAATTTCCAGCAAGTGTAACAGCTAGTGGTGGAGGAAAGGAGTTTCTCCAAATGTAAACTGGTTTGCTGCATCTTCATCACACTGACAGAAAATCACAGATTAGTTATATGAAAAAACATAATCATTCCCAAAAGGGAAGCTCCTTTTTAAAATAGTTTATTTCACCGTATACATTTGTTTTAAGAAAGGTGCAAATGTTGGGCGTCACTGTTGCGGTAACAACGACTGCTTTCCCTCTCCGTTGGAGGAAAGAAGCCATCCCATTCTCATTTACACCCCCCACCTTCAATTTAGGTGCCCTCAACAGCTCTCAGTGGGACGCCTGACCTGCGCTTTTAGTGTACACAATCCCATTACAGAATCTCCCAAAAAACAATTGAGTTGTGCAGAATCTAAGCTTTCCAACAATGTCTAACGTGTCTATATTGGTAAACATTTTCAAGTGTAATTTTCATGCATTCTGAGTTATCATTTGTAAACGCTTTAAAACAGGTTTAAAAAGTAATCCAGGAGTTCTCTTTACTCATCGCTTCTGATCGACTTTGAACTTTTGAAATTGAGACGGAAAATATGCCCGCTTTGTGTTGCAATTTTCTTTTATTGAGACATTTCATCACAATATAATATTAAATACAACCGTATCAATATGCTTTCTTTTCGTTGTCTGCCTCACTGAGGCTCAACAAAGTCCTCACTACTCCTGGTCTTACTTCACCTTAGGGGCCCAGGCTGCTTTGATGATGTTTGTTAATTAAACTGCTAGATAATATTTTATTTAAATATTTTCTTTCAGATACTATTACTAAAAGTTACTTTTAGTCAATACAGGCACCACGTCTTAATCACAGCAGTTTATGTTCTAACACATGTCTTTATTTTCTCAGCTGCAACGCTGCCCTGACCTGATATTCTAATGTTCCGATTCTCTGTGAAAGAGGATTAAAGTTTTTAACTGTTTTCAATAATGATTTTTGAATTGGGGAAAAAAAATTAAATTTCTATTAATCTTCTACATAAGTGTTATTGTAAGCATTATGAGCTCTGGATTATGGAAATAATCCATAAGACGTTTTTTTTTTTTGTTTCCAGCATTTTTTTTATTGTCATTACACTGTCACAAGTACAGAGCAATGAAATTAACTCTGCGTTTAACCCATCCCCAAGGGAAACACCCCCAATGTGGGGGTTAAGGCTTGCTCAGGGACCCAGAGTGGCAGTCCATGGGAACCCAGGATTCCAGTCCCCAAAGCAGGCATTAGCGTAAAGGATCTTCCCCTTTGGAACTAAGCTCATTCCTCCCAGCTGGGATACGAATCCAGGCTTCCTGTTTGCAGGATGGGTGACTTACCACTTGAGCTAGCCAGCTAATAAGTAAAGAAAGTATTTGGATGATAAAATTGTGTATGTGTTAAGGGTAGTGATTAATCTACATTTTTTATTCAATCCAGACATGTGGTCTCAATGGAAACCGCTGAGGTTTATTAATAAAATACGAAAACCAGGAACTCATGAATGTTTTCATGTTTTTTTTTTTTAAGAAAATTATTAATTTTGATGTTGTTTGCTGCTGAATGTTTTCATTAAAACCTTTTTTACCTTTTATTTTTTACATTTTTAAGGCATATTTAAGGCATCCGCTGCATTATTTTTCCTTGCAAATCACAGTAGAGGTTTCCAGTAGTCTGTTAAAGTCCCCATTAGATGCAGGATTTGTGTTCATTGTGCCACACGAACCGAATCGCCTGTGAGCATTTCAGAAATAGCTTATGAGGAAATAGTTTAGCATTCATGAAGCTTCTGTTTCCGTCTGCATGTGATTCAGTCATATGCTCCGGATTAACAGAACCCAGAATTCATGAGAGATTTCTTGTAATTTGAGCTTCTGTCCAACATCCAGACTTTCTTATTTTATCTTCATTTCCTTTTCTTTCTCTGTGGTATAAAGTGAGTTCTCGTAATGTTTAACCGCTTTTTGTTTTTTGTTAAGCTCCACCTGGGAGACGTTCTTTGCTATCCCACAGTTATCCTCTAGCTGAACAGTTCTCATCTTTCAGAGCTCTATTTTTTAATAGTGAGCCTATTTCTTCTAGGAATTATCCCAAAGCCTGTGAGGTATGGGAAGATATCCTGCTGGATCATCCCACTGACATGCTGGCTCTTAAATTTGCCCATGATGCCTACTTCTACATGGGGGCCCAGTTGCAAATGAGGGACTCTGTGGCCCGAGTGCTGCCCCACTGGAAGCCTCACATGCCTTTGTTCAGGTACCAGTTGCAGCACACAGAAGGTCTACCGGAGGTTCTATGATACAGTTCAAGTGGGATAATATTCCACTTGCCGGGTTTAAATTTTCCAATGACGAATAAAAATACATTTCCATTCCTTTAATTTTGATGTTTGTTTTTTATAAAGTTCTGGTCCAATTAAATGTGAGCGCTCCGGTAATTTTTCTTAACAAAAAGCACGATGCGGAATAATATTTATATTTCTAGAGAGGGAGGGAGGTTGGACAGTAATAGTGCAGAAACCTTACCTGTTCTGGCAGATTGTCTGCCTAACTTGCCATATGTAGAGTTTAGCTTCGCTCTCATGGTTGTTTTTAAGCAGGATTTATTTTCAACACACATCTATCCAACTCAAATAGCAGTTTTCTTGTCTTTTTAAAACAAAGAGTGAAGGACAACTATCTGAAAATAGGATGAATAAATTGAATCGCATTTTTTTTGTGTCCATAATTTTCACAGAGATTTTAAAATCATAACTGAATTATTTAATGTGTGAAATTCTAGTTGACACATTGCAATTTTGTAAATTATTATTTAAAGCGGGGTCATCATAATCATGAACATACAGTTAGCTTATTTGATCTGAGTATCTGTATTTCAAGCCTACTCTTTCTTGTTAATGATTAAAATCAAATTCTATTTAATATTTTCTGTAGTAAGTCTGTTTTTTTTTTTTTTTTTGTCTATAGCTACCTGAAAGGACAATACTCCTTCGGCCTCCTTGAGACTCGTTTCTATGACCAGGCTTTGAAAGTGGCCATGGAGGTGAAGATTAGATTTTCTCTTTTACGCTCCGCTGATAAAGCAACAGTGCATTTGAGACTGTGTGCCTGTGTTGATTGTCAGTCCACCATGTAACAAGAACTACCCCTCTACACCAAATGCCTCATGCATATAAAGCAGCAGTGACATGAGTGTCTGTTGGGGAAAGAGATTTGAAGGACATGAAAATAAGATTTTCTTTTCAGATATATCTGCTGCTTCTAAATGCCTCTTTCTTGTTCCATCCTCCTGTGCAGGGCCTCGCCTTGACCCCTGATGATGCTTGGTCTGTCCACTCTGTGGCCCACGTTTATGAGATGACAGCAGAGGTGGAAAAAGGCCTGAATTTCATGGAGAGCAGAGAGAAAGACTGGCAGGTGGTGTTTTCAATCACACTGAAGCAGTGTGCTTTTCTACTGGAACCTTGCTGAGGTTCAGACAGGTCTGAGGTTATATTTAAAAAGAAGCTTGTAAACTATGAATATTAATTCATTTTTCAGAGATCTGACATGCTGGCCAGTCATAATTATTGGCACTGGGCTTTGAACTTCACTGAGAAGGTAAGGACAATGATGGTTCTAATTTGGAGGGTTTGCTATGAAATTGACTGAAGTGTCTTAAATGAGCCTTAGTTTTGTGACTTCATCCTTTTTTAGGAGCAATACGAAGCTGCTCTGCAGATATACGACTCCCAGGTGGGTTTGTGTTGACTGGTGCAGGTTATGGACGCTGTGATAACTGGAGGTTTTAAGGTTTTAGTTAGAGCTGTTGGTTTCTGCTAACACAACAGTCAAGTGCAGTAATTTTACCTCTGATGGAGACTGATGGGACAATCACACAGCATTACCACAGGTATGGAAGCTTCACAGTAGGGAAACTCTGCACCAAAAACAGTAACACTAAATATTACACTTTGGAGAACAGTGGGTCACCCTGTATTTCTTAAAGCATGTCATAATTTAGATAATCATAGCATTTTTATCTCTTAAGTTTGAATAAGAAAAAAAAAATAAACTTTTTACAGGAAAAAGTAGATTTTTCCCAAAAAAAAAAAACTCACTTAAGGGTTGATTTTTATCATATTTTGAAGAAGGGTTTCCTAATATGAACCTTTAAGGTGGTTCTGATACATCTGGGTGATGCCATTTTTCAGTTTTTATCAGTGGTTATTTCTGCTGTACGGTCTGTCCAGCATTTAATTGAGAAACTAAAGCTGTATAGGAAACTGTCTTGGAACCGCTTCACTGTATTTTAACAGTCTACATGTGACTGGACTTGACAGGACTTTGGAACCAGCTATAGACTGGATGCTCATCCTGTTGGATTGAATGAGGTTGATTTTTTAAAGGGGAACACCGTTTTTTTTAAATTGGCCCCTTGATTTTACGTTCATGTTTATCATGTTCTACTCACCCATATTAGTTTTGTGTCATTTGGAGCTGTTCTGAAGATATTCGGTTAGGTTATATCTAAGTAACGTTTCTTTTGGGTAACGAGTTGAAGGCACAAACTAAACTGTTCATAATTTATTCTTTATGGTACGCCAGCATTCATAACATGTAGGCAAATCACTGTCACCCAGACATCCGGGGTTGTATTTTTTATATTTATATCTTTTAAAAACGCCGGACTGGAGTTGTGACAGGCAGCCCGGGCCACAGGCGGCTATGCTCTAACCCTTCTATTCGTTTGGCTAGCTAATCTGAATCGTTCAATTCCATTTCGTGAGCGAGATCCTCTGTGGTAGGAGCACCAGACATCTTCCAGGCATGTGAGTAAAATTAGCAGCAGTTCAGCGGACAGGAAGAATGAACGGTAGCTGGCACGCGCGGGTGACGTCATACACGCTCCGCTTTGTTTTTGAAAAATAGAAATATAAAAAATATAACCACGGATTTCTGGGGATAGAAATCCCTCTACATGTTATGAATGCTGGTGTACCATAAAGAATACATTATGAACAGTTTAGTTTGTGCCTCCAAGTCGTTGCCCATAGGAAGACGTTACTTGGATTACAAAACCGAATATCTTCGGAACAGTTACAAATGACAAAAGACTTATATGGGTCAGTAGAACATGATAAACATGAACGTAAAATCAAGGGGCCAATGTAAAAAACAACAACAACAAAAAAAGTGTTCCCCTTTAATAGGTAGAATAATTCGATAAACTGCTGATTCTTTGTCATCTTGCAGCAGTATCTTTGGCAGCCAACTAGACCCTTAGCATAATGCACCCATCACCTTGCTCTACATCTGGTGATATCCCAGTCTTTTACTTGGGTAACTGTACATCCTTTTCCCAGATTTCATTCAGATTCTCCAAGCTAGTCTGGACTAGATTGGTGAGGTTAGCTTGTTATAACATGGATGCAATAAGGTCTTCAATCTACACATAGAAAACTAGTATAATTGATAACATGATGCTTCTAGAAGGCCTTCCTAACGCTCTAACCTCAACCATGCTGAAAATAAAACTTTGCTTATAGTCAGGTCTGTGCTTTGGAACCGTCCAAATTAGATAAGCCTTAATTTTTCTGATGAGCAATTCTGGTTTCCCTTGTGAGTCAAGGTTAGATAATTGCAAATAAATCCTGAATCCAAGTTTAAGATGTGCGTGCCAAAGAACCACCCCCACATGTTGGTTTGTGCTTTGAAGTCCTATTTAGGATGATGGAAGGAAACAAAGCTGGATTTCTGAATCTTTGCAAAAACATTTCATAAGGTCATTTTCCTCCGCTGTGTTAAAAATCATTATTTTGAACTTATCGACCATAAAAGCTTGTTTTTCTTCAACATTTTTAGACATGAATATTTCATTTTGATTTCAGCAATACTAAATATTTCAAGTAGAGAGATATTAATAACTAAAAGAGAGGTAATCTTTCTGTAAAATACACAGACCCCACCCACTACGTCTGGCTGTTTAAGTAAGTTCACCCTGGGAAAAGTCTGTAAAATGCTAATAGAATTTTCCAGCTTTCTTTGATGTAGGGGATCGATAACTGTTTAAGAAGTTTTTTATTTATGATGTTTACTGTAAACCAAATCCGGTCAGACTAGCTGATGAAGGGTAGGCTCTTAACTATTTCCTCTTTTACATACATTTATCTTTAGACTTGTAGTTCAGCAATGGAAACAGAATTTACATTGATTCGAGAAAAATAAAAGAAAGCAAATTTAATGTGGTTAAATTTTTTTAATCAATTGGATTTTTGATGTTTAAACATGGTCTAAAATAAGATTTGTTCTGTGGAAACTATGTTTATTCAACTGGGAAAATTCCTGTCCATCATTGCTCCTAAGTAAATGGTGATATGCTTTCTCTAAGGTATTCAATCGCTGTAAAGCCTCAGGCGCCATGCTGGATATTGTTGATGCTTGTTCAATGCTCTACAGACTGGAGATGGAAGGTCAGTGTGATTTTATATAAAAGGACCCTGATAAATTTTTTTCTTCTACTGTTAGATATTCTCTAAAGCTGTTGTGAAGAATAAAATGCAATATGCAATTGTAATGTTTGTAATTTAATATCTTATTGAGTAACTCTAACATCTAATTTAACATGAGAATTTTGTCTAAAAGCAAAAAGCTTTAGTAAGAAATCTTTTTTATTAATATTTTAATAACATCCAAACTATTGTGGCAGAGTTAAGGATAATTAGGCCTTGTCTGACCACCTCAGGGTTTGTTGCAGGTGTCTGTGTGAAGGACCGCTGGCGGGAGCTGCTCCAGATAACCCAGCCTCACACTGACGATCATGTCACATTGTTCAATGACCTCCATTTCCTCATGGTGTCACTGGGAGCCAATGAGACCAAGGCCAGTCAGCGCCTGCTGGAGGGCCTCCAGGATTTGGCCAAGTTAGTTCTGTGCCATTTCTCTTCACTGCACACCTCACCACTGTGCCAGCCTTCCATAAAAGTAACTCAACCCCCATATATTAAACAGACTTAGATTAGTGTATGATGCAAGACCGAGCATAAATGCAGTTATGAATAGGACCACAGTAATGGCCTCCCTCTTAAGCAGATGTTGTACCAGGAGCCCACGTCTCTAAAGAAGTTTGTCCACATGGCTTAAACATTTTCTTTAGCTTATGCCATAGCAAATGACACATCTTGGTAACCTTGAGGTTTTTCTTTCGAAATTCTTCAGGCTGTTATGTTGTTTGCTTTTCAGCCATAATGCGTTGCTGTGAAACGGTATGTAATCTTTATAGATTTCAAACATTTAATTGCTTTATGACGCACTTAAATGCTTCAGATCATCAACATATTTCTTCTTGCCTTAATAACATTTTACCAACAATAAATTAGTCAGAAAATGGGCAGAGGGATAAAGTCGAGATTAAAAAAAGAGAAAGCAACGATCAGCAGCCTGTATATTGAGACACCATGTCTAAGGCTGAATCCAAATCCATATAATCTGAGCCTCTAGCTGCTGCCCCTTCCTCACTACAGCACTATGGCTCTGTAGCACCAGATAGAAAGATTATAAGGAACTAAGATTGTAAGCATGCACACTCCCGTTTCCTACCTCCTTCCTTATTGCAGCATTTTTTTTGGACAGTACTTTACAAGGCAAATGCTGATGCACTTTACCTTTGCTGAAAGAGTCCTTAAGGAGTAGCTGTTAAAAGATTGAGCCTTTTTTTTTTAATTTTGTTTATTGTTCACCTCAACTGAGGCAGCTTGGCCTGTTCCCCCGGCTCAAGCTGTTAATATACTGGACTTGACATTTATATTTTTGTAAATGTCCACTTTACTTGAGGTAAGGAGACATTAACTCAATTTAAATCAATTTAAAGAACAATCACATATGACTGTGTAATTTAATGTAAACACATACATAGAAATAACTTTTTAGAGGTTTATAATTAGATCTGTCATGACATATTTATGATGGGTTATGAGTTTTGGGTATATGTAAAGTTGTCACAACAAAGACATTTTAAACAATGTCAACTTTGCATTTATAGTGTCATAATTTACCGAATGACAATTAATGACAAAAGTCCTAAGCAGATAAAGTGTCATTTATGTCAGGTGTTAGGTGTTATGTCATGTTTTTGACAGTGTAAGTCTTATGTACATCCCTTCAAATAAAGTGTTACAGAAATCTGTTTGGGGTAAATTCATTATTGCAGTTATATATATATATATATATATATATATACTTTATCTGTAATGATTAGATGGTTTGCACTTTTTGGGTTTAATGCGTTAGACCCAAAATGAAGTTAAACATTTCCCTTTTATAGAGCAATGAAAAAATGTCTTACTATTCATTTTAGTCAGTAAAAGAACAAAAAACACCACTTTGGTTTGTTTAATATCTGGGAATTAATACATTAAAGGCACTTTGTTGAAAGTACCATTTCTATTCACAGGGAACCAGGCGACAATCAGCAACATCAGCTGGCTAAAAACATAGGCATACCAATGTGTAAAGCTATGATGGAGTACAACCAGGGCAACTACGGCCAAGCTGTAGCACTTTTGTACCCTCTGCGTTACCAGATGTTGGGGATTGGTGGCAGTGATGCTCAGGTAAGATGTTCAGACTTGGATAGGTTTAAAACAAGCATGAAAATCTCTCTGCTTGATTCAACATGCCATTTTCTCAAAGAAATGCTCAATGGTGTAAAAGTTTGCCTCAGAAATGCGTTCTTAGGTTTATAACCCTGCTTCATAGGGTGGCGTGAGAATAGAAAGCCTACTGCACCATCATATGAATAATAAAACTTACTGATGGGTGCTAATGGACTTGATGCATTGGGTGTTTCCTGTGCAGACAAGAGTTATCTAAGGTCCTATACTGTAGTGACAATATAGGAGGAGAAGAAGAGTGGATGCACTTTACATAGTATAGTGAGAAGTTTGCATTTACTAATGGTTTGTCCACTGCTTCTTACAGAGAGATTTGTTCAATCAGCTGCTCATTCATGCAGCCATGAAGTCCGAGAATAAGCAGCACCAAAAACTGGGAAGGTAATGTACAACTAAACAGCTATTACATATTTATTGCATTTAAATGTGATTCATAATAATTCATAAAGAAATTGGCCAGTTTAGAGCCTTTTAATTATATACCAAACCACCTTAAGGCACATTTCAACCACAAACCTTAATGTAGTTTTTGACACAGTCTACATGCTGACCAAAGGCCGGAGGGCCAGAGCTGAGGGTCCATCCATTAAAGACTTGGAGCTTTAACTACAAGATGGTTCTACAAAGTTTTAACCTAAATGGGTACAAGTCATATTGTGAAAAGCATGTTTTACTTTTTTCTTTGTTTGTTCCTGTTGCTCTGTTCACTGTCATAGGCTGTCAAAAACTCAACAAAAAAAGTTGAGGTGCAGCAAAGGAATGTGTTAAAGGTCAAAGCGTATGAATATTTTTGATAGAACTCGCACCACCAACTCATCTAAAGGATTTATTTAAGATTTGTCTCCTAAACTGACAAGCTTCTCCAGATTTCCTCCTATCAGTGACAAGTTTTCACTGTTTTTTAGATCTGTGCTTCCAGGATAGGAATTGATCCAGACATGCATAATAACACCTGTTAACATTTAATATCAACATGAACCCTTACTGATCTGGTCACATCCCGTTACAGCAGGATTTTGTTTCCTCTCATCAGTTATTGGCTCTCATTACAAATTAAAGTATACATTTAGCTGGAGTCTTCTCTATACTGTTATATGTGATCAATCTCCAGTATAATTTTGAGTGCGGCCTGTATGAACATCAGTATTTTAAGGCGTTGGCCAGGAGAGATGTTTGCTGCACATATCAGCCTAAATTTAAGTTTCTGTGTGTAATCGAATGCTAGAAATCAGATTGTAGGAATTATGATCCAAGACCAGGGGCTGTAATGTGCAGGGCACTCCATAGTATGGGGAGCTCAGTCAGAGATTAGGAGTAGAGCTGTTCTCCTTCGCACTTCAGTTGAGGTAGGTTGGACATCTTTTTCTGATGCCTTCTGGGTACCCCCCCGCTTGAGGATTTTTATGTCCAGCTTAGAGGAGGCCCAGAGGCTGACCCAGCACAAGCTGTGAGACCATGTCTCTCTGCTGGCCTGAGACGTCCCCCACTGGAGCTTGAGAGTTGTCTGGGGAGAGATAAGCATTGGAGTCTCCGCTGAGACTGCTGCCCCTGTGACCCGGTCCTGGAAAAGCTAAAGACAACAAGTACGAAGAATAGTGCTAAACTAATAGAGTTCAGGAATGTCAGGAAGGATTCTCCTGATCCACATTGTCCAGAGCTTTGCAAAAAATTTCTATAAGATTAGGGATATTTTTAGCATTATATTGGCCGATAATGATCATCTTTATTTGTTCTTGCAATAGTGCATTCCAATGAAATCTGTTTTCTGTGTGTAACTGATCCAGTAGGAAGCAGTGAGCAACTTGCAGGGGTGGGGAGGGGCAAGTTACTTGGAGACAAAAAGTGGAAGACTATCTACAACCCAGTGATGTTTTGGCCTCTCCAGGACACAAACACTATGCTCTCTAACTACTCACCAGCTACTTTAGGAGAACTGCTCCTTTTTTCTTTTTCCCAAGACTAATTTCTTGACGGTTTTCTCTCCTATTAGCTTTCTCGTATAAATGACCCTGATGAAGGCTAAGAAAAAAAACATGATCTGATAATAGTTGTTTCTTTGTACTTTTTTTCTTTTTCTAAAGTCTTTATCTCTTTGACCCTTTCCATGTATTTATGGGAGATTTTTATGCCTGTAGACTTGATGACAGTACAGAGATATTTTTAACTTGTTTTCTGGTCACTCTCAGCAGAGGAACAGTTGGGTGTTGATAAGTTTGGCAACTAGAAACAATCTTTTTAAACCGTGCCCCTTTTTATTTCTATTTTTTGTGGGCTCAGAGATTCGACAATATTAATTAGAAACTGGCTCAGTTTGCAGCCAAATGCCAAGTGGCGAAGAGGATTCGGCTTTCTGGAGTCATGGGTCTCACCAAGAAGGTGGACTCAGGAAGAGTAACTGAAGACGAGGCTTCGTCTGCTGTAGCAATAGACAGATAATTGGCCGCCGATTGATTAGAGATTTACGTAACCACATATTCCTGCTCCTTCCATTTGCTATCAGTAATGTTATGTTTGATTTGTTAATAATCTTTCTTGTTTAAACTTCCACTTTTTAACATTTCTTGTCACTGTGTCAGTTTATCAGTAAATGGTGGAAAAAAAGTCATATTTGCTTCCAAGAATCTCAAGAATTGCCAAAAAATTGGCAATCGTTTGAATCCCAGACTTTCTTCCGTTTACTGTCAAAATATTCAGGATAGGCAGTAAAAAAAAAAAAAAACCTGTATCAGTTATTCCCTGGTCTGGGGTAATGTTGCTCTGCTCTGTTTAATACAGAATCAAGCTCTAGACTTGGAGGCAGGGGAGTGTCTGCGTTTCCCCTGTGGACCTGCTAGCCCTTGATCCAATCAGATGGAAAATTATCCTCGGCTCATTTGCATATTTTTGATTAAAATAATAAAAAAAAGAATGCCTTTGTCTTTTTTTAAAAATTTGCTCAATTCCTTAAATCAATAGTTGCAACTCTCTGAGCCCAAAACTAAAAATTAGTTATGTAGGAGGTTCAGTGGTGTCAAAACTACACACATTTGTTACTTACCGTAAGTAGAAGTATAGATACTGCAGTTTAAAAACATTCTGGTAAAATTCAACTTCACCTCTTTTCTCAAGTAAAAGAGAAAAAGTATGTGCTCCAAAAACTACTTAAAGTATAAAAGTATAAAGCAACATTTAAAAGAAAAAAACAGCCAGATGCCACTATATGAATTGAAAGCTTCATTTTTCGACTATTTCGAAAAATTCTTTGAGATCGGGCCAAGGATGAGGGAGGTCTTGTTGGTCTCCGTCTCCTGATAGCTCTCGCCTGTGTCTGACCTTTAAAACATTTCAACATCTTTTTCTGAATCCGACATTGTAGCATGCTATAGACAATTCACATTTACAGTTTGAAGAACACCTGCTTGCTTCTGATGATTTCCTTTAGCTAACCAATGAGTGTTTGCGTTATATGACTCATCCAATTACACTAGTTTTCACTAGATTGGATGGAGCCAATGACCTGCATTGGATGGCGCACATGACGGGAAATAGATATTTATAAACATTAAACTGAAGCCAAAAATAATGAGTAACGTTTGTATTAAAAATGTAAGGAATAGAAAGTACAGATACTTGTGTGAAATTGTAATGATTAGAAATCAGAAGTAGGAACAAAAATAAGTAATGGAGTAAAGTATAGATACCTAAAAAGTGTACTTAAGTACAGTAACGGAGTATTTGGACTTTGTTAATTGACACCTCTGAGGAGGTTACATCTATAAATGGAAAACTAATCTTTGTTGGCACTTCATTGCTTTGCACCAGAATAAATTTTTGCATCTTGATTCTTTTCCAGCAGCATTTTGACCATTTCAATGTAATTTGTAGGGAAACATGATCAGAACTGTGTTTATCTGTGGAACTCCACCATCTGTGCTGTCACCATTTGGAAAACCTGTCAAAACGAAGCTTCTGCTCTGACGTCTACTGGATGAAATGCATCTGAACTACTCTAGGGTCACTGTTTAGACTACTGCTCACCTCTGTTTTCTCTCACATCTGTGTGTGCAGAGCACAGGCTCTTGATTCTTCCATTCTATTACTGACACCATCTGCACACTGTGTTACTCTTTCATTATTGATCGAGTTGTTCTCGCAGCTTGAAGTCTCCCTGAATCTTTGTTCATCTCTTCGTTCCCTCCTGCTGTATTTCCCCAGATGTCTGTTGGTGGAGCGTGATGCCGTGAGGCCCAACTCCCCTCTGACCCATCGTCTGATGCAGAAAGCTCTGGCTCTTCATGACTAGAGTGATTGCATCGAGCGCAGGCGGGTCCCCCATGAAAACATCAAAGCATCACTCTAATCAGATCTACTGTTTGGGTTTAGGAGACGTCAAACCCACAGGAAGGAGCTGGACACCGTTAACAAGATAGTCACAATTCTTTCATGGATCATCTTTACATTCCTTGGCTTGGAGCATAATTGTGTGTTACATGTGAAATTATGAAGATAAAGTGAAAATTCATTAAAATAGATTATGCACATTTATTTGCAAATTTGTAATTTTTATTATAAATGGTACCATTAAAAAGAAAAAAAAACAAGCACTATATACATTTGTTGTGCCTTTTGTGTCACAGGAAAGTGCATCGTATTAATTTTGTCAAAGAGAGTGGCATGTCAGGAAAAGGATATGTAGGTGAGATGTGTTTGCCCTCATGGGAAAATTTGAGCACCACAAACGTCCTTCTACATCTGCCCTCAAAATGCTGAGGTAATCTCCTTTTGGATCTGAGAGATCAGGATCTGGGACAGCACAATGCCTGCAATCTAGAAAACATCAGCAGCCACTTTAGAGTACAGAACATGCTCTCCCACAGCCAGCAACGAGCATCTCAAGGTCCCTTTGGAGGGATGCTGCAGTTCTCTGTTAGCCGCTGCCAGGAAAACATCTCATAAATGAAATGATGAATTGTCCTTTGCAAATATCTTATCAGTCGTTGAATATTTTTATGCATTGTCATGAATAGGGTGTAATATAAAAAGAGTAGTGTGAATGTGTACTCAGTTCCCTTATCAACCGCACTAAATAAGACGTTACCTGTCTGTGTGATTTAAGAGATTAGATGGTCTGTTTTTTGTTTTAAATAAAAAATGACAAAAAAAAAAGGAACACAGCAGGAAGAAACCAGGGTGTAAGTAGGAGAAGCAACCAAAAAGTCTGGGGAATCTGGAGGAGCTGTCAGGACCCACAGCTCAGGTGAAGAATGTGATGGTAAAACAAGTGGTTATTTCCAACATAGATTAGGCCTTTAAGCAACATAGACAGATATTTGGCTCTGAAGGAGGTCTCTCAGACTAAAAACAATATAAAAATGTGCCAGAAGCAGATCACCTTATATATGAGTTATAAGTGTATATGTTATATTTTTGTGTGGTTTGTTGTGTGTATATATATATATATATATATATATATATATATTTGTATCTGGAGTGTGTAACAAAAGTAATTTCCCTCTGGGATTATTAAAGTATTTCTGATTCTGATTTATCTTGAAGAAAAAGGCAGCATTATGCTGTGGGGATTCTGTACGGCCGCTCCTAACATTCAGTCAGAGCCACAGATATTCATGATTATACATATTGATGCATGATTATACAGAGAATGACTCAATTTAAATTTAGAGCAGTAAACAATTTATGAATCTGTGGCTCAACTTAAACACTGTTATGCAAAAAACTGCATTTAAGTGTTCCTTTTGGCAAACACTGTCATTTTTTCCCCCATAAATTCTAAGGCGTATAAATACTTTTGCAAGGCCCTTTATACTGATGCACCCATCAGACGTTTTACTTTATAATTAAAACAAGCCAACAAATAATTGCCGTTAAAGTGACCGATCTAATCAGTGTCTGCTGAACATCGTCGCCAAAAAGGCATCATCACAATCAAATTCCCAAAACATCAAAGCAATGACTGCACTAATGTGGTCGGTCTGACGGGATTTCTGGGAAACGCAGTCAATGAATGCAGTGAGAGGATGCTGTGCGATTATTTTATCTCATGTGTGCAGCTCCTGATAACAGCTTATATTATGTTATTCTGACTTTAGATATTAAAAGGACTAATTGCTGTGGGAGTGTGAACGTGCTGTGCAGCTGAGTGGGAGTTGTCAGCATCTTCCCTGTTTCAGTAGATACTGTTACAGCTTAATACTCCTTTACTTGGTTTACAGGCTAAAAATGCACTTTTAAACACCTTGGAATGAATATCTTGCAGTTGGAGTTAATTGTTGCATTGTGCCACCTTATTACTGCACATAAGTCGGTGTTTTAAATAAAGTCGTTGGAAGGGCTGACATTCACTGAGCATTTATTATAACATTGGCTTTTCTTTTTCTACGGTGTGGTAATAATGCTCTGAAAAGGCACTTTGCAGAAAGTTCTTGGGAAGAAAACAATACATTTATATTGAAGAAGTCTACTTTAGAATTGATGCAGAGCACTGGTCGATGAAGTGTTTCTAGAACTACTTGAACGCAGCAAGAAGCACTGCCTTAAAGGTGGAAGGTCCGCTCAATAGGTTGATTACTGGATGTTCTACCCAGCAAGCCTCCATTGATGCCTTCATTGACCTGTAGCTTATTTAGAAGAAAAAGCCTTCTTTTGTATCTGATTTCTGAGGTCTGGGGTAAAAGACTGCAGTTTAATCATGCATAACATGAAAGGTCCTTGAGTGTGAGGTGGGTTACCTGAGGTAAGGCCAGACCAAGGGCCAGGGCTCCAACCATCAGCAGATGGGACTCAATCCACATCACTGCCCTGTCTGCACAGCCTACTGGGTAAATTGCCTTGTCTGCATCCAGATACGTTTGGGCTTGAACTCCAAAACCACACATGGTGTTGATCACTGTCTGGATAGAAGGAAAAAAAACAGAAAGTGGCCTTGAATACAACATAAGCCTCATGCAAGATTAAACTGCACTGGGCTGTTGTCTTACAGCTCCTGGAAAAACTAAATGTTATCATTGTGACACCTCAGGCGGAGGCACAGAAGGCTAATGAGCCATAAAAAACAAAGCAGTCCAGGCGTACATAGTGAAGCACCAATGACTTGAAGCTCTTGAACCGGCCTGCAGATAAAGTGAATTTTCCATTTGCCACCAGCAGGTTGCAGCACTGCATCGACTGTGAGGCTGTTTAATTAATTGATTTTTTTTTCTACCATGTTGGAAAAGGTTGCTGTGATCCGTTTTCTGTGCAGCCTGATGTTTAATCAATAATGCTGTGATGGCTCAACATGAGCTCCTTAGTTTTCCTTCAGTCTTAGTTTTTACATTGTGCTGCTTGGTCTGCAATATAACTAGAAAGAGTTCCCACCAAATAAGCATTTATAGACAAAAGAGTTTCCTTTTTTAATGTAGACCCAATAAAAGCTGGCATGCTCTGTCATTCATGTACCTCGTACATATGTATGTGGACAGCCTTCTTTGATGCTCCGAGTACTGAATATCATTAAAACTCAGTGAAATCACTGCCAGCTTTGCTGTAGATTGCTGATGAATTCACCTCTTGCAGATCAAACTATGAGGACATGATGCATATGTTCAGACTAGTTGGATACCATCATTTTGTAACAGATATAATAGAAAATATGTGCAAAAATCTTATTAAGCCAAAGTTTTCTCAACGAGCCACAGCTCTGTTGGACTTTAGAGACAATGTCAAGCAAGAGTGGCAAAATATTTAGTTGTGTTCTTCAAAGAAGTGGTGATGCAACCTGGGGGTAAACTTGAGTCTATCGCTTTTTTAAAAATGGGAAAACTGAGATGTAGCGATACAACATATCTTTGATTTAGCATCTGACATCTTGCCTTTGATATTCTTTTTTTTATCAAACAAAAACCATTTTTTTTCTCCGTTTCACTTATTTTCATCTTTTCTGATGGAACCAGGTTTTTCATCCTGAGGCCAGTCCTGTGTGACAGCCACATCACCCTTTATCTGATCTAGACATGCAGCTGCTGCCTTCAGGCAAAAAGAAACAGTTCTAGTTTTGAGAGACTAGAGGAAATCTCATATTTCAATATGATACAGTTTGTGTTGTGGTCAATCAACTCTGGCTGTTTGTTTTGCATCTGCAGCCCAACGGCTGTATGGCACGTTGCAGGATAAAGTATAATACCTTTTTAAAAAAAAGTATAATCTGACCTACATGAAATGAAGCGTTTGCACTGAATGGAAATCCACTTTAGAAATACTACTGAGAATAAACCAGCATTTAATCAGCACGGATGACAGGAAGCATGGCTTATATGATTGAGATGCTATATAACCATGTTTTCACAAGCTCTGAAATGAACTGTTGTAGATATTTGCTTTATTACTGTAATTTACTTGAAATGACTCACTGCTTTTTTTTATCGATGCAAAAACAAATAATTCATTCTCTTCTGTACAGTTTTACTGGAGATTCTATGAAGTTTAAGGACCAAGCTTTGATTTAACCAGTACAGCATCTTTATTCTCTGCACATATCACTCTGTTTTGTTGTTAGATTAAATGTATGTCATTTTTGACATAGTCTTGTGTACTCATAGCAGAATCGACATATTATTATGCAGAAGAGCTCAGGTTCAAAGCCACATAATCCCCCGTCTACCGCCATATGTTCTTATTGGTATTAGGAGAAAAAGTTAACCTTGGTGAGTTTATTTCTTTTCATTCACAAAACATAATCAGATCTACTTTGTGTACTTTGGCATCTAGAAATATGGTTGTTTAGGAAGAAATCGGCATCTAGCTGTCCAACACTGTAGCATTCATGCTGTGATCTCAAGCTAAGCCAGGCTGCCACACATTTTTTTGGACATGGTGATCGAGCTTACAGCAGCACAACTCAGATACCTTACAAGCTGCCTCCTCTATTGCAACTTCTACATAGATGTCAGATCACCGCGGCAGCTGTGCCTTAGTGGGAAAATGGGGTCTTGCAGTTAGATGATTGTGCGTTTGATTTTAGTCCCCGTGCCATAAACTATAGTAGCTACAACTGATCGGAGGAAAAAACATATCAAGATGAGCTGATTTAATCTGAGTCTGCTTACTCTTGATGTGATCTGAAGCACAACTGTAAGAGAAGTGTGACACAGTCATTTCTAAAGGACGATATCTAGATGTTTTTCATGCTGTTAAATTCAAGCATACCTGTATATGTTGGCATTACATTTCTCTGAGGTTAATTCAAAAATAAGCAATTTTCAGAGACATGCCACATATTTGAAGGATGCATGATGCTTATATGATGTTTGTTTTGGGATGAAGGGTGTAAAATATAATAGATTGACAGGAGAAAGGGCTGTTATTTAATCGCCCTGCGCCCAAACCTTAATGATAAATACTGAAAATTAGTTTTAATCCTAATCCATGGCAATGTGTCCTAGTTTTGGGTCATTTTTTAATTAACCAACATATAAAACACCCTTGAAGCCTTTTTGAGTTATTAAGTATTCATGTCTAACATTATATATAAAGAACAACATGAAACATCAAAACAATAGAACCCACCTCTCCAGGAACAGCAGTGCAGCAGGAGTAAGGCACAGCGCAGCGCTCTGAGCTGGGATTATCATGTGTGCAGTTAAAGTACAGGTTCCACGACCAGTCTGTATAGTTGTTCCATCCACAGCACTTAAACTAGAGACGCCAAAACAAAGGGGTATATTTAAAAATATGGTCCAGTTTCATTTCTTACAGTGCAGCCTGCCAATAGGAAAAAACCCAGGCTCCCAAGTGGTGCCAGGATGTGCAGATGGAGCAGGAATACCCCATAAGGAATCCCATGGAGCTGCAGGATATGCATTATTTATTTTCTCATGTGGAAAATCCTCACTAGGGCCAAATATAAATATAAACAGAGCACAGATCTATGCTCACAACCATCAGTGTAGTGAAGGAGAATTCTGTCCAAGAGGAATCAACCAGAGCACCTCTTTCTGGATGTAATCCATCAGATTCTGCAGATCCAGGTCATCCCTGTAGTGCACAATGGCTTTCTTCACAAACTTTCCGAATGCATCCTGGGTCTAAAGCAGGAAAAAAACAGAGATTTATGAATAAAATGGGAGCTTGATTTTGCAACAAAGAAATTAAGACTTTTAAACTGTGAAACTTCACAAGATTCCAGCCTCTGTTAATTACTGCAGGGGTATTAACAGCACATTGCAACACATCTTTCTGCAGATGCTGGGAAATCCCACCAGAGCCTATGATTGATAATTGCTGGAATCATTTCAAGCCTCAGTCAGTGCTGCCTCCAAAATAGCTGCCAGCCAGGTACTTCTGGGTAATTTGGTGGCTTTCCATGTTTTTTTAGTAGCTTTAATGAACAGTTTGGCTTATTTACATCTGCTTTAATTCTACAGCAAAGCCTCATGTTGCATAATATTCCCATCTGAAGGCTGTGACAAAATGTACATTGTAAATTTAGCTATGGACCTGTTATGGCAGGAAGCTCTGTACAAAGATTAATGAAAACATATTGCCTAACAGTTTGCAATTAATTGGAGCTAAAAGAAAAAGAAACATAAAAGATCCTTATAGTTGGAATATAAACCAGTATCTGGATCTACTGGAACATTTTATCACTCCACAGCCTAAAACTTTATTCTTTATTGTATTTTGTTGGGATTTTCATATGATGCACCGACACAAACTAGATTGGAGGAAAGTTTAACATTGTTTGCAAGGTTTGTTTTCAGACGTCATTTATTAATTCAGGCTCCTTAAACCATGGTTTGCTGAGCCACCTTAAACTACAGATCTTAACCCTTTACTAGTTTTCTACATCTAGAATAAGGAGTCTTTGTCCTGACTGAGAGCTTACTCTTAAAGAGATGCAGCTTTCACTTCCTACCCTCCTCAGTTGGGAACAAAATCCCTGAAAACATAATTTATGCAGAAACTGTGGGATCTTTGTAAAGAATGACTAAAAGCATTGTTGTTAACTGTAGCTTTTGATCAAACCATGTGACCAGTGAAATTTTGATGAAGGCTTAATGTCTAAAATGTAAGTAATGCCATTCAAATATGTTTTTTTTTTTTTTTTTTTTTTTTTACAAATTGCTCTTCCTGCTTTAAGAATTATGCTTTATACATTTATTTTTATATTGAGCTATATCTATTTTCTCTTTAGCTCTGACCAGTTATCTTCTTTCAGTAGATCAAACATTTCCAAAGCATGATGATACCATCCTCCTGTTCAACCATGGATAATGCATATAGACGCTTTTTTTTGACACACAGCATTATGCATAGATTACAAAGCTTTTCAGCTTTGGTCTCAGCTGAACAGAAAGAAATGTCCTCCAATTTTATTTTTTTTATACATAAACATATGTAAACACAATGAGCAGTTTTCTTTCCACTTCTTATTCATGTGTGCTTGATGTTGGCCAATCATAAAAACCAAAACATGTTTTGTTTGTATTTTTTTGTGAGGAGATAAAATCGAGAAAATGTCAGGTGTGTAGACTTCTGAGAAGCACCCTCCTTTGTGTTGCTTGCATATCGTGCAGCATCAGTCTGTGCACAGTGAGTCGCTTTTAAAGGAAAATAAGATGATGCATGTATGAAAGGAGCACCATCGCTCTCCTCTGTGTACCTTCTGGATCAGATGCGTCTGCAGAATCAGCAGAAGTGCAGAATACATAATGTCAACAGCAAAATTATTCATGTCTTTGACATCAATATAAGATGTAGACAAAATACAAATCAGCCGAGGATTTAGGAAGATTCACCAGCAGCAGATAAGTATAAACCTGCCCATTAGTTATTATAATGTAATTTCTTTATCAGCTCCTTGGAAGTGATGCAAATAGGAACACGCACTGAAAAAAATATATCAACAATAATCTGTTATAACTGAATAAAGCTGCTTTATAACATTTTAGCCTGTTATTCTAATTAAGTCTATCAAAGTATTTTTTTTCTCTTTTTAACTAATCTATTTCTTCCACATAAGAGGCTTAAATTGAAGGCAGCTGGACTTTAACTCAGTTCTTCTAGTGTTAGCCGGCAGAAAGGATGAAGAAACCTGGATACAGCAGGTGTAGAAAGGTTTTCAGAAAAAAAAATTAGCTAAAGTCTGTTTGCCTCTGATTTAAGTCATTTTTTTAGTTATCAGGACCAGATGACTGGGATTTAGCACAGGCTAGTTCCCTATTTTACTTTTGTGATAGTAAGAAGACTCATAGTTACAGAATTCAGATATAATTAATCCTAATGGGGGGGGGGGGGGGGGGGGGGGGGGGTTTCATAAATGCTTCATAGACTGTTTCGATTACACACTGTTTATATTGATAAATACTGTTATCCTAAAATAATTTTACTGAACTACACCCCCACCCCTGTTGGATCCCTCTGCCCCTATGTTTCCATGCTTGGCTTTTGGGCTTTGAAGCCCACCGCCGCACTGTGTCATTAGCGGGAAAAGTTTCCTTTAAGTGATCTCCTGAAATGGAACATTTGGTTCCACTTTGAAGTGCCGAAGCATCTGAATCATTTAGCGAGGAAGGATGCTGGGAGGGTTGTTAAACTGCTCTGTTTAGCAGCAGGCAGTCCGAGGCTTGACAGAGAACACAAGGGAGAGGAGAGGCATTATCAAACACCAGGAACATCACCACGATGCACTGATGTAAGGGAACATTGCCCCTGCTGGCTGTTGTATTTTTATTCCTAGTGGACCTTTAATGGGGAAGCTACTGAACAGGATAAGTGGATGTGAGAGCTGCTCTTAGCTAGAAACATGGTTACAGAATAAACTTGAGCAATAGATAAAAGTCGGTACTCTACAAATTAAACAAATAATTGTACTACATAACGTCAATGCAAACTATAAAAGGAAGCTCTAAATTCTCAAGGAAAGAAATACAAAAGCTTTAAGAAAGGTTTATATGCCCCTCTCTAATGTTTTTGTGAATAAAAAAAAAAATTAATTTCCTATCATCTTTAACAAATTAATTAATATATATATATATATATATATATATATATATATATATATATATATATATGAAAAAGAAAAAAGACATTTCATCTTTAACCAGAAACAAAGTGCAGAGCTCCCGGGATGCTTTCACAGCTCTCTCTCTCTCTGCAGCATTTTCCTGACACCACAGAAAAAAAGTTCTGCCCAGAACTTGCAGCAAAAATTCCCAAACCAGCGCTGCAAGAACAGCAGGGGGTGATTCTGTTCTTGCAGCCCTTTTAGAAAAAAACAAGTGTCTCTGTTCTTACCAGTGATGGGACTAACGGCGTTGAAACTAACGGCGTTACTAACGCCGTTACCTTGTTTTAGTAACGAGTAATCTAACTAATTACCTTGACTGTAACTATAACGCAGTTACCATTGCAGGCACCCCGTTACTGCGCGTTACTCAGGTCGCACAATGAACCTTTTTTCATGATAGGACTCGTGCGCAGCTGCGTGAAGCTGACACCCCACCCACGTCAAAAAACTCTGCAAATAGACTGAATGGTAAGTGCAACGTTAGTGCAGATTTGTGCAGAAAAAAATATTGTTTGTGCTACTTTTGTTTAAGAGATATTAAGGATTATTTTTTTAGGTCATCCAGAGGTGCGCGCCTTGTCATGAGAGAGGGGAGGATGAGATTCCGTCTGTCAGTTGAATAGGTGGGTGTTTCTGCTGGTGGGTGTTAATGTACAGCACACACAGAGAGATGGAGAGTGAGGATGACTCCAGCAGCAAAACAGCGTTTTCCACATGGAAATACCGGTGTTACGTAGAGCTGCGTTTCCCCATCACATACCGGTTTCCTCTGCATCTCCACACAGCGCAGGCGGCAAGAGTCACCGCGCAAGCGACAGGAAACGCGCATGCTCGCTAAATGCGCGCAACAGTCGCTCTGTGCTCGCGCCACAGGAGAACTATGGAGAGCGTGAACGATCAAATGAACCTGACAACAGCCAGAAATGATAGCCTATATGGAGAAAGGGAGAAATCTGGATGGATGGATGGATGGATGGATGGACGGACGGACGGACGGACGGACGGACGGACGGACGGATGGATGGATGGATGGATGGATGGAAGGATGGATACTCTGCCTTCTCAACCTACTGTATTTTTTATTTTAAACATTATTTGATGGCCTTTGTGGCAGGGATGGAGATCCATATTTTATGTCACACACAGAGTATAGATAGATAGATGGATAGATAGATGTTGCAGTATCTATAACAACCCAAACACACAGGATTTCAGAATTAGACATCCCCAGTTATTAATTTCATATACTCACCGGATCTGAATGTCCTGTTATAAAACTTCACATCGCGTTCCCCCTGATGTCATTTACGTTGAGTTGCAATAAATGCTAAACTGTCTGCAGGTTCTTGTCTTTGTCGTCCGCTCTATTCAGCTGGCTTTGGAAACACAGGCGAGAAGGTGGGGGCTGGGTGGTGAGGGTTACCGGGGCGGGAAACGCAAAAGTAACGCAATAGTTACTTTTACTAGTAACTAGTTACTTTTATTGTGGAGTAACTCAGTTAGTAACTCAGTTACTTTTTGGGAGAAGTAACTAGTAACTATAACTAATTACTTTTTCAAAGTAACGTGCCCAACACTGGTTCTTACATAGAGTGGGCTGACCTTAACACCACAGAAGCACCTTCTAATTTAGTTTCACTGTCCAGTCTTCCTTAGTAGGAGTCTATCAGCACTTGGCCTTGGCTAAAAAATTTAATAAATCCTAAACTGGTATTCGGAACTTCTCACAGCTTGATCCACAACAAAAAAATCCATGTCACTAGTTTGACAAGAAAACCTTGTAAAACTGAAATATATTTCATGTTCATTAGATCTGATGGTAGGTATAGTATTATATATATATATATATATATATATATATATATATATATATATATATATATATATATATATATATATATATATATATATATATAGTATAATGTCTTTGCTTTCTTGCACTCTTAGTGCCTAAACTTCAGGAATTATGATACAGATAATTATGTCAGTCAAATCGTTTCACCAGTGGCAAGTTGGTTCTGGGGGATAAATTGGTTTTGATAAATATGATATTTTACAGGGAATACTTTTCAAAAACCTGAAACTTCAAATATTTTCAAGTATGGGCTGGAAAAATATAAAAAGAATTTAATAAATTCAAATGTGAAGTACAGGAACAGAAATTAGAGATATGAAAATGAACTAATCAACTGTGCAGATTGGCTGCTAAGAAAATCTGACTGACCACTTTGCTTCACTCTTCTTAACAAGTTTATATTCCAGCAAATTTTCACTTCTTTTCCATATCAATCAGCATAAAAAACTTTTATACCTTGATGTAATGCATATTTTTGTTTAAGACAATGCTACAACATTTTAAGTGCCATTGGGCTCTGATACATATCTGGTTAAGTTAAAAACCATTGATGTGAGCCACTAATAAGTGTTCTGAGAGACTTTTTATTGGTAATTTGAGACTAAATTACTCTGCAGTTTAAACATGACACAATGCAGAGCTCTATTTCTATAAGGCACTGGTTATTTAGCTGAATGAGGACCCATATTTGGCATTCCACTTTGCAATACTGAAAGACAGTGATGGGTACAAAAACTTCAAGGCTCCCTGTTAAAGAATGTGGAATAAACCCATTGTAAGAAAATGCTTGAAAGTTGCTAATCTTCACTAGAATTCTTACAGGAACTGGATGTTTCAGTCAGATAAGACTTAAATTCGGTTAATTTTCACTTTTAAAGCCCTGTGGAAACCTGTCAGGGAAAATGCTGCTATAACCTATTTTGCCATACCAGAAAACCTGGTGACTCTTTCTGCACGATATGGCCAAACTGACACAGCAACACTGTCATTCATGCATCTTCCATGGTCATCTCAGAAAATTATACCACAGACAAATTTTGGCTGAACTAAGAAGAGGATCAGAGAGCATCAGACCCATTTAAACGCATTGTGCAAATATTCTTCCTCTAAAATGCTCCAACCTTGTGAAAAATTACAGATCATTGAGAGCCTTTTGGCTCCTCTTCAGTTTCCCAATAAATACAAATGCTTAAAATAAAGGTCAGCAGTGTTTAAAGTTTTTGGAGCTTTTTATGCAGTGCAACAACAACTCGATGTATTTATAGACTTTTCTCCACCTCTTTACCAGGAGAGCTAACACATATAGCCACTACTGCAGGTGCTTGTGGTTGATCCAGGAATTATAAATGATGCATCTGTTAAGGCCCTGAAAGTGCCCCCTGGTTACTGCAGAGCTGAAAACAAGCAGAAAGCGTTCTTAGAAAGGTTGGCAGATACCTGATCAGAGTAGAAAAAGCCCAGAATCGCTATAACCAGTTGGATAAGAAAGACCAGTACCAGGCTGAAGGAAAACTAGAAAGGAATAGAAAGACAGGAATGTTTAATTCACATTGACACTTTTGCTGTTAAGCATTTGATGTGAAACACAATTTTAGATTTAGTGTCATTTTAGCTGCCAAACTAGAAGCAAAACACAGTGTCAATATTAGTGATGTGTCTTTTTGGAGAATTACTGTCTTGAGGAGGCGAATGTTCTCTCTGAGGGCTCCAATGCAACCACAGAAAGTGATGAAGAACATCACCACCCCCACAACAATTAGGATGACAGCTGGGTCGACCAGGAACGTGTCCCGCACCGTGTCTGGTAGAGAGAGAGGAAAACAGCCTGCGTTCAAAAAGCTGCAATCGTCTGAACTTCCTGCTCTACTTTTCTACCCTCATTTTTAATCTCTCTTTGACTCAATTATTTGAAATTTAATAGTTTTCTATTTTTGCATTGTCCCTTCCCACACTAGCTGCCGCGACAGTCTGGAAGCTTCAATGATGATTTCAAATTGGAGGATTATGCAGATGCAGAGGTTTGATCGCTGGGATTAGTCACAAGTTAATCCTTTTTGTTGTCCATGAACTATATACATCCTAAATTAAATGTGAGAATTAGGGATGAAGCTGAAGCCCGACCCTCTCTGTTTCACACACCAGCATGAGATCAATGCTGCAGATCTCTGTTGATTTTTACTGGGATACAATAGGCCTGACAGAACAATGATGTTGGTCTGAATGCTATTGTTTTTACATTAAAAACTGCTGATGAAGGTTCTCAGTCATCCAGGTCAAAGTCATTCCGTAAAAATTCAAAAAATATCCACTGGACTTCAAATCTTGAAAACCAAGTCCAGTGGATATTTTTTGAATTTTTACGGAAATACATTAAAAACTGTATTGTGAACTGTGTGTGAAAAGTGTGTTTACACATACCTGTGGCTTTCTGGACTTTAGCATAAACCCCGATTCCAACAATCAGCAAAGAGAAAACCTGAAATAAAAAAAATAAAAAATGTATTTATTAACCAGATTCAGTCTTATAGAAGCTTAGAGAATATTACCTGCTCTGATGTTTGCTCCTACTGTGTACTTATTGTTCAAATATTCAGCATTTTTATTTCTTTTTTTTGATGCACATTTAAATATCAATATGTTTTTGTTTTTTTTTACCGAATTTGGTTTGATAGACAAGATAGATAAGTACTAAAGAACTAAAGTAGAGGAGAAAAAAATAGAAATGATAACAATAAATGAATAAAAAAAAAACAACAACTTAAAATTGACTAAAAGTAGAAAAGTTATCTGAAACGTGTTTGTATCCAACTCCCTGATTCAGTTCTTTGTAAAAACCATCTGTACCTTCTGATGCAGCTTGTTTCTTCCAGATTTACATCTAGAAATACTTCACAGTCAAAGAATTCAAGCTTTGTTAGGCTGGATGAAGAAAATCTTAGTGTCAGATTTTTAGTCTCGCCAAACATTAACTGGAAGAAGGTGAAGACTTTGATCAGAATATTCTAACAAATGATTGGGCTTTGATTGGAACTAGTTCCATGTTTAGGGTGGCTCTGCTGCTGATATCCACTATAGTCTCTAGTCTTCTACAGCAGTGTTTTTCAATCCTGGTCCACAAGGCACCCTGCTCTGCATGTTTTGGATGTTTCTGAGGTTCAGCACACCTGATTCAGATGATTGCAGTTCAGCAAAGCCTGATAATCTGCTATCAATTGATAACAGGTGTGTGAAAGCTGGGAAACATCTAAAACATGCAGGACAGGGTGCCTTGAGGACCAGGATTGAAAAACACTGTTCTACAGCCTCAAACTCCCCCACCCCCTAGATTGTGCTGATTTTGATTTTCACCCTCCAATTGACTCTGATCAGCCTTCCTTCCTTCCTTCCTTCCTTCCTTCCTTCCTTCCTTCCTTCCTTCCTTCCTTCCTTCCTTCCTTCCTTCCTTCCTTCCTTCCTTCCTTCCTTCCTTCCTTCCTTCCTTCCTTCCTTCCTTCCTTCCTTCCTTCCTTCTTTCTCGTTCTTTATTGTTATAAATGAGCAGATGGGACAAAGAAAAGGTAAAACATATGGTTCTCAGTTTTTTTCTGAATCTGAAGCATATTGTTGAAAACTTTTTTTTCATCTCCTGCAGTTTTCTCATAACTTCTTTTTATTTTGTGATTTGTTTGAGTAACAGGGAATTAGGACTTTTTTTGGGATCCAACCACAAATCTTCATATTTATGGTGACTGTATTTGACAGAGCAACACAAAGTAGACCTTGCATATTTATTTGTAAAGCATATTTTACAAGTAAGGCATATTTATTTGATCTTTTACTGGGCGAGTGATCTTTTGCTGGGCGAGCCCTGAGCATAGGGCGACAGTGGTGTCGGATGTAGGAGTTTGCCCTGAAATCGAAGGATTGACGGTTCAAACCCTGGCTCCGACTTTCAGTGTTGTGTCCTTGGGTAAGACACTTCACCTGCATTGTCTACTGATTGTTGTCAGAGAGCCTGGTGGCACCAGTGTACGCCCCAGCGCAGCTGTGGCTACAATGTGTGTGAGTGTGTGCATGAATGGGTAAATGACTGAATGTAGTGTAAAGCACTTTGGTCAAGTCTCCTGACTTGAAAAAGTGCTATTTAAGTATAGGCCATTTACCATTTACTGATGAAAACCTAAAAAGTTTGGTGTACATCAGAATTCTAAGTCAATGTTTGGTCTAGAACTACCATCTGCTGTAGTTACAGTTTAAAGAACGTCTAGGATGTCTGTACATAAAGCTACCAATATTTTTGCCTGTTCTCTATAGCCAAAAAACCTGAATCCCATCAGGAAGGATACAGATAATGAGCAAACAGTAGTTCTAAGGTATTGCCCCAGATTATGACATCTTATGTCTAAAAACTTTATTAAAATCAGTGAAAAAAGGTACTCTTGGAAGATCAAATATCCTAACAAAGCATTTTACTATTGTTTTACTAATAACGGCTTTATTGTATATCATTTTTATTCACCGTCTCATTCAAAAATATATTTTGAAAACTTTCTTTTTTTGACAAAAACGTTGATAATATATGTTGTTAATTATTTATCATTTTATATTGTCCTATACATATATGCTCCTTGTTTTTATATTTACCTGATCTGGGCCTGGAGATGAACAACCGCCTTAATGTCTAAATCTGTCCAAGTTGCATCTCATCCAGTCTTAATAAATATGCAATGTGCCACTTTAAATCACCAACGATTAAATTCTCAGTTAGATGTAAGTCAGGACTTTCACTTAACTGCTCCTACACTTGAATATGTGACTAATTGAATAAGGCTGCATAGCACTTAGCAAATGTACATCGTCATCGCAATATCATTGTGTGTTATGTTCATAATCTAAAGGACTTATTTGAGTTCCTTCATTTCAGGCTAATATATTCCAGCTGTTATAAACTTAGTTTTCATATTCCAGTGTAACAATAGTCCTAATGAATAGTATCACGGCAGCAGTTGCTCACACCAATGACATTGTCTAAATTGATAATACAGCAATAGGAGAACAGATGTAAAGTTACAGTTAAACTGGTCATTTTTCATGACCAGTTTAACTCCTACTATTTACCTTAGTGTTTTCTGATATTATATAGCCCTATATGTGAAAATGGTGAGCTATTCATCCTGCAGAAGGTTAATGTTCACCCTAGTCTCAGTGGGTTAAAGCAGCAGGTCCTGTTTCCATTCATCTTCATGTCAACTGAGACCTGGTTTTGAGTGACTTCCGAAGAGAAAACATCTCCACAGCATTATACTGCTAGCAGCGTGTTTCTCTATAGAGATGGCATGAACAGGTTGATGTCAATCGTCAGTTTTCCATCCAATAACCATTTGCATGTAGACCATTTTATCACCTTCTTCCAGATGTTTGCTGTGTCTCCTACATGGCGTGTGTTAAATTAACAGGTCACCTTGCTTTCTTTCAGCATTGACCTTCCTCTTCCCACTCTACAGATTAGTGAATGCATGGCTAATACTTGTCCTTTCAACCTGTTCTAACCAGGTGAGGATTTGAGCAACACTTTTTAAAAATTACTTATAAACACAGTGACCTTTTTTTAGGGTGACATTCACTTAGAGATGGTGCAAAACAAAGAAATCAAAAATGTATTTCAACATTAACGCTATACAATGTCTTTGTTAGAAACATAATACGTTTGTAAGAAAGGGAATATAGATTGTTTTTAAGAAGTAAGGTTAGTGTTGGTTTGTTTGCAGAAGCTTTAATTGGATTGTTTTTACTGAGATGACGGCACGTCTCCTGCATGTAATAGAGTTAGTCCAGGATGTGTTGGCTTCTGAAGGTGTAAGTTCATTTTAAATAATCCTCCCAATAAAACAGTGAAGCAGGTGGAAAACAGGTGGTGTGTTGGTGCTTCTGGCTGATGGAACTGTCAGGACTAATTTCCCCGTTTGCTTTGTTTCTTTGTCTTACATTTAATAACAAGCTGTTAAGCTTTCCTTTTCATTTTGCTGCCTGCAGATTCACAGCCTTTCTAATGAATAGAAACCATGAATGTTTATGTGCTTGTGTGCGTGCAAACAATGCTTTTGTTTGTCACTGATAAGCATTTTGTATTTAATGTTTGAAGAGCACATATTGGATTGCTGGAGGTCTAAAGATGTGGTTCATGGTTTAATTTGGAGTAAAATAAGCTTTCTCTGTATTTTCTCAGCCTGCATGCCTAATGCGTACTTTAGAAGTTCTAAAGGAGTAAATAGTTGACTTTAAATAGTTTTCGTGCAATTTCCGAATCAATACAAACCTTGACACAATAATAGCAGCGGAAACCTGGAGAAGATGTGTTGTCTCTGGAACAAATGTTTTCAAGGCTTTTAAAACGGATACACTTTTTAAAGAGGTATCATTTGTTGCGCAGGAGTGCTTTCACCTCCATCTCCTTTTCAATTTCAACTATCTTGTTTTCCACTGCCAGCGCATATATGAGTGCACACCTAAGTACAGAGAGATTGTATTCCAGCTCTGTTTTTTGGCCTTTTCAAAACGATGATTCTGGCTTCTCCCGGAGGATTTTGCAGCAGAGGTGAACTGAGCCACGAGGACGTCAGGACAAAGGCCTGATGGATTAGGGTTGTTGTTTTCACGTCGGAGCTCCGTGTCTGATAAACAAATTCAATGCAGATTGGGCGCACAGCTGCTTGAGCTGCAGTTATTGCTGTTTGGCTGTCATCACAGTGAGGGTGCGCCGCCCGCCGTGTTTTGCTCCCTTGCTGTTTTGGTGTTGCATTGAAGAGCGAAATATGATGGGTTTGAAGGGGGTTACAGGTGTGGTCCATGTGCTGAAGCAGCTGAGAGACGGAAAATCAAGGCAGTTAGAGCTTTGGTGGCGCATGTGCATATGTGTGGGATGTGCACTTGCTGTTGGAGAATTCAGGTATGACATCAGTGCTCCTTGGCACTTGTAACTTCATGTTAATGCAATAGTTCCCTGCATACTCCGGCCTGAGGTTATTACCGTATGCTGAAGGCGTAACACTCCCTGGGAAATATTCATAATTATGTGCATTTTCAGATTCTGAATATATATGGAAATGCTTTTTTATGGAGAGCAGACCAAATGTTAAAAAAAACAATTCATCCATTTTCTATTTAAACTTCATTATCACAGAGTAAAAGTTGGGCAGGTCACCATATTTATGTCAATAGGCTGCACAGGTCGGCACAGAGACAGACAAATCTGACCTACAGTACATCTATGCATGGACACTGTCACACATTAAATTCATCAGTTTACATAACGTACGTTTTTGGAATGTGAGAAAACACCTGCAAGGAAAGACTGCCAGAAACATCTGTTCAACATACAGTGAAAACATGTAGCATATAAACTTTGACATATTCAACACTTTCAAAATAATTTCAAAGAATTTTTTTAATAACTAAAATCTATTTTAATCATTTCTTATTCTCTGCTGTTAAGTCATAGAAAAAAAGGAGACATTTCCTTTCCTCCACACACCTTTCAATCTTTGTTGCACCCAGTTATGTTTAAAAAAAGCCTTTCCTCTCACTTTAGAATTGAAAAATTATGTTTAAGTATAAATTCAGCTGCACTGCCCAGTTTCTTCTGCACCTTGGTTCCATTTTACCTGCTTACAAGCTTACAAGTGTGACTTATGGACAAGTGAGCAACGTTATGCAGTAAATTACTTTGAACTTAACCCCATAACAAACTTTACAGATGGCCAAACAGAAATAAGTGTATTTGCATGAATAACGATGCTGCCATTTGACTCATGGACAGGATTTCGACACAAGAAAAAGCAGGCCTCGAAAAGCACACAGTGGCTACAGTTAAAAGTAGTCAAACTCAATTCAATTCAGTTTATTTATATAGCAGCAATTCACTACACACGTCATCTCAATGCTCTTTACAGTTCCTTACTCTGCTCTCTTTGACCCAGAAACTTCATTTGATTAATTTGTAATTTCAAATTTTGATTACTGTTCTTGATTCAGATATCTGTATATTTTTTTTATTTTTGTAGATGTGAATCTGTTTGCTTTCATTTGTCTTTTTCCTTTGCAAATAAAAAAAATGACCATACTGTTAGATATTAAAGGGTATTTCCCTTTTACTTCTATGTAGTGGGTAAAAGAGATCATTTACTAGGAAAATAGATGATGCACAGCACAGATAAAGCTGACAGTGAAAAATCCGGCTGGGTTATATATTTTCTAAGATGTCAACTAACTATATGTCAGTTGATCAAAACTGACAAATAGAGTGCATAGAAGGTTTTACATAATCTAGATATTAGTCCTATTACTTATAATTTTTTTTACTTTATTTGTTGAAACTCAAACCTTTTAAAATGTAATAGTGCATGACACTCCTCTGCTTTTGTCAAAGTTCCCCTGCAACAATGCTACAATGTTTTTACTACAGTGATGCTGGTACTGTATTCACAGCAAAGCTAATGCTGCATTTTCCATTTACTTATGTAAATGCACTCTAGATTTCATGTTTGTCCTTCCTCCACCCATACAGCCGCGTTAGTGTTAAATGAAATGTAACACAAAGAAAAGAGCATTTTGTTTAGACTTACAAGCTTGGCTCAATTATAATCATATCAAAACTGTTATTTCTCAAAAAAACTCTACCTCGAAACAAGTTTTTCCACAACATATATAGGGAATGAGCATATTAAAATTATAAATCTAAAAGTGGCTCAGTCAGGCATTTTTTATTCCGCTTTATTCGGTTATACTAAATGATGTGAGTTTCTCTCATATGGTCTCTAATACAATACATGGTACTTTGTATTGTATCCTTTTAATCTGGACACCAGAAAAACGTGCTTTTTGCCATGGCAACAGCTAATGGGGATCCTTAATAAAATTACCAAAATTACCCAGCAACATATCTAGATATAAACCAGATGAATATGCCTCGCCTTGGTTATTTTTTTTACCCAGAGCCAAAGGTTAAATGTTAGCTAAATGCCCTTGTTACATCTTTCAAACTGAAATTCCCTTTTGGTATTAATAAAGTATTTCGGATTTGAATTTGAGTTGAATTATTTTTTTTCAACCCATTGAGACCCTGAATAGTTCAGGTGCCCCTTAGGGGAGATGCGCCCCACACTTTTAAAAGCCCTGCTGTAGATATCTAGTGTTTGGAACCTAACAACTTAGTTATAAGGAAGGGAAACACAGCTAGGGTCATATACCCAACAACAACAGATAAAACTCTCTGGAGGTCCACTTCACGCCCGCCAACTGGGGGGAACAAATGGGTAAATTGTCCCAGGGCCCAGGACAATGGGGGGGCCAAAATACAGGCAGAAGATATACTTTGAAGTACTTTCCTCCCTGTTTGTTCAGTCTTCTACCTGCATTTGGCCATCACTATGTATTATGATATTATTATGTATCAGTATTCTTATATCCTACTTCAAAAGGGCTGAGCTGACTCCTATTGTAAAGAAACCTAACCTTGATGCTGGTTAAATCTCAAAATTTGCCTCAAGTCAAAGCTGCCTCATTTCACTAAAATACTTGAAAAACTAGTTGAAATCCAGCTCAGCTCCCGGCTTTCTAAATAACAGATTTCGGACCATCTTAAGCCTGGCTTTCTAAAGCAGCACTCTATTGAAACTGCTTTAGTAAAAATCCACAACAATGGTTATGGATGGACGGTAAAGTTCGCTGTTGGTGCAGCTGGATCCTAGTAACACCTTTCATACTGTGCAGCTGGTATATCCACCTGTATGTATGCTTTAGAGTGCATTAGATCAATGGCTCTCTGGTATTAAACACAGAAAACACAGCTGGTATAATGACTCCTATCCACCTACAAGCAACAATAAGCCTGAAAAATACCTTTTGGCTTAGCAAATAAAAACATTTAGCAGCTGGCGTTTAATTTGGATTTGATTCACATGATTTTCTTCACTTCAGGATGCAGCAGCCAGATGTTTCACTAAATCAAGTAAATTCTCCCATATTACCCCCATCTTGCATTGGCTCCCAGTTGATTTCAGAATTAGCTTTCTTACTCTCACCTAGAGGCTCTAAATGGTCCAGCTCTTGACTATGAACATGGGATTTTCCTAAATGTTCCTTATGGCAGAAAGCTGAAACCAACAAAGTTTTTCTGATTCTCTTGATATATAAATGTTATTAATCTATTCAAAAATGTTCTGTTCTGCCAGGCTTTTATTGTATTTCCGATGTCTTATCTAGCTCTGATTTTATTTTGTTTTCTTTATCTTGTTCTGAACTTGTGTTTTCTGTTTCTTATCTTATCCTTATTTTATTGTCCCTTCTGTGTCCTTAGCTCACCGTGAACAGCGCTTTGTGGCATTGTGTTTCCAAAAGTTGCTTTATAAATAATATTGACTTACATACTTGCCAACAACAAAAAAATTAAACTTAAACAATTAAAACCAGGAATGATACAATTGTACAGATGACCTCATACATTTGAGGCATGGTCATGCTGTAAATGTTTGAGCCTGCTGTTGTCTAAGCTTTTCCTCCTCTGGGCAGATTTTTTTCATTGACTGTGTAATTCAGAACAGCTCAGATCCCTACAATCATTTTTTATTAATCTTTTTCTATTTTATACCAGTGTTAAATTCCACAAACACTAAATGTTGAATATGCAAATAAAGAAATGCCATTAAAACAGTTCAATTTCTATTTCTTTATTTGAACTATAAACAATACTCTTAGCTGTCAACTGCTAAGCTAGTAAATAAAAGTTAAGCATATCAGCAGCCTGCCAGGTCTTTAATTTGGCCAAAACCCTTATTATATTTTTTATTGTTAATGTAAATCATATAAGTGTTAAAGAACTGATACATAAAAACCTAATATGGAGGATGTATTGTTGTTTTATGAAGTTCACCTCTGATTATTAGCAGATGGCTCTGCAAGAATTATTTCAGTAAGCCTTTTTCTTGCTATGAAAAAAATATGAATGATTTTACACGTGCTAATGTAATGCTGGCTTAAATTTGAGCTGTATTAGAGTTGCCTGCGATGGACTGGCGACCTATCCAGGTTATACCCCACCTCTGGTCCGACAGCTGGAGATAGGCATCAGCACCCCTCGCGACCCCGCTTCGGATAAGCGTGTCAGAAAAGAGATGGATGGATGTATTAGAGTTGTTTTTGTTGTTTTTAATGCTTTTGTTTGTGTGTTGCAACCACTGAGAGGGTAACATAGGATCCTCAACCTCCATTAAAGCTCCTTGCATCCTCACAGGCTAGATGCGCTAAACACACATATTGGCTGTCAGCAGCAATGCAATAGTATTGAGATGACATCATACAAAATTGAAAACAAACAATAATGAAATTATGTAAAAACAGGCTGTAGGGATTAAACCTTGATGCCCGTTTGCTCACATGTGGCCATAATGGCCATCAAGAAGACTCTGGAAGAGTTCTTAGTAAAACCAAGATAGATTGCATAAAGTTGACCAAATTCAACTGACCTATGCAGGTGAGTCTTGGGCAGCAGCTGACCTGAGCATGTCACAACCAGTCCTACATTATAAGTCATTTTCTGATCTTACATCCTGAGCCTATGACTCAACGTTCAGAAAGAGAGAATCTTCATTGACCCAAAGAACACAAAGACCAAAAATAAATAATAAACCCATAGACTTGGGGTAAATAGTCTTTTGATTTATGAGACTCTTACTCTACAGGTTAAAAGTTAAAATGACAGCTAGTTTTTGACAGTGAGTACAAAGACCTGTTAAAATATTGTATTATGAAGCTGAAATCTCAGAAAAGAAATCAGTTATTTATGACTTTAAATTCTGTTAAGCTTTTATTAATTTCATGTATTTACTAACTAGATATTTTTTTATTGTTTTTTTTTTCTGAAGAGCACAACTTGATGTCCTTCAAAAAATAACTGTTGTAAAGAGATGAGGTGATCCTGAACAAGGGACAACCTTTAAAATAATTCTTGAGGTTTTTATGGATTGGTTGCAAAAACTTGGTTGGTCAAACCATTTTTGGTTGCAACAACCAATGTTTTGGTCATAATTGGACCAAGCCATTGGTTACAGATCAGCCAATGTAAATGGTTATGCCAGGCATCCCCAAACTCGGTCCTCTAGGCCCGCTGTCCTGCAGGTTTTAGAGGTTTCCTTGCTCCAGCACAGTTGATTTTAATTGAAAGCTGATTAACAGGCTTTTGGTCTACTGCAATCCTTATAATCAGCTGTGCTGAAGCTGAGAAACCTCTAAAACCTGCAGGACAGGGGGCCTTGAGGACCGAGTTTGGGGATTCCTGGGTTAAGCAAACAACCAATAAACATGGTAACTGATGGTTTACGTAGTAATCTGACTGTTTGGCTGGAGTCAAGTGTGTAATAGTTATAGATCTAGAGAACAATCACAGTGATGTGTACATGTATAGCATACAAATCTTGAATATAACCTTGGTTGTAACATTAAGAATAACTATTAAAAAAATTCCAGGAAGCATCAGTGGTGTTGGATGCAGGAGTTTTCCCTGCAACCAAAGGGTTGATGGTTCTACCTTCCAATATCATTATATTATTTTGTATGTTTTGGTCAAAGTGACCAATTGGTATTGTTTTCTCTATTACCAATATAGATTGGTTAAAAACACGACCTAACCAACAGCTTTGCTTTCACAAGCAGATTATTATGACTGTTATCAGAAGGTTTTGTTTGGTACCTTTATATGATACTCTATTAAAAATTATTTAGGGAGTAAAATCATATAAACAAGAGACGAAAAGAGAAAGAAAGGGAATAAGAACTAAGGGGGGGGGGGGGGTGAGAGAAAGAAATAGAGACAAGAAAGAGTGCATGAAAGAGAGAAAAAACCCCCAGCAAAAATAGACAACACAAAAGACACACAGTAACTCCTACAAGTCTGCTCCCACAGCCATATGATATGAGAGGAACAGAAAACAGAATAAAACAAGAGCAAAAGGAAGAAAAATAAAGCCAAATTAAACTAACCAAACTTCAAGGAAGGTAAAACTAATTGTGATTACACGTATTCAGGGTGGTTAATAGCCTTAGCTGCAGCTTAGTATTTATTTTGTAATATTATTGTGTATCTGTGAACCCCTAGAACTAAACTTCAGTGGTATGTATGCATGGGCATGCTCGTGTATAAAGGGTTTACAAACTATTCTTCGGAAGGAAAATATGCTTAATAGCAGGCGTGGGCGGCAAGCAAGTAGCAAGTAGGCCACAACCCAGACCCGACCCAGTCTCAACCCCAGCTCCAACACCCAGTGCGCCCCAAAGAAAGGGAGAGTCAAGCCCGGAAAAAGATAGGTGAGGGACATGACACAGCGGCGATAGAGCACACGTACCAGCCCCGCCCCACACCCAAGCAGAAAGGTGACCAGCCAGTGTGATGCGATCTGACCAGGGGGCACCATGCCCTGATGATCCCCAGATCTGATCTTCTGACCCAGTATTCAGCATAGTCCAGGGCTCGCTATAGCCAGACCTGGAAATGACCAGAGCGAGACCCACACCTACGCCAAGGTGGATAGTGCGCCACACCCGATCCAAGACTCCCAGCAGCCACACACACAAACCCACCCACACAAACATTCCTCATACAAAAGGGAATAGAAACCGCCTGACTGACCAACCCCCTCAGGCCTCAAGTGGGGAAGCAGCAGAGCCCAGTAGAAGCTTCCCACCCAGAGGCAGCAGTAGGGGACCAGAGCCAATCCCAGAGCCGTGTGTAGTTCCTGTTTTCATTGCGTTTACACAAGTATGGTTCACCTGTCTCTATAATGCATGCCTTAAATCCATACAAATATTTAGTGAAGGGATGCAGCACATTAATGGTTGCTCTTAGCTGATGACCAGCAGGCTTAAACAGCTGCCACTTTTATGCCTTAGCATGAGTCAGTGCTCTGCTGATCTGAAAGGACTGCATCGCTCCACATTTGCTTCAGAGACTTAGAGGCAATGCGAGTGCCCATTCATAACTGTTGTAAACCTAAAACAAGCTGTAATGGAGAGGCTGGACTCATGCAACTGACGACTAAAGTTCCAGTATGTTGCTTCAGTCATTATTTATAAGATCTTTCTAGTATTCATCTTTTTTAAGGTACAACTCTGATAGCTGGTGATTTGTATTCTTAAAAATAGCCTGAGTATAAAATGTTCCAGGACATCAGATGTGAATTTTTCTGTGCCACACTATGTGCTGCTGCAGGAAAAGCACTTTGAAAACAACTGTACTCACCCAAAACAAGAAGCTAAAGAAGAAGAGAAAATATCTGATCCATGGGTTGACGAAGGAGAATGTCTCAGCTCGGTTCAGATTTGATTCTCTGTCCATTTTTATTTTTTTTTTTTATTTCCAATCAGACTTCTAAATGGAAATCATTTGCAGCCCCAGCCTGTGCATACCCAACTGTTATGCGAATGTGTGATGGGTTGGGTTGTTTGTAATCTGAAAGGGGTGTCAAGCTTTCTAAAAAAAATGTTAGGGGGGTTGGGAGGGGTTGAGTTGTGACACTGCCCAACCATGCTGGTAAGACCCAGAACTCTCCATGTAGTCTGACAGGTCAGATTGCACTGGATCTTTGTGGGTGAGTGCAGCTGAAAGGGCTATAAGTTTTGGTGTTATCAACCTTCCATTATTAGAACTCATTTAACCTCAAAGTCTGTTTTAATTCAGCTTTTTGTGTCACATCAAAGTTTTAGATCCCACATCCTATTCCCGTGAGCGCGTTGCCCACTTATTTCCTTACTTAAAGCTTATTGCTTTTGAAAGGCTCATGTCCTAATTGCAGCTTCAAAAGACAGATGCAACTCTGCAAAGCATAAAGCAGAATGACAGCTGACAACAGCTGGACAACATCATCTTTAGAAAAGGAACATTTAATTTAGTTAGGGAAAAAAAAAGGCATTTTTTATGTTTGTTAATTCTGCTTTATGGAAAAGGAATGAACTTCTACAAACATACGATCTGCCAAATCCATGTGATGTGATGTGGAAAAAAAAGGAAGAAACCTCAATGTTATTTTTTTGCATTTTAGATTAAAATGTGTCAGAGTGAGCTGGGGAATCACAGGAGGACTCTGTATGGGTAAAATATTCATGCTAAAACTTACATTTTTTATTCATGCTAACATGATAAAATTCTGTTTTTCTATTTTAATGAAAGAATTTCTCCTAATCTCAGGAATCTTAAAATTTTAGTTTTGCAATGTTTTATTTGCCTATTTTTTTTAAACACATTTTCTGTTTATTTCTTTAGCATGACACAATGATTCTGCATTATCTGTGACTTTAGAAAACCTGCATGTGATGAAATATTCAAGAAATAACTTTCCTAACTATATAGAATAGTAAAGAAGAGTGGGTAGACATAAAACTACAATAAAACACAAGGATTTTAATGCTTCATAAAAAGAAAATTCTCTCTTTCCATCATTCCACCAAACTGATCATGACAGGTGTTCTCCAATTTTTAGAGTGAGTCTGAAAATATTGTATGCTATCGATATTGCCACTCTCTCTGAATAATAACATACTTACATTTATCCGTGATGCTGGGAAGTTCTCTAGTTGGTTATGTCCTGGGACTCCTGATTCCTACTACTGATACACCATTGCACTTATACCCTGCAGCAATGATAAGCCTTGATTATTCTTTCCTCGGGCGATCCTTGTGGTTTTTGCAACTGCACTTGGATAAACTTTCAAAGTTTTTCCTTTCCTCCAATTAAGAAATCTTCAATCTTCAAATTTTCTTTAGCTAGTTTCATTCATGTCTAGTGGATCACTTGGATATCCTGCTGTTATTCACTCTAAAATGCAGATGGACTTCAACACATTTTTGGTAATCCCTAAAAGGTCCTAGATCTCTGTTGAAAAAAGCATTTGTTTTCTATTAGTATCACATGTGTGTTCAAGCTTTTATCAACCACTCAGATTGCATAAAACTACATGTTATGGGATAGTTTGATTTCCTTATTTGTAACTGGAAATGCACCACCGGAGGAAAGTTCAAGAAAATACAAGCTTTGCCCCTTAGATTAGTATTCATACCTGTTCATATTTCTTTTATTTCAACTATGTACATTCAACCCTGGTGAGGGAAAAGTTCCAAGATTTCAAGCTTGTTTGGAAAGTGTTGTTTTACTGGTCTAAATTCAAATGCTAAATGAACAAGGTTAGTATTAATGGCTGCCTGGCTCATTAAAAGATGTTTGGCCCTCAATCACAAGCCTTGAACTGAGAGAGAACCGTTTCTTTTTTACATGTCCTGCATGACTATAGAACTACAATGAGGAAGCAGGAAATCCCATGTGCAGTTTGCTTCACACCATGTGACACAGTCATCATAAAAGATACTAAGACACCAATTAAGAAAACTGCCACCGTTGTGAATTACAGGTATATAAGGCTAGTTACTGAGCTCCTTCAAATCCATGATCAGGGAGCCAGTTTCTTTATGCTGTGAAACAAATTTACAATACAATTCTCAAACTTTCTTCAGGCTTGTATTTCTTTAAGCTTTTATTTTCCAATATTATTTTTCTGGCTTCTGCTTTGCTAATATGATCTCATTTTCTAGTCTCCTGACTCAGGGACTGCAGGACATATTTAAAATCATGTGGACTGTTTCTGAGATTCTGTGTCTACATATGTCTCTACCAGCTCCTCTTCCTCAGCTTTTTACTGCTATTTCAACTTCACAGTCTATTTAAATAAGGTGTTAAAACAGATTTGAATATTGACATACCTGCAAAATTTGATAAATACATATTTTTAACATTAAACAATGTAACCAAAGATCTATACTTACAGATGATTTAATAACACAACAAACATTGATAAAAATGTTTCCTTCTGTTCTTTTGTTTTGTCCAGAGATACAAAACTCTGATGATATAATCATCTGACATTGATATCGCTATTATAGCCAGTAACCAGAATGCACCTGTATGCATTTGCCTACCCTTCTATAATTGTGAAATTTAACCACAGCTCTAATGGGATTATATCTGAATAAATAAAGAATAAAAAGAGGTTTCATCTTGCTTTAGTTAATCATCCCACAATCCTGCCTGCTTCATCGCCACATGTAAGCTCCTCCCTCCCAAAACAATACTGTATCTTGCATAAGTCACCACTCATGTTTTATAAGCATTTTGTGTCAAGGCTCAGATAGTAGGACTCAGAATCCAAGCAGACAGAATAGATGTGTTTGAAAATGAAACGCTTTATTGACTGCTCAGTACACTGTGGCTCATCAGCCGGGCCGTGCTTACTCTACTCTGTAGAGTTAGATACTCAGGTTAGTGACCAAGAAACTCGGAAGGGGAATGATAGTGAGAATGTGACTATCCTGGTTCTTAAGTTCTGTCTGTGCCCAGAGAAAGGAGTAGAAATCAGTCTGATGATTTCTCCACAGCATGCAGTGGGAGCCACCCAGAAAGTTCCAGGAGTGAGGCAGAGCAGAATGACGAGCGGAAGCTAGCAGACATGGAAGAGCAGCAGAATCCAGAGCAGCGTTGATGCTGGAGCAGATGTCCAGGCCAGAGGATCAAAGAGACGAAGAGGTACCGAAGAGGAATCCAAAACCCAGGTAAGGGGACGGATCCAAGTTCGTTAACAGACAGAATCCAGCAGTTCATAGATGTGACAGGCAGAAACAGACCACAACAGAGGAGCACATAACCCAGCAGTCCAGATCAAGAAACAGGTTAGAATCAGGTAATCAAAAACACTACTGGGTAAGCTAGAGAACTCTCACACAGGGCTTGCATAACTTGGCACTGATGGCTGGAAACAAGCAGCTTAAATAAGAAAAGGAACAAGTGGATCTGATGAAAACTGGGCATAGCTAAGCAGGTGGAAGGAATGAACTAATAATCCAGTCATCAGTGCCAAGATCATGACATTTGTTTTCATCAGACAACCCTGAAACCTTGAATTGTCCCTCCGCAGTCTTTAATTTAGAAGACGAGACATGAAGCATGTTCAGCTACAAATAATAAATGTTATGTCCTGGACTGATATCTTTAACAGCACATCCTCTAAAAAACAACAACTCCCAGCTCCAGCTTAACATTCTGTTCCTTTCCTTTCATGATTTGCAGTAAAAGTTGTCATTGCATAATGTACTTCTAATTATAGTTTTCTGATGCAGGAATATAGGAATACATGTACACTTTAACATCTTGGTTTCTCCTAATTTTCCAGCTGGGTGAAGCATAAGCTGGTGAGTTTTTACATGTCATCTGGAAATGTATCCCAGATAAAAATGTCAACAGCCCTGAAATTATTCATTAAAATCCTGTAAATGTGGATGTGAATAAAATTAAGCAGTTAAAATTCCAGGTCATTCATTGTTTAAGTAATAACTTAAAAAACAATAATAAAAAAAAATCCAATAACTACAAAAAAAATGAATTTTTAGGTTTTAGTGAAAGACTTTTTGGCCTTCATCCAAAAGACTGTCATTTCAGAGCTTGTGAAGGAAAAATGTCAAGCTTTAAAGCTCTGTGAGTCTGTTTTGTGGATCTAAATTGCATGCAGATTGGAGTCCCCATGCTGTAGGGGGCCTTAGCCTATCTCACTGAGAGATGTTTGGTGCCATGCAGGAAGTGTGAATTGGTATGCAACTAACAGGAGGGGTAATGCTGGCCTAAGCTGAAATACTTTGTGGTGCTTTAAGTGGGATCAAAATGAAGAAGAGACAAAAATGCACCTATGGGGATGGTAAAGTAACACTAGGACTAATTTTATAAAGTGCTGGTAGAGAATTTTTTATTTTTTTTGCTGTCCTTGCAAGCTGTTTATCTAATGAAACTCCAAAAAGTTTCAAAAATGTTTGACCTTATTCAGGATACTGACCCCTATGATTATGAAAAGCTTTGTTTTCCTGTGGAGGTTTCATTAGGGAGAGCTTTTTAAATCTTAAACATGTCTGATGAACTTCTACAACAGGGTTCCTCGATTCTGGTCTTTCAGGTTAGGTGTCCTGCACCTTTATATTTTAATACAGCAGGACTTTTTGCTATTATTTGAGTTTGCAAACCATTTTTTCAATGTGTTCCTTCATACTTCTAATTAAATGTAATCGTCATCAGGTTCTTGTCTGAACCGTTAAGCAAACCAAAGCAAACACACACTGCGATGAAGGTAGAAGACATGCAGGAGCACACTGTTTACGGTCGAAATAATCAATGTCTCTGTCAATAGAAGTATTTATTAACGCTTTGTTAAAAAATAAAACATAGGTCCGGGTGTCTCTGTGTGATAATTAAACTTTTGAGCAATGCGAGCTGATAGAATTATGACATCATTAAAAGGAAAGTCAGAAAAATCTGCATCTAACTATTAACAACAGCCATTAGCAGAGCAGTCAATGAACGCTGCTGTGGAGAAGTTTGTTTGGATGTGTAGTAGGAGCCAGGACGATGATGAAAAACTTCAAGTATGTAGGGATCATATGCTTTATGCAAACTGTGTGATCTGTGTGGCCTAGCGCCAGCACTGACTAACACACTATAGGTTGTGAAAGCTTAAATCTGAGGCCTCCGCCTCTGTTTAGAGTCATTTTTTTCTTTCTTTGACATTAATGCATCTCTTTCAAGTCATTCATCTACTGCCTCCTAAATAGTACAATTTTGTCCCTTAAATAGTGTCTCTTTATCCTTGAGGTGTAGATGCACAGCTGAATCTTGTCCATAGGCGCAGGCACTCTAATGTTAAGCCATTTGTCTGCGGAGATTGTTTAGTCTCTACAATGTACAGGCCTGTACATTTCTCACAGCGCTGAACTGCATATAAGACACCCATTCGTCCTTGTTGAGGAATTGTGTCCTTAGGAGGAATCAGCCTGAGAGTTCATTCGGTCTGAACCTCACTGGGATGATGTGATTGGAGAAAATCTTTTCATGTTTCTCAGATGTACGTATAAGAAAGGCCGTTTTGGTCATTAATCGTGTGGTCAAAGAATTTCATGTATTCACCAATGTTTACACACAAGAAAACAACTGCAATTGGTAAATATATATATTTTCTGCAGTTCTCTTCTACAAAGAGAGAGATAAGTTATCAATAGCATGTTACTGCAAGTAAGCATAGTATCGATATGGCCGCTAGTGTTTTTATAGATTCACTCATATGCATTTGCCTAAAAACAGAATGAATAATGGCATCAGAAAATTATCATGAGCTGCTATGGAAGTTTTCTGAGTTCTCAAAGGACATACAACCTCTGCTAGATTTTAATATTTGTATAATTCGTTCTTTCGCTTTTCAAATTAAAACCAAAAATTTAAAATGCAAGATGCATTCGTTTCTTCACTATTTGTTTCCAAAACAAAAAGGAAAAAAAACAGATAATGGGCAGTTTTCTGTTATCCGATTTTGTGCACAAAATTGAAAATGGAACAAATGGATCATGCTGATTATGGATTGCTTATTATCCTTTTTTACTTTTTGATATCAAGCTATTTGAATTGATTTATATGCATTAATCAAGCAGAACACTATGGCAATGGCACACAGGACACTGTTACAAGGCTACATCAATCCAGTCCTGAGGCTGTTACACTGGCTAGATTTAAGGATAGATGAGGATAGACTAGTTTTGATGGCGGTCTCTACAGGTCTTAATGGTTTTGGACCTGAATACACCCATAACCTCCTGTAGCTGTCTGGTTATGAAGCCACCAGATTGCTTTAGTAATCTGGATAATTTCTTTTATCAGTTTCAAGTCAGAACCACACCTGGAGAAGCTGCATTCAGCTTCTATGCTCCACATGCCTGGAAAGATTTAGATCATCTCAAACGCTGTTTATTTACATCTAGATTGAAAACCCACCTGCTCTCAGCTGTATTTAAATTTAAATTAAGTTTTTATTTAGGAGTCCAATTATGCACAGCCTCCAATGCTAGTGTTAGTAAGATTTCTTCTTTGTTTTTCCATTTAAAATTATGTTTTTATTCTTTTCTTTTTTTTTATGCTTTTTTTTCCTTCTGCATCACACTAATGCTTTGTTTAATGTAAAGCACTTCAGATTGTGGACATTATAAATACTATACAAATAAAGCTGCCTTGCTAGCTTTCCTAAAATGTTTTTTTTTGTATTTAAACAGAACCTGCTAGTCATTTGCCAGGTCAATAATAGGCTAAACTACCCCCTTAAACAGGCCCTAATCCATCTACTATGTCAGTATAGATCGAGATCATATCTCCAAGTGCAGGATGACCAAATTTGTGTGTTCAACTTGGTCTGTCAAGTGAGTCAGATAGGACTTGGCAGAGTTGTGCAGCCCTGGAATGCCAATAGGATACCAGGTGAGTTGTGGTGATATATATATATATATATATATATATATATATATATATATATATATATATATATATATATGTATATATATATATAGTTTTATAAAAGTATGACAGTTTTGTTCCAAAAAAAAAAAGAAAAAAGAAAAAAAAAATCTTCACCAATTTTACGCAGAGGTTGCGAGATGCCCAGGAAGAATTCCAGCAGAGCAGTTGCCCAGTGCTGCTGAAGCAGCATGGATGTATGAACAGGAGCTGGGGTTCTCCCTGACTTGGGTATCTGCCTTTGGCTCTGATCCATTTTCAACAGAGGAAGACCAATGCCGTGCTGAGCAGCTATTTGGAGCGAGGTTTCCAGACATATCTGTTTTTAACAATGACTTCAGCGAGTTTCAGGAGGCACTGTTCTACTGGATAAGTGTTGCTGAAAGACATGTGAGATGAATGTATTTGCTGAATGATACTAATAAATGTGAAGCTTGGTTAAAAACTGAATATTTTAATATCAAAAATTAAAGTGTAACAATTATGAAACCGCATTTATTGTAGTAACTGCTCTGAATTTACGGAGAACCTGATACTTGTTTAAAAGCATCAGGTCAAAAACTACTAAGTACTGAAAAAACAGCTTTATGCTTACAAATTAGATGCAGCATCACAAAACTACATTTTATAGAATTTATAGAACAACAAAAACGTTAGTATTGGACTGTATGAAAAAAAAACATTGGTTGTCACTCTAACAGATAAAAATTATGGCAGCAAAAACTTATCCAGTGCAGGCAGTGCCTCAGAGAATCCAGCCAACTCATGGATGCTGCCCTCCCAAGTCCACAGCACAACACATCGGGTAGTGGCTGTTATTCCACTCCATGATGCATGCCTTGCACCCGACCAGGCTTCTGCAGCAGATTGCAAACATGGACTTATCTACTGGACCAGTAGATTGAAAGAAGGCTGAAGAAGTTTAATTTTGCTGACAAATTGTAAGCCGAGCATTGACAGATGGTTGATATGCAGAGGTTTGCCAGCACACAGAATACTTCTGCAGATAATGCACCACAAAGGTAATAACCGATAGGAAAAAGTATGTTTTAGCAAGAAGTAAAAGTTTTCTTTCATCACCTCACAAACTTTTTCGTTGTGGTGCTACTTGAAATTGTGGCTGTGCTGGTTGGACGTCTGATCATCGTCCGAATGGGAAGATATTGCCACGTTTTTGTCATCCGTCAGTTTCTTCATGGACCTCTGACAGATGTTTAGATTCCAAGACAGGTAAGTATTTGTGTTACTGTTCTCATTCATATCAACACACATGAAACACATTTTTATACATAATAAAGTTATAATGTAACTTCTTAAATTACATAATCAAAGTCATGTAACCTAGAACTGCAGCTCTGTCATTTTATAGAATATTATTGATTTTAATATGCAAAGTTGTTTGTGCTACTTATGTATGAAATGTGCTTTATAATTAAAACTTCAATAATTCATAAACCATTGAACCAAATAGAACAAGCAAAACACAATCAGAGAAGGTAACTCAAATAAATAAATAGGTCTTAAATCTCAAATATATATAAAGAAACTAAAAACATTAATCAGTGCCCTCCTCTTGTATTTAACGACCCCCCGCCATTACCTCCATGAAGTTACTTTGCTTTGAAATGTTTTGCATTCTAACTTTAATCTTTTTATAAGCAATAACTTATGTTGTTGTGTACTAACATTGCTATGGCAAGTAAACTAACAATACTGTTTTAGCGTAAATAGCATAGCTTAGGTCAGGGAATTTATAACATGATTGGTTTGTACATAAAAATATAGAAACTGGTGTCTGGGCGAAGCGTATTGTCTGAGGCAGCTCGCGGTGTGCGTTGCTAGGCGCTGCCTGCGTCATCTCCAAGCAAACTTTATGTCAAACCAGATCATATCCAGGTCATTCAACTTGCTTGAGATCAAAAAATAAAATAAAAAAGGATAATGAGCGTTATTTGTTTTTTCCATTTTCAATTTTATGCACAGCCGAGTGTGAAGCGGCCGAGATGAAAATCAGTGCCTCCAAATCCGAGACCATGGTCTTGAGCCGGAAAAGGGTAGAGTGCCTTCTCCGGGTTGGGGAGGATGTGCTGTGAAGCGTGCACTGTACCAGTCTGTTGTGGTGAAGAGAAAGCTGAGCCAAAAAGCAAAGCTCTCTATTTACCGGTCGATCTATGTTCCTACCCTCATCATTGGTCATGACCGAAAGAACGAGATCCCAGATACAACCGGCTAAAATTTGTTTTCTCCATAGTGTGTCTGGGCTCTCCCTTAGAGATAAGGTGAGGACCTCAGTCATCTGGGGAGGACTCAGAGTAGAGCCGCTGCTCCTCCACGTCGAGAGGAGCCAGTTGAGGTGACTCGGGTATCTGATTAGGATGCTACCAGGATGTCTCCCTGGTGAGGTGTTCCAGGCACGTCCCACTGGGAGGAGGTCCAGGGGTAGACCCAGGACACCCTGGAGGGACTATGTTTCTCGGCTGGCCTGGCAGCGCCTCTGGATTCCCCCAGAGGAGCTGGCCCAAGTAGCTGGGGAGAGGGACGTCTGGGCCTCCCTACTGAAGCTGCTACCACCGGGACCCAGATAAGGGGAAGAAGATGGATGGATGAATTTTATGCACAACATTGGAAAACGGCTCATTATCTGTTTTTTCCATTTTGTTTTAAAACAAATAGAAAAGGAGCGTATTTTTGCATTTTAAATTTTTGTTTTTAATTTGAAAAACAAAAGAATGAATGATACATGGATTAGATTTTTCTCTTGAGTTGTCTTTGTTTCAGGACCGTCTGATCTGATCCAGAGTCAACAGAGTGTTGTTGAAGAGAATGAAGGGAAGTAATGTGTTCTCCAGAAATGCACCATCATCTCCACCATCCTGAGTAAGTTAAGTTCCAGGTGGTACTGATTAAAGCAGCGCTCCAGTGTCCACCTTCTGTTTGCATAAAGCACCACGTCTAAAAGCAGGTAATGTGCTCCACCTGACCTTTAAACTTAAAAAAGGATGGCACTTTGATAATTACTCCTACCTCTGATACTTGTTTTCATTACATTAAATATGTATATAAATACTGCATATGAAAAAAAGACATATCATTGAAATTTCATTAAGGTATTACACCAACCCACATATCTCATACCTCTGACTGAAAAAACAGCCACATATTTTGAGTTCAATATTAACAAAGGGCAGCAGAGTCCAAATACTAAACTGACACTATTTCTGACAGTGGGAGGAAGACAGAGGAGCACCAAGAGAAAACCCAATGTAAAGTCATGCAGAGGAATACAAACCCCAGGACCTTATCCTGCAAAGCATATGTGCCACTATGTAGGCCATGCAAAATAATAAAGATGATCATATTCTTTTTTTTTTTTTAGCACACTGCTTATGCATATGGTTCTAACACATACGGAACCACTATTTTAACAGTTCATTCTTGATTTCCAACCTTATTTATTAACATTTTCTCTAAAATGAACCCTTTTTGATTTCCAGGTTTTCTGAGGTTTTACAATGTCTTTACAACTTCACTCAGAAAGAAAATAAGTTAAGGTTGGTTTGAACTCTTCACACTGCTCTATAATAATAGTTATCTTGAATGCTTTCATATCCTTATTCGCAAGTATCTTTGAACATAACTGATAACAAATGCCAAAACAAGCTACCAGTTGAAAAAAGTGCTTTTAGGTAGGCCTATATATACTTCTGAAATGCACAAAATGTATCTGCACAAAATACATCTGTTTTGTTTTTTTAATTACAAAAACAAACCTTAACAAAAAGCACATTTTAGTCTGCTTTCCCTAAATTAGAAGCTGTAAATTACTTGCAAATGACCCTTTTCCATCACATTTATTATTTACACACCATTTACTCTTGGTTTGTTTTATAAATGTTTAGCATTAGCTGGAAGGTGCACCATAATCATTTCTTGTTAAACCATGTAAGCAAGTAAGCCATGGGAAAAAAGCCATAAAGTTTGGAAGAAACCCTAAAGTCCCATATATTGTTACTTAACAAGCTCAGTAAAGCTACACAGGCAGATAATATACAGGTTCATCAAACTGAAAGCCTCCTGAATGCAGGTTAATGAAATGTACTCTAATGGAGGATGAAGAACAGGGGGGAAAAAAAGGAAAAAACTCTAATAATAACAAAGGGGGAAAAAAAAATCCATGCTAGATTACTTTCAGTTTATTTCATTACATGTTACTCATACAAAATAATCTGTACAAAGGCTAAAATAGTTCATAGGCTTTGCATAGAAATACCAGCAATGTAAAAGAAAAACAGGAAAAGCCATGGTGGAATCCACTCTGTCTCTCACACACAGACACATACCAACACACAACTCTGACAACAAGAAGGCTAAAAAAGAGGCGAGATCAAGATCTATACAAAAAATATGGTGTCGATCATCCAGCTCTATTATGGTCTCACCTTCCTTTAGTTCTTTGTAAAAATTATTCATCAATGCCAATTATTCATCTTAAAACTCCACGATCATTAGAAAGAGGCAGGCAAGGAGACCACTCTCTTAAATTAAAGACATTTTGGGATCTGGACTGGCATCACTTATCTTTCCTCTACCTGCCAAGATCTTCAACCACCCCACCCTATAAAACCTGCATCAGTGTTTAAATGTGGCCTATGTAATTGACAGCAACATACATTTGGAATAAATCAGAAGCAAAGAGTGATTAAACGTGAAAGGCAATGACTATACGAAATATCGTTGGATTTAGTGACACACTTTCTTTTATTTAAAAAATAGTTGATTTGGAGAAAAGAGCAGGTGAGTGCACCACCTCAGATAGTGTAGCTTTGTGGCAGGAAGTCACAGGATGATGTTGGCAGGCATCAGTCCATGCCGCCGAGCAGAGAACTCAACATCAAACATGCTGCTTCTGCTGGAGAGCGTCATTTCCACTGCTCAAAGATTCAGTTTCAGCTCAGAAGACGCATTGCGAGCAGAATTACACAAACAGTGAGCCGAAGGTGGTGCAAAAATAAAGTGATTCAAATGAAATGAAACTGCTCAAAGTCTCTCACTGCCACGCAAACCCGGATCGCTGCAACGCATTTTGTCCCCGGCATCTCTGTGACTTACTGACGGATGAGAAAGAATATTTTATGCTTCCTCTGAAATGAAATAAACTACAAGATCAGAATCCAGTTAAACAAGACATGAAAAGCTTACAGATAAAAACAGACATTTACATAAAATTGCCACTGCAAGTGAAGGGAAAACAGCAAACAAATAAAAACAAAACAAAAAACAGACATTTAAAGTACAAGAAAAAGATATGTCTAACTAAGCATAAAAGCACATGGTTTGTTAGAAAATTGAGCTGTCAGTGTTCATATATTCATTTGTGTTCCAGCAACACTGACTTGAATCAGTTGTAAAATAAGCATATATATTTATGTACTGTTTACACATGGGGCTGACACCCTGTGCTGATATAGTAGAGCGACATGAGCTCCGTGGCACAGTGTCACAAAGACGCTTTAGAAACACATAACGGACCTGACATGAGCAGTTAAAAAAAAAAAAAAAACACACTGCAGGTTATAACTGCACATCATAATTTATTCAAAGTAGAACTAAAATATGCAGACAGTGCGTCTCTTTGTGGACCTTACCCACAAGTACGCTATATTACCAAAAGTATTTGCTAAACCCATGCAAATTGAATAACTGAATTTAGGTTTTCCAACAACTTTGATGGTCACTGGTGTAGAGAATCCTTTTTCTATTAAAAAATAGTCTTGTAAGTGGTATAATAGCAAAGTGGAAGCAATTGCGGATAACAACACAGCCACAAAGAAGTACAGTAGCCCGTGTAAAGTCCCAGAGCCTGATTGCTAGATGCTGCAAACTGTGCAGAGGTCACTAACTTTCTCCAAACTCTATGGGACCCTTAGATTAGCTCAGTAACTTTGAGTAGAAAGCTTAATGGAATGGGTCTTCATGGCTGCTGCATCCAGGCATCACCAAGTGTATTGCAAGGTATTACCTGCAGTTGTCTAAAGATGCTAGTGCAGGTTATCTTTTGCAATAAAATGGGCTTTGGAGCAGCTTGGAGAGTATGGTGAGCTGTTAAGTTCCAGTGCAACTTTAAATAATTTAGTAAACTCATACTTTTTATACTCCCAACTTTGCACAAACAGTTTTGTGGTTGACTGATTCTACTTCAAAAATTACTCCTGAACTATAAAAAAAGCAGACTCTATAAAGACAAGAATCAGCAAATATCTATATACATAAAAACACACACGCATATATATATATACATATATATATATATATGTATGTATTTTTCATATATTTTTCATCCACTCTGAATGTATACCATTGCATCAGAATTAAGACAAAAAAAGGCATTTTTGCACCTTGTACAGAAGCGCTGCCAAGACTAATCCCCTGTAGAAAAGAAGAATTAATGGTGTCATCTGCGTACAATGAGATTCAGCGGACCGTCTGTCACGCACGGATATAAAAAGCAGACGAAACTGCCTACACTACAAAAAAAAAGCAACAGTAAAAAAAAAAAACATTAAAACAGCAACGACCAACAAACAACATAACATCACTGGACAGCTGTTGTTGAAATGTCATTTGGCTCTGCCTTCTTAACTAACACAAAGGGAACCCTTACTCTGACAAAAGCAGACAAAGCAAATGTTTGTGGCTGGGTTGAGACACAGTTCACAAACAGAATCTGGGCATAGTATTAGAGCATGTGACAAAAAAAGAGTTATCAGATTTAGAGACTTATTTCCAGCATTTCGGGTCCTTTTGTTTTCTGTATCATCCGTTTATAAAGACCTCTCTATTTAATGTGAGGAAAAGCAGCACAGGTTACCCCCACAGGTGCTACTTTGCAAAGAGCTGAGCTGTTTCTCTGCAGCGTCTGTATGTGGAGTCAGGCGTCTGCAGAGCGAGGTGGTAAATAAGGTAGAACACTGTTGGGTGGAGGCAGCCAAGCTGGGTGGGGGGTGGGTGTGGGGTGGCGGGGAGCTGTACTGTAGAAGCCAATTGTGCATGCACTGTACAGCAGTGGCTGTCTTGCTAAACCCCATGGACACAATAAGAAGCGTTGCTAAAAAGGGCCACATGGTAGATCCTAATAACCTGTCGTTAAAATGATGCAGCCATAAAACCAATTAAAACATGTCAGTTAAAACCCAAGAAGATACAGTATGAAGTAAATAATCTGCTTGGTTAGAAAATGTATGGTAATTACATTTGTCCCCGAATAATCTTTCAGAAATAAACCTTTAAGGGAAAAGAAAAAACTTTTTTGCACCTTTCTGGACTAAATTTAGATTACAGACACAGAGCCTCATGTGGCTCTAATGGGTTATAATCAAGGGCTGCTTTTGAGGTACATGCAGTGAATGCAGGACCTTTGCAAACCCTTTGCTTCCAGAAAAAGTCATTTTCGACAGGTGAATAGCAGGTTTGTGGGGGAGAGCTAGAGGGGATTATAAAGTCATTTATTCAGTCAGCTGCACTATAGGCATCCAGTTTCTTTTATGCACTGTATGCTCAGGCTTTAGCTGAATGGTTGCTGTGAATTAAATGAAAACAGAATGCCACAGATCAAGCAATGCTCCTGTCTCGACCTCATTCTGCCTAGCAAGCGTGTGCAATGCAAACAATACAAATGGGTGGATTATTTAACCAACAAAGGTACTAACTAGGAGACACAATGATGTGTTGCAATAAAAGGTAAGCGCTGCAGCAGCAGAAAACCACAAAGACAGTGCCTCAGACACTGAAAAGGGAAAAGCAAAATAGAAGGATTGAGCCTATAAAACTGACCTTCCTGTGTCCCTGAAGTTTTATGTTTAAATTTCAGTTCATTTATGTATATATTATAATGACTCCAATAAACTGAAGTTAATCAAATGTAGGCTTATTTTATATTTTTAATTTAGACAAGATTTTGTTGTAATAGGTCAGGGAATGTGCAGGCAGCAGCGTTGGTTTGTATAGAAAATTAGAACAGTAAGATAAGTAACCTCAAATAGAAAAGAAAACTTTGTATAAAAAAATAAAAATATTGTCTAAAGGACTAAGAATTAGGAATTATAATCATGACTTTGCTAGAAAATATAGATAGAAAATACGTTGCTAAAATTTTAATGGCAATCTTTAAAAACATTTTAGGGTCCAAGGGACACAGATGGGCCCCTGGTCTTAAAGTAACAGGTTCTTTTTTTATCCTGATTTTAGATCTGATCATCTCTTTAATCAGCAGCCAGATCTGCTCCAGTTTCAACCTCTGACCGTTTCATCAAACGGCATAAAGCGACTTGCTAATTTAACACTGACCTATGTCACTTTGTGCAGGCGTGTTGGTACACTGTAATGTAAAACCTTACTCTACCTTGGAAACTGAGAATGATGCTGAAAGTAAAGCGGTAAATCTTGGTGCGTGCTTAAGTTTTTGCTTTTATAACTTGTCTCTTCATTTTTTTTTCTGTTCCATCTTCTTAAATGTCAAAACAATTTACCCGCAGAGATGTGACAAATACTGAATATCCTAAGCCTCACAGTCGAAGCAGAAACAATCCCCTTCCAATAAAGGTATTCTTCACATCTCTTTATAACTTAAGGAATTTTGTGCAGGAAAGGTGGTGGTGGGGGGGGATTCTAACAGCTGAAGAGTATTTTTGGTCTCCAGGAGGCAGACTGATGCCGGGGCTTCCTGCTGTGCATCAGTGCGTAAACAGACATAAACAAACGTGTCCTACAGGGCATGTTGCCATACCTATCTGTCTGACTTTGATATGCCCTCCCCACACCATTCTTTAGGCTGCATGAAAAGTAAGCTCAGATGAAATATGTGAACCTGCAAACCAAAGGTGTGACATTGTAATGAGCAGGAATGTCAAACTCATTGCTTCCTGACATGTGGGAAGAGAATCAGGGTGCAAACAGAAAAATGGAGGCATGGCTGAGTTCAGGCAGACTGAATAGATGAGAGCTTAAAGCGAAAGCCTCTAGGTTCTTCCTGCCAGCACAATTGATGGCTGGAGCAGTGAAAAAAACATGTCTGCTGTTAGCCTTTTCTCTCTCTGATCCTATTTTTCTTTACCCCTTCAGAAATTTGGACTGAATGATCAAACAAAGACACAGAGCTAAACACACAAACAGTCTATTCTTTAAAAAAAACAACAACTTTATCACCCGGATCCCTTGAGACACCGACAGGTTTCGTGGAGCACTAATAAATGACAGTTTAACACTATGAATGTTGCGTCAAAGGGGAACTTGAACACAGAAATGTGGGTTCATGGACAGAGCTGTGAACTAAAGTTTGTAACCCTGCAGATTCTGCATGTTTACATGATTCTACTCCAACACATTTCCTTTTTCCCAAAGTCCTACAGCTCAGATAAAAAATAAAAAAAATCATGGATCACAACCCGAAATGCATACGAGCAGATCACAGGGGCACTGATAATTTTCATAAAAACAAATCTAAAACCTAAAAAACTAAATTTCAGAGACAGGTAAGCCAGTGAAGTAAAAAACTAACATGCCATATTGGGTATTGATCCATTTACAAGGGAAAATGGGGTTTTTGTGTCACTAAACATTAATAAAACCTCCAGAACGGAGGAGAGGAGTCTCTGTTTTCATTTCATGGGTTTTTCTTTGCCTTGGAGATGCTGTATGGGCATTAGTTCAGTCTTCATTGTCTCAAAAAACAACTTTCCTTCCAGCAAAATGTTAGTCAAAGCAAAAAATAAACAAAGCAAATGTCATTCATAATAGATGTTGTTTTCTTTCTTGCCAAAAGAAGGTGTCCCTTCAGTTCCAGTTGTGTTGCTCTTTGGCAAAATGAATGATAGGTAGAGAGAGAGCAGGAAAGGTGCAGGAACACAGCTGAAATCTGTACAGGCCAAGGAAGGGGGGGCGGCGAAAATGCTTTACAGTCATTGTAAAGTGAGAGGGAAAGCATGGATGTTTAAATCAGTCTCATCCCATTAGGCAGGAGCGCATCTGCTTGAGGTTAGGCGTCGTACTTCTTTCCTGTTCTGTGGATGTGGTGGAACAGCGTCATAGAGAACGCCATGCCCAGGAGCTGCAGAGAAAAAAAGAAGGAAACTGTAAATAAGTGACTTTAGGTAGAGTTACTCAATTTATAGTTGAATCCAGTTATTTTATAACTGCCTAGTTTTATTTTGCACAAAAACACTATTAGTTTTAGCTTGGTTGGGATGATTAATATTACATTTGTTTATTAAAGGCCTCGAATTTAAAGGAAGAACTTTTCAATATATTTTCAGACCTTTGTTTTCTTAATGAGACCAGGTCATACTGTACTCTGCCTTTAAAGATTGCTATGCGATTAGTTTACTCTGGTTGCATACAAAGACTATCCAATTAAATTCCAGCTTGCTGTTGCATGATGAGTTTTGATGAGGTCGACACAACTGGTCTGCTGACCAGCAGTGTCCACTAGACAGCCACTGAAACCTTCTTTAAGTAGTGTTGGCCACAGAAGCTCATTGTTAGAGGCGCTAGCTGGTCAGAGAGAGGAAGAAAAATCTATGCAAGCTTATCCGAGTTTGTAGGAGGTTTAAAGATTTACATATTTCAACTGTAGGCAGATCTTTAAGAGACACAACCATAACCAGCAGCGTCGAACCTGGGTCAAGGAGAAAAAAATCTAAAACGCGGTCCAGTGGTCATACACCATTTTTGGGATGAAAATAAGTTTATTATTTCATTTAGAAACTGAATTTCTGGTGTCCAATTTCAAGTTCCGTTGTGAAGCTTCAACAGTCATGATTTATTCTTTATTTATTATTTTTTCATACTTTTTTTTCTCCACATGGTTTGTAAGGTTTAAAGTTGCCATGCTTCCTTGTGCCAAAGAGATGCTGATTTCATTCCAGTTGGACTTGGTACATACCCACAGTGCAAAATGGACAAATTATAAACCTTGTAGAATCTATGGATTCTTGCAAGAGGTAAATTGACAAATACAGGAACCAACTGCGCTTAAACTCATAATCTTAAAGCACATTCTGAACACCACAGAAGAATCAAAGGTAAATGTCCTCCATGCTAGACCTCTTTGATGCAGCAATTCATGTAAAGGAGCCCAGAACAACTTGGAGCAGATATGGAGTTTCTGTTCAGTATGCCCCCATTTAAGGGTTATCATTTTTCTAAATGGTCTATTGTAATATTTGATTTTAAGGGAAAACTTAAATGTGGAGTTGTATTAACTGTGAGCCACAACCGTTAAAATAAACAGAAATGCACATTTGGTAGTTAATAAGCCTGTAGTTAATACTTCTATAAAACAGAGGATGCTCTTTTAGGTAAAAATTCAGAGAATAATAAACTTTGTAATTGCTGCTGAGCTGCAGATGAAGTTTGATGTATTTAATTTCTATTCCTTAGGTTTATTCGTCCTTTTGATGCCCAATAAACACAAAAGTTTCGGTCAAGATCTGTCGTATTTGTGCATCTTTCAAATGCGAACCTTGGATTTTTGGTGATGGAAATATATAGCGTCCACAAGCATTGAGTGAATGAATCAAATTGAGATGCCTGTGAATCAGTCTGTAGCCATACCTTTGAAGTATTTATAACCCATGATGCTCCAACATCAAACACAGTCACAAGGCTGTTCCTAAAACCATTACCTTGAAATATTTGTATGAAAGATAAACTGTATTTTGTTGAATGGGCATTTGGCTCACAACAAGAATTACTAGGATTGATTTTATATGACTCTTTTAGGTATAAAATAAGCTACACATCCTTCCAGAATCAGAATCAACTTCATTAGCCAAGTTGGGGAACAAACAAGGAATTTGACCTTGGTTTCCACTGCTCACATGGTAATGCTATTAGTTTGTTTGCATGTCATAGTAGTGCAGCCTGTTTGTTAGTGTCCCAGCAGAGTAGCTGACTTCTCTAGCTGTAAGGTGTTTATTGTGTTCATACCTACGGTGTGACTAAGGCCAGGGATCTTTCTAAATGGAGTTTGCATAATCCAGCTTCTCTTCTCTGTAAAGCGGTCTGTATAAACTGGCCTAACGTGTGCATCCATGGTTGTTATCCTTTGTGTGTCTGTCTCCATGTGATTGATTGATTGTTGGAGCCTGTCAGGGGTGTATCTAACCAATGAAACCTGCTTGATTTGGCTGAATTGATGTTTGTTTTTTATTATCCCAAATCATTAACTTTTTATGAGAATCGAAATCAATGGATATTGGATGTAAAATGGAATTTCTCAGATGCAAATAGGATGAAATTCAAGGGAAAATTTGGGCTGGATAACTTCTGTTTTGTCAGCACACAGCAAAAAAGCTAATAGATTGTAGTTTGCATGGATAAAAAGCAGAAGCTAGTGGGATCTAAAGGTACCACTTGGCTAAGAGGTTAATTACAAACTACTGAACTGATTAAGAGTCAACCAGTTTGTTTACATAACATATCCTTGCTGCTTAATTCCTTTTGAAAAAAAGATAAACAGTTTTCAGTCATGCTAAGTCTGCATCTAGTTTGGATAGTTAAATTATACACCTTTGGCCATTCATTTCGGCATCTTGATTTTATTGTTTCCCCATCTCTTTGTCATGTTTCTGAAGTGGCAGTGAAATGACATAATCTTTGCGTTTGACATCTGATTCTTAAATGAAAACACTGTCGTAAATACTGTGATGGACCTGATTTGTATTCAAGGCGATGCTACACTCAGATCTCTGTTTCTCTATGACCAATCTATTTCCTAAGCCAACTTCAGCTTATAAAGACTGCCCAAGCACACGTGTACTAAAGACACCATCTACAAATATAGGTTCATTTTGAAAACACAATGCATTCCCTTTGAAATATAGCAGAGTGCATTCGATAAAACTGGAAGTCCCCTACCTAACTAGCAGCATCAATTAGAGGAGCATACAAAGCTAAAAAGAACTGAATCAGATTTACAAACTTCTGATAAGCGAGACAGGATAAATACAACCTTTCTCCATAGTGGTAGCAGATTCATTCTAATGCATGTGCATTAGAAATTTCTACTGCAAATTGAGAAGGAAGATCTATATATGTAGCTGATAAGGACTAACCAAAAGAATAAAGTCAACAAACTACTGAATTGAAGCAAAAGTTGTGTTGTGTTATTAAAAACAGCACTTGCCAGAACCCAAGCAAAGTTTCCTTTATTTATTAACTTGGTTTGCAACCACTTTCTACAACATTACTTATTTCTTTTTTTATAGATGTGGACTTTTGAGGTACTTGACTCCCCTTTGCAGACTAGGCTAAAAGTTAGCCTACAAGATATAAATTACCTTAACCTCAACCTCAGAGTTCAAGCACAACTGTCCTCTAAGGACATCAACTATGTGCATAATATTAAAGAAGTCAACAAAGAGATTTAATGGCAAGGACACCTTGCTCTAAATGAACCATGGACTCAAGGATTAGGAGTATTTCCTTGCCTTGAGCAAAGTAAGAGGCATATTAAGGAGAGAAGGGGAGATAAAAAAAAGGAGATCCTTTATCAACAAGCAGCAAAACAGAGGATGGATTCTGTAGTATTAAGAGGGATGAGTAAATAATATATAACAAATACAGCAGGGTGTTTTGAGGTTCTTCCACAGCATGTGCCTTTAAGGCTTCAATAATGAAAAGAAAGGTAAGAAACTGTCAGAAATGTAAGGGGTGGGTGGCAGAGATTAAATGGACTAAACAGGAAAAGGTGCTGCAGAAAGAGCTACTGTTGCAGAAGCTTCCCCAAAATAGAGCTCACGTGGACAGAGGCGTGAATTTAGAAAATCCAGGCCAATCAAACTTTCTCTAAAGATGGCAAAAAGAAGAGAGACCATATCAAGTTCCCACTCTGTTCTAATGCAAGAATGTATTGAACTCCAGTTGCAGGCATATTCCTGTCAATAATTTCCAAGGCAATGAAGCCCTTTGGGCAAGCTATTAAAACTATAAAGCAAAGCAGGTACTGTGTTGCCATTTTTACTTATCAATATTTCCTTTAAATGCGTGACATTTAACTGTTTCTATGTAGAAGTCTTAGTAATAAATCATACAGCAACTGAAAAAAATATATCTAAAAAAATATACCCATCTTTTGATCTACAAACAAAGCAGAAACTCCAACACACTGATTATTTATGACACAGGGCACAGTCTTATCCGTCACAGTCAGTTTCCCAGAGAGAGAGAAAAAAAAAAAGAGAAAAACAGAAATATAGATTTTCATAAATGTTATCGAATTTTACCACTGCCATATTTTCTCTGTTGTTGCCTTTTTCCCCAATTATCAGTTAAAAGCCAAGTTTTAGTATCAAGGACAGACAGCCTGAGTAAAAATGTAAAATAATCATGATTTCAGTGAGGAGAAACAAATCCAAACCAACATGGTCCTATGTGAAAATATAATTCTAATCCTCATTAAATCCTTAATTAAATGCAAATAACCACATTTAATGATAAACTTAAATCACGCTCAATAGCCACATGCCTTATATTCACACCTAACGTGATTGGAGCAGCAAAAAAGCGCCTGCTGCTTCATTTTTGATGCTTTTATATTAAAGGCATTTTGGAGCATTTTCACAAATTTTTAAAAGATCTGCCCTCTCTACTTTATAAAAATTGCACATGCACAACCCTGTACCCGCTGCAGAGAGGAAACGCCTATTAAAGGCCAAGTCCAGTCAGCAAGGAATGATCAATATATCATTATCTATAACTAATACTAATACGTTTACGGTGATTTAATGAATTTAGCATTAGTGTTCTTTGAAAAATGGATGTCTCCAGTAAGCACAGCTAAATAAAAACTACTTTTAATTAAAAACACAGATCATTTATTGAACAGCATGTAATCATTTCATTTTCATAGTACTTTCAGAAGTTTGAATTCTGAACACGACTGAAATTTTTCTTTAAACAAGTGCAAGAGCATGGACAAACCCATTTCTCATCTTGCACGCTCTGTTTAAAAGTTGCTGTTCTCATAGCTCATACAAACTTACTGTGCCTTCATTTCCTTTAATTCAGGTGCAATTTTGAGAAATCATTATTGCCCAAAGTTACTTGTAGTACAAGGAGATCTTTCCAAAAAAGTTAAACAAACGATTTGGACTATGTAACAATCTGGACTTTGTTTCCAGGGCTGAAGATGGTTCGCATCCAATCAAGGAAGCTTTTTCAATTCAAAACGTCAGAAATATCGTTGAGTTCAAGGCTTTATACAGTAGCCCAACAAAGCCTTGTTTTTGACATTTTGAATAAAAAAAAAAAGCTTCCTGGATGGGAAGAGGGGATTAGTTCTAGTTACATCAGCGGCACTTGATCACAACCAGCAAATGTCTGACTAGCTGGTCAGTTTTCACCACTTCAAGAATGGGTTTACTTTTTTAACATCTCCAGTACCAACATTTTCAAGGAAAGTTACTATATATTTATTTAGGTCTTTACATTCATGCTTCTTTTCTCTGAAGTTATAATGTGTATGATGATTTAGATATAAATGTTACAAATAACAAACAAACAAACAAACAGAAGACCTGCAACAGGGCAAATCAGTTTCATGTACTGCCCAGTGATCCTGTCCTTATTGGTGCTCCAGCCATACAGAGTTGTATACATAGATCACACTTTTGGCTTCATTGGTCCATAAACAGGGCAGTTAAGACACTCTTATTAGCTACTGAACCCATTTAGTTGTCCTTTCATTGGCCTTTTCATTTATTATTAAAGCAGGATCAAGGGATTTGTTGTTTATTGATGAATAGTTACAGTTATTGTTTGTTTAACAGAAGAGCTCAATATTTATTTCAAGGTAATTTCATTCATCTCTTCATTTACTTAACTGTTTCTTTGCTCAGTGCTGAAATCCTGATTTCTTTTAAAAGTCAAACACCTACTTGTTTATAACTGCCTTTGACTGTTAAAGGGAAACTAAGTTTATTAGTTTGTGGTCCAACTGTTTGAGTTTTTCTACTACCTGCTTTTATTATATTTTACTTGCATTTATTCTTTTTTTATTTACCTTCTATTTTATTGTCTCATTCATGTAAAGTACTTTGAATTGTCTTTGTACTAAACTGTGCTATATAAATAAACTTGCCTTGCTCTACATTTCAGGGAATTAAATTAAGAGCAATATCTGTCTAGTTAAAGTAAATGTTATCTTAATGTTATTTTAATTTCCTTGTTTTATTTTATTACTATTTCAATGATACTATAAGTTCAAGTGTTTATTATTTTTATTTACAACAGAATAAAACAGTATGCTTAAATAAATAAATGGTAAGAAAATAATTGTTCTGATAAGAATTCAAGGGAAATATTATTTGTTATGGAATTTCAGATGTAAAAGGCAAATTAACGCATAAAGGTACAAAAAACAGAAACAAATATATTAAAAGTTAGATAAGACAGCAGCAAAGAAAAATACACCTAAAGAGACCCCATTGTGCAGTTATTAAAGAATGGGTTTTAAATAAAAAATGTCGTATATACCATTGTCATACATAACGAGCCAAAATGCATGTATACCAAAGTCCTGTTAAAATGGATCTAGTCCCATCACTAGCAATCAATCACAACACCCTTTTTTCAACAACAACACCAGAATATTAATGCCCTAAATGCCCAAAGCTCCCACAGGCTTATATGCACTTATGCCTGGAGATGGGAGTGGAAGAGTTGTCTTGAAACATCCTGCTGTCTCTGGTGTATCAGACACATCGATCATCAGAGGACTTTATTTGCACAAGTCGATAGAGTCATGCATGACTAAATACTGATTAGGTTTGTCTTTGCTAAGAGGAGAACCAATTACTGAGTCACCAGCAGATATTTTGGACGCAATGCCCAGCATGATGTCTTTAACAACTCTTCTTATTTATACGAAAAGGGAGGAATAAAGCTGTCCTCATTCGATCTAAAAAGGCAATCTGTGTAAGCATCTAGGTTTTATTTGTAGATCTCAAAGGACTGGGAGACGACGGCAAGGCTCAATAAGTCAGAGATGTGTTTAAGTTAAGGGCAAGGCCGTTTAAAGATTTAAAGGAGAGCTGTAGGATTTTAAAATCAATGCAAAATCTAACATGGAGATGGCAGAAGGAGAGAAGTGAGAGGGCAATGCGATCATATCCCTTGGTCTCAGGAAGAAGTCAAGCAGCTGCTGAACCTTTTAAATATATAAGTAACTAAATAAAAAAAATTGGAAGAAGATGCTATTTAATATGTTGGAGCATTAAAACTAATGTAAGTGTCAAAAATTCATCAGGTTCTAATTCTGAAATATCAGCAAAGTTAAGAAATATTGATAGAGCTCTTCAGGATTTAGACAAGCTGGAAAAATTGTTTTGAAGCTAAATTAGGGTATTTAGCAAATAATCTGTTTAATCTGCAGACTAAGGGAGGTTAAAAATCAGCTTTGCAGCAGAGTGATAAAGTGGTTTGCACTGTTGTGCAAGAAAGTCCAGGGTTCTGTGTGTAGTTTGCATATTCTACCACTGTCTTTGTATATTTCCTCGGGGTGCCACAGTTTCTGCTACCACTACAGACATGCTGGTCAGATCAGCCATTAATGACAGTTTGCTCAGTCGCAGCAGCTCAGGCTAATCCTTCCTCTGATTTGCAAAAATTTTGTTGTATCTACCCTGTATGTATGATCACAAATAAAGCTTCATATCTTCATCTCGGTTTTTCTTTGAGAGAGTAAAAGCAGCTTTAACTGTGATATAATTGCATTGGTATCAACACATTTCTCTAAAATATATATTCTAATAAAATATGGACAAGAAGCCAACATTTGGAAATATTTAAACACCAAATTGTTAACATCCACCTTGTTTTAAGTAATCCTTGCCTTTTTGCATAACCAAGTGGAAAAGCAAACAACCAAGAAACTGTAAGGCCAAAGCTAAAACCCTATAGTTTCTGAAAATATTAATGAAAATAGTGTGGCTAAAACACAGCCTAAACTGCATCAGTTCAAAGATTACCTAATTTTTTTTTATTCTCAAAAATAATAGGGCTTTTTCTTTTAATACCAGGTGAGTGTTATTAAATTAAATTTATTCTACATTACATCAATCATAAATGCTGAAAATTTCAGAACTCTAGGAATAACAGTGTCAGAGTTATGGGACTTTTAACTTTTGGTGTCATCAGCATCTCCAAACCTCTCCTAATATCCCAAATTACTCCAACTTGTGCTAATTGCTTTCACACAACAATTACACCCATAAAATCCCATTGAAGCATTTTGATGACCACAACATTTTTTTGAAGCATATATGTTTCTCTGTTTCTAACAGATTAATCTGATGATCTAACCGTGTGTAATGATTCAGTCTCTGCTGCGCCCATGTACTGTTAGGAAAGGCAATATATCAGGTCTGCATTATTCAAATTAGCCATGCTTACCCTTGTTTAAAACCATTGGCTACAAAGCAACACATTGCATACGGCCTTAACCAATAGCAGCCAGACTTTTATTTGGCATAATATGAATGGAGTCTGTGCGTAATGGTGTGTTCAGACCGGGTGCGTTGGACGCGGTTCACCGCTCTGCATTTCAGATGCACAGTGTTTGCACCCTTGACCGCATCATCAAAAAGGAGCTTCAACTGCGTGAAGTTGACACCCCACCAATGTGAAAAAAACTCAGCACTGCACTTCATTAGTGCACAAACGGAATATAAACAATTTAAGACAAAGATAACCTGCAAAAAATGGAAATCTAAATAAGTAATTTTTGCTCAAATTAAGTGCATTTTTTTCTTGAATTGAGGAGGTAAGTGAGACACTTTGCCAATGGAACAAGACAATTTACATTTAAAATAAGACAAAAACAATTGCTTTGTCTTATTTCAAGTGTATATTATCTAATTATCTTATGTTAGGAGTAAAGATACTTATTCCACTGGCAGATCCCCTTATTTACCTGCTCAAATTAAGGGTAAATACACTTAATTTAAGACTTTTTTTAACTTATTTCTAGATGTTTTTTTGCAGTGTATGAAGCAGAAGCTTTATTTTAAAAATTATAATTTTAAATGCTGATTTATTTTCTATTTATTGTGCATTGGTGATTGTTGAACTTGGTGGTTGAATTGTGGAGAATTTATTCCTTCTAAAGATGCATAACATGTCTTTATTGGTAAAATGTTAACCATGGTTTTTTTCATGCGTAATGCTGTGTTCATTGAAAATACACACAACAGGTCAGCGGCGGGCCGGTGGATTTTAAGAGGTTAAAACTGTAAAAAAACAAGAATTAAAAAACCCCTAAAATCTGCATGAAGTTATTACATAAAAACTTACTGCTGAATAAAGCCCAGAGGTCCAGTCTGGATAGTTTCCAGGATGTGGTAGGACTAAATCGTAGTGAAATTGAACTCTAATTATCGAGGGTAATGAGTTACAACTGGGTCAACAGGCAGTTGACCCAGTAAGAAGAACAAGACTGAAGCTGGAGCAGGATTCTCATTATATTTTTAGGAATAAAATGGAAGCTCTTGGAAGCTCAACACAGAAAGACGAAAAGGAGGAGGGGCTTGGGACTTCTTTGTTTCTATGTACACATTTGGTTTGACTTCAATCTATCAAAAACACACAACAGCACTGATGTGTCTCATATCAGTCAGACTTAGACGTATTTAATCTCCACAAAGACAGTTCCCAGATAAATGCTTTTACCTCTCAGATGCTGCTGTTGAGCATCACCCTAGAAAACAACCTAAAAACCACGAAAAACTTTATTTCAGCTGGTAGAATTGGGATGGATATAAGGCACTTCTTATGACTAGAAGAGAAACGATACTATCTGAGGAATATCTATCAGCCTCCTTTCTGACGCTTTAATCTATGACTTCCTACCTGCCTCTCTGCATTCAGTATCTTGGCTTTCCAATCATCTAAGAGCTCTTTCTTACCTGACTGAAACCTCCTTGGCTCAAAGCCATGTGGCTTTGAATCTTCCAGACAGGAATAGAGAACAGAGCAGCAATATTTCAAGATGTGTGGGAGCCCTGAACGCCCACAGAGCTAAAGCTTCATAGCTTTCTCGATCGAACGAGATGGCACAGGGCTGCTGGATGCACACTTTCTTTTTCTTTTTTTACCATGTTGCAAGACAGATGCAAAAAGATAAAAGAGCAATCGGGAAGGAGAAGAAAACAATTTTTTTTTACTCCCACCTGCACCACCAAGATGACCATGCCTATGGTTCCCAGTAGAAGCTTGTTGTCATCCAGCCATTCCTCCACTTTCTCAAAGCAGCCCTGTATTGCAAAACAAAACAGAAACTTATATATATATATATATATATATATATATATATATATATATATATATATATATATATATATATATATATATACATATATATTCTGATGGATAAATATCAGATTAGGCAAAGTTACACATAAACTCAGTGTAGGATTGTGGGAGAAAATCTGAGCAGATGTAAGGCAATTAATGCATTCTTTAACACAGATTGGGTCACTAAGTGTCAGAAGATGATTTTGAGAATCATAATGATGCAACCTGGAAGGTGTATGGAGGGCTAAATAGGGTGGTATTAAATAAATGTATCATGAAAAAGCCTCAGCACTGTTATTTCAGTAGAACCAGGCTGAAAATGTTTGGGAACCCCTAATATAGCAATTTTCTTCTGCTGTAGTCTCAATCAGAAGTCCCTCACTGTGAGGTGAGGGATTTAACTTTGGTTTCAATGGTAAGGAGATGCTCCTTCTTGAGTGGGGATCTGGAAGCAGAAAATGGAACCAAAGGAAATAATCAGGCAGCTGTTTCCTCTGGGCAGGATTACACACAAGCTTTCAGGGATGAGCTTTCCCACTGGACCACCTCATTGTCTGCCTATTCTCAGTTTGGCAGTTACATTACAGCTTTTAATCCTTTACCCTGGACCTGCTAACAAACCACATGCCAGACCAAGTAGGAAATTAGAGATGTAATGGGTTGAGGACGTTGTGCTGCGACAGCAGTTGTGAAACAGAAAAACGGCCCATAATGACAGGAATTCTGCAGTAAAAGTAAAACGGGTTTGAATGGACACAATCTGTAATGCAATCAATGAGCTTGTGGAACAAATATGCAGTAAATGTTGGATTTGATGTTGCATGTGTATCAGGTTGCATGACAGATACTTAAAACGAGATAAAGAGCTTAACAGCTTACAATGCAAAAGCATAACACTTTAAATGATTTCCAAAATTTGTCAGGCTCTTTTTGTGCTCTCTGGAATAGCTTTTTCATCATTTTGTGGTCACTTTCTGTGCAGATGTTGCTCATTTTATCTTCCGTGCCCTCCTTGGATTCTTCTCTGAGCATATTGTTTGTGTGCTTTTTGTCCATTTTTGCATTCCTTTGTCAGTAGTATTTTTCCCCCTCCTTTTGTAGCTGCATTTGCTGTGTGCATCTTTGTTCTCTGAACAATGGGACAAGAATTGCACTTATTCATGCACATCTCATACATCAAAACACCATTGAAAGGTAATCTATTTTAGTAACTCAACTGAAAAGGAAAACTCATAAACTGTACAGAATGATTGGACACACGAGGACATCTTCATAGTATTTAATATTAGTAAGCGTTGTTTTAATGCAAATATGTTCTGTTGAGGCCTACACAACCAGCTGCCGAGGTCACTGACACCTTCTACAAAGACGAAAAGTGACAAAAGGGTGCTAAATGTTTACAGTTCTCGATCCAAGCATATTATTAATGGTCAGCTTGGTGAAAGAGAAAAGAAAATTGTAACCAAGATATACAAAAAGAGCAGTTGGTAGGTAAACAAAGCACAACTTAGAGTCAGTCAGAATTTCTAAAACATTGCATATACAATAGATGTATCCAATGCATGGACTAAAGCTGTCATATTCTTCACCTCTTATTTCTTTTAAGCTGCTTCTGAAGCAGAGATATGAGGAAGATAATTTATACTTGTCTGGAAAAGAGAGACTGCTCACTGGTCCAAATCTGGCCAGAAATTACCCCTTTAGAAGAATCCAAGTTGCTTGCAGTCCAGTGTGAAGTTTTCACGGTCAGTGATTATTGGAGGAGCCATGTTATCTGCTGGTGTTGGTCCACTGGGTTTTATCAGATCCAAAGTCAGAGAGGAAACCTCAATGCAGAGCACTTTGTGCTTTTTTCTGCTGACAAGCTTTGTGGAAATGCTGATTTCCTTTTCTAGCAGGGCTTGGCCAAAAGTACCTGGCTTTAATCTCCACAGTAACTTCACTAAACTAGTCTGATCAGAAAGCTTAAAGAAATGCAATTTCAGTCTTCTATGTAAGGTACTGTTACGTGGTTGATTGACAGTAAGGTCTATTCTATTCTATTTTGATGTAAACCCATAGAGAATCTGCAGGCTTTGGTCAGGAGAGGATTACAGACATCAGAATGATGAAACCCTGAGTTAAATCCGAGTTAAAAACTCATATATTTAAAGTTGACCTTGATTGTTAAATATACTATACGCTGAAAGATATAATTTTTGTCTGTAGTCCAACTTTACTTTCTTTTATTAGATAAATCCAGAGTACTTTGGGGTTTTTTTCTATCAAAGAAATCTCCAATATAATAGATTTTCCCTACCTTGGAGCTCTCCGTTAAAGCAGCCTGTGCTTCCCGAACACCTCATCTATGCCATCTGGCATTGTGCCATTATTTCATGCAAAAGGAGCCCAGACAAGTACTGAGAGCATATTTTGCTCATACAGTAAAGTTGGGTTTCATTCCCCAGAAAATAATCAAATAAACAGAGATGTAATTCAAATGTATCATTCGGTATTTAATTCATTTATGTAAAAATGTGTTGAACCTTTTACTGAAATGAACAAACATGTAGTTGATATTGTTATAAAGTAGTGCAGGCTTGCCTTTACGTCACTGGGAACTCACCCCGTTCCAGAACATGTTGGTGGAGTTACGGCCACAGTTTTGGTAATGCTCTTGGCAGCAGCGGTCAGGAACCACTTTCTCCCTCAGGGCGTCGTGCCAGTCTGTGTACGCTATAACACCGCAGCACTTCCACTGTGATTGACACATTCAATTCAAAACAAACATAGTTAACACAATCCAAAGAGACCTGGGATAAACTTGGTGGTAAAACACATTTTTATTGGTTTGTTGGTCATAAATAATGGAAAGGAGACTGCTTCACCAGCCAGTTTAGAATTTTTTCAAATATTATATTAATGGTACAGCTACAAGTCTGAAAATGCATTAGCTGGAATATTTCAGAATAACTTTGAATTTAGGCGTTTAAACATTGATGTTAATGTTTCCAGTCCTTTTGTAATGTGCCGACCTCTGCCTGGATGATGTTCCATGCGTTTCGAAGGCCTATGTTGTTTTCTGAGTTGTAAAGGGCCAGCCCATCCTTCAGGTCCTGCTTAGCATTCTCCCTCACCTGCAGATAAAAAGAAAACATTAGCCTTTCGGCAGAGTGTTCGTCTCAGCGAGGGCAGTCATTTGAGCACCGGCTTTCCACAGAGTCTTTATGTGGTGTTCAGATTCAAGAAGGCAGTGTTAGCTTGAGTGTTTGCAGCTCTGCATCCACATCTCTTACTCTTTTCAAATCATCTTCCTTTTAATATAGATGTAAACAATTCTGCTATTACCCATGTTGTGCAGCGAGTGCTTTTAGAGGATGTCGAGCAACTGCAAGAAAATTGTTTTTTTTTTCATGACAAATAAGTGTTTTTACGAAAAGTACCAAGCACATTAATGGTGAAATGCAAAAAAAAAACCTTTGCAACAACTGTACAATGGCAATAAAACAAAAGCAAATTAAACGGAATTTCGGTAAGCACCTAATGCTTCTTTAATTGTGTTTAAATAGATGAGACTATATTTTCAAAAAGTATAGGGTTTACAGATTTCAGATTTCAGGAAGGATTATTCTTTGATACTCTAAAACAGCAGAGTGTAAATTTGAAAGAAATCATTAAAACTGCTGCATCTGAAATCCGCCACAGTAAGATCAGCTGTTAAACATTTGATTTAAATACTTTATTTCATGTTTGCTCTCCTTCTGCTATTATTATTTTTTTTTTCAGCACTGCAATGTCATGCTCTAGGATTAAGTTTGAAATAAATATAATTCATAGGTAGAAGTCAGTAAGCACATTTTGATGACATTAACCTGACTCCATTGACCCTAGCTCTGTACTGCTGCATTTTAGAGGAAACCGAAGTTCTGTAAAAATCTGTCAGTAATCTCTATAACACGAAATGCTGCCTGCATTTTCTATTACTAACTTAGTGCAGTGACTGTCAGTGATGGAGAAGAACACAGGAAGCAGTGCTCAGGAAATACATCGACGTGAGGCAGTGTGATCCCTGGAGATAAAATGTAACAAGGCCTGTTTCCTTCTGTGTCCATATGCCAAACTCAGACTCATCTATTAGATTGCCAGATAGAGATGCATGAACTGTCCCTCCAGAGAACATGTCTCAGCTGCTGTAGAGTCCAGGGGCAGCTTGTTTTACACCACTGCATCCGACACATTCAGCTTGTTGATGTTGAGTCATGGATGCAGTTGCTCAGCCATGGGAACCTATTCCATTAAGCTCTCTCTGCACTGTTTTTATGCTAATCTACAGTAAATCTACAGATTGGAAATCAGCAGCTACTGACTGCAATAAGGTTGGAGATATCAGTGCATTTTCTTCTCAGCTTTAATGACCCTACTATTTCGAGTTGCTGTCTTGCATGATTTTACAATAGAAATCAGGTAATCTGCAGCTTTTAGATGCTCACAAGAACGAGGACTGTAGTTTTTATTTTCTATCTTTCAGGCAACTGACAACTATTTTTTTGGTAACTACTCCTATTCTATTAGTTTTACCATTGCTGTTTTCTTTTCTGCCTATTTCATGCTTCATATGTGTTTATTTGTTTTGTGTAAAGCACTTTAGTCACCTGGATGTGTAAAGCTCTCTATAGAACGTTCCATTGATGGCATCCTTATGGTACTAAGATGGAATTAACTGAGCTCAAGAGAGCGACCCCTTCTAGTTGCTGGATTTTCAACAGCTATATTCATGAAATTGACAGGAACACCTGAATTTGATGAATGTCAGAATAGCTTTGCTAAGGCGGTGTATTTCAGTAAAAAAAGGTTCAATGTCTTGAAACAATTCCAAACATCTCAGCAATTCTACTTGAAGATTAGAGGCTGGGTTTGCATGGTTGATAGTGTTGTTCCTAGGTTTGAATTGAAGTCGGGCGTCTTTCTGCTTGGAGTTTGCATGACCATACCAAAATGTGACTAAAAGGTAATTTGGTCTGTGCACACTCCCGTTCCTGGCACTGTTGTTTGTCTCTGCATTGGTCTGTAACCAACAAAGAACCCTGCAGGGTGCACCCAAACTCTCACCAAGTAAGTGCTAAAGAAAAGCAACAGCTGCTGCTCCTCCATCCCCAAAAACCCTGCAAGGACAAGCAGGTATAGAACATAGGACGAATGCATGTATACCCTTAGTCCAGTATTAAGCGTGAAATGTTCAAACATTCACTGTACTGTAAGCATTACTATGGTTGAAATGTAATGTTCATTATTTCTGCAAAACTTTTTAGTTCTTTAAAGCCACAGTGGGGTGTTCTAAGAAAATTGTTGACTTAGCTTACAAAATTGGAACAGGCACAGCTTCTAGGTCCCTCTCCCTTTTTCTGTATGACGCTACAGTCCTCCTTGAACAACACCACAATATGCATGCAAGTAGGCGGGGCTAGCAATGATAGCCGATAATAAGCCCTGGCACACTAACTGGTAGGGGTGAAATAACATCTATGTGCTTTACATCGATGCACAGCTGCAGCAAAGGCAGTCTTGAGGTTGAAAAGAGGCAAGAGCTGTGCAGGTAGAGGGGATGTGAGCAGCACAAACAGATTTTCTTCTGTCTGTATTCTTCAAATAATAGTACAGAAGGGTCACTAGGAGATTTTTCTTTGATTATTCATATCTTACTTTACTGTGAGGACATAAAAACTGTTTTAATAAATATATGAAAAAAAAGTTAAAAAACAAAACTAGTTCTTAATAACCACTGAAACTGCTTCAGAGGAAAAAAAAAACAGACTGAAAACCAACTTTTTAAATAATTAGTTTGGCGGGTTTGTCACAAACTTTTTTGTGCCTTTGCAGCTGTGATAATGTGCCTTATTCAATTACTGAAGGCATTCTTCCTCATATTTGCAGGTACAGGTGTCAAGTCTGCATCCAAATTTTCCTGGCATTTAATGTAATCCATTCTTTCCTCCTTAGGTAAAACGTTTTCTTGCCAGTTGCTGCAACAAAAGATCATTCATGCACCTTTTATACATAACAGATGGAGAGGGATTCCATTGCTTTTTTTAAAGCATACCTCTCCTCACTAATTAAATTGTACTAGAATGCAACACATTCATATTCAATAATTCAGTGATTTGAAGGTTTATGTGCAAAATTTCGACCAACATGATGCTGTGCTACATTTTTAAAGAATCTTAAATCTTTTAGTTTAGCAGAGTACAATTCATCCTGAATTTGTCAAATAGGTACGCTTTAAATTTACCTCTTCCAGGAAGAAGCAACTAGGCAAACATCTTTGAGCCTTAAATTGATTTCTAATTGATTTGTTAAACATTTCTCACTTAAGTTACTGGATAAAAATGCTGCTACTTAAATATGCTTGGAACCTTGTATCATAGTATATATACTGTACAATTAAGTTAGATACAATTAATACAGTTAAACTTATAAAGCACTTCATAATAATACTGTTAACAAAAGACTGTGGTGGGCTGTGCAGACCTTCAAGGCCTTCACTTCAGGCCTAAAATCAATCAGAAACATTCACCTACATTCACAACCTAAACTTTAATTTTCTTCTTTCCAACTATATTAATCTATTCTAAACAATCCATTCTCTTAATTTTGTAGCATTTCTCTTTGCTGCGCTGTTTATGTGGTTGCTATATTTTTTGTCCAATCAGATTGTAGTTGCTATGTCAATCAAATCTGCCCGGCGCCTTCAGAATCTGCAGTGTTGAATGATTTTTCCTTTACAATATTCATGAGGAACATTTTCTTCGACTAATCAGATTTCAAATTTGTCCCACGGGACCAGCTAGCAGGAACATTACTACATCATTATTTTTCTGTCCTCTGATTGTTCAGTTAGAGCAAAAATATTTACAGCAAGGTTAAGCTGGCGACAATTTGTATTTTAGATGCGCTTTTGCAAAAAGGTTTTCTGTCCTCAATGGCTGATCCTACAGTAAATGGAGAGAGATTTCCTGCAAGAAGACAGAAGGATGGATTTTATTTAAAAATAATCAGCATCCTTGGTGGGTGCAATATATTTTATTTTCATGCTTTATGCGTTATTTTATCTGTTAATCAGATCCGTATTGAATCTGAACAGCTACTGATGATGCAAATGTTGCAGAACTGTGGTTATAAAGTAGTGGATTGTAGTTGTCTTAGCTGGGATATTTGTTTAATTGATCTCTGTATTCACCCTCACAATAATCTTCTTCTCGGCCATAACCAGTGATGGGAGTAACAATGTTGAAAGTTACTAACGCTGTTACCTTTTTATAGTAACAAGTAATCTAAGTAATTACTTTGACTGGGTTTAGAAGTCCATCAGATACCGTTCCCTCCATGTTAAGCAGGGGTAAAGCTTTCTGACAGGGTTTATAGGCCCGTCAAATAGCATTCCACCCGATGCCATTTACATTGAGTTGCAATACATGCAAAACTCTGCAGGTACTTTTCTTTGTCGTCCACTCTATTCAGCTGGCATCTGAAACACACGGGAGAAGGTGGGGGCCGGAAGGTGAGGGTTACGGGGGCGAGAATCGCAAAAGTAATGCAATAGTTACTTTTACTAGTAACTAGTTATCTTTATTGTGGAGTAACTCAGTTAGTAACTCTGTTACTTTTTGGGTAACTAGTAACTATAACTAATTACTTTTTCAAAGTAACGTGCCCAACACTGGTCATAACACATACAATTGGGGGTTTCTGTTTTTAAACGTTGAAAATTAATGTCCAAATGTATATATATATATGTATACCATATATACCATATGCAGTGCCTGCCACTGACCGAAGAGTATGCATAAAACAAATAAAATGCCAAACACATAAAATTAAACAAAATAAAACAGTTATTTATTTCTTTTTTCTTTCATTTAAATGAAATATTTTTTTATTTTATTTTTTCTATTTAACTTCCTTAATAAATTAGCATCTTTCAACAGATTTTATATTTTCTTTAGACCATGTGGAAATCTGGTCATAATTTTCTCCTTTAAAATGATTCCTGCAAAAGACACAACATCACTCTGATCCACTTTGAAAATAGTAATTAAGACTTTCATGTGATGTCTGTGGTTGTGACACTTTGTTTCGCCTAAGCTTCCCCATCCAAAGTACAAGCAAATCATTTTCCTCTTGACTGAACCCCGACAACGTGTTTAGGGTCGTGCCATGTCTGGTGAAGATGAATATCTTACTGGATGTGTTAATGAAACACAGATTCATAGCTGAGCTCTCCTGCTGTTTGCCTTGACTGTGAGGATTTGCTAACTAGAAAGAGCGACCGAGAGCCTCTTCAGAAATGGAGTAATTATGGCTAAAAAAGAAAAATGATTCAGTGCCATATGCTGTTTTCACCAGCATCATCAGTAAAAAAAAATCAAGATGAAAGGAATCCCAGTTTCCTTTATAGTTAATGCACCATTCATGGAAGAGAAAAGATGAATATGTATATTTGTAATACAAGCAAAAAAAGAGGCTGGTCCTGTGTGTCGCCTTTGAACAAAGCAAGTTGCTTTTAGCCATTCTCTGATTTTTTTTGTTCATAAATAAAAACTATTAATCAGTTAGACCACATTACAGGCTGACGCACAAACATTCAGATTAAAAATGAAGAGATAAAGAGCGGCAGTTTTTGTACATAAACCTTACTGTACATTTTATGTCACTTTATCAATGGATTTAGTAGGACAACCTTTCTGCTGTAAATCCTACTCTGTATACACTCTAAACACTGTAAACATGCACATTTATATATTTTTTTTTACAACCATAAACCTCATTGTATTTTTTTCACAATATATTCTTGGAAAAAGTTGGGCGTGCTTCAGAGGCACAGTGGTTTGCACGCACGACCCATGTTTGGAGGTCTTAGTTCGAATCTGACCTGTGGTCCTTTGCTGCATGTCTATCACCCTCTCTCATACCCCCTTTTCTGTCTGAAAAAACAAGCCACTAGCTAGTGCATGAAAAACTAAAAACAATGAGAACTCTTGCAAAAAAGTTCAACATTTTTCAAAAAAGCACCATGGTAACTCTAGAAGAGCTGAAGAGATGTACATCTTATATAGGAGAATCTGTTAACCATACATCTTTAAGTTGTGCACACCAAAAACCTGATGTTTAATCTGAGTGTTAAAAAGAAAGCTATAGCTAAATAGAAGTAATAAGCCACTGTAGTAAATTGGTACTGGTAGGGTAGACAACTGGAATTAGGTGTTTTGGTTATATTAGGCTGTAAAGTCAAGGGCTTCTAAAAAGATTCATCCACCCTGTGGTAAAACATTGCGGTAGCAGCATAAAGCCGAGTTTATTATTTTCCTAGGAACAGGGAAGCTGGTCAGAGATCTAAATACACAAAAATGATGTAAGATGTGGACCTTTGACTGGGTGGAGGTTCGTCGTCCAGAAGGACTACCACCCTAAATCTACAGCCAGATATTATTTTTAGAAAAAGTGTGAAAATCCATAATATAACTATGGTTGTTGTATATATAAATCATGTAAAAATAATTTAAGATATTCCATTAAGTTCTCTGAAGTAAACGATATCATCATTTTAGTATGTACCACTTTTCCTCACTGTGTGGCTTTAGTGGTGCAGAGGAAGCTCTGAGCATTTTGCCCCTCAGGCTGCTGGTCTTACCATATCTGTCCCTCTGCAGGAAAATTAGATGACGAGCTGCACCATCAATCTCTGCCTTGTACTTTGGTTCCATCTTTTATCATCTGCTCCCCATGCTGGGCTATATGTGATGTTGCTCACTCATTACTAACTTCTCGCACTAACACAGCCACAAGAGAGCCCCCCCCACCCAACCTCTTTAAAGTAAAACAGAGAGGAAATTCATTCTCGGTACATCCTCCATTTCCTTCATGAGAGTCTGTGTCAGAAGTCTGAAATAAAACTTAATGATCCAGATTTCTGCTAACAAGATTAAGACAAATGAGTAGTCGAACACTATGACGATAATTCAACACTGACCTATTTATTTCCAAAAAAAGAAGGAGATAAAATACATTTAAGTATCATTGCCTCAAGACGAAAACTAACCTCTAGACTAAAGCTTGTGTTTGCTAGTTTGTGGAGGTCTACACCAATAACACAAAGAGGCAACATCCTGTTTTTTTTCAGTAATTTTCCTTGAAGGTTGCCAAAGGGCATCAGTGCAATATTTCATGTGTGGCATGTGTTGACAAAGGCCTGAGACACAGCTCACCATTCTCATTACAAAGATAAGCTTACGCTTTCCTCCAGGCTGACCATGTCTGCACATAGCAACACATTCATCACCGAAATCCAACAGGTTCAGCCTGACCGGCCGGGGAAACTCACAGAATGGAGAAACGGATAACAGTAATTTGCCATTTCATTATGTACAACTGCTCAACTGATTTTTAACACAAAGAGTCAATCACATGGAGGCAACTTATGTTTATTTTTAGAGAAATTCTGAAGATGATTTGTCCTGTTCATAATCAGAAAGCTGAAAAAATGGGTTTTATGTGACATTTAATGTGGCATGGTCATTGCTGACCAAATATCTTAAGATCCTGCTGATTTGCTGAAATTTTACACTGATAACAGTCTACCAGGTGTGAAGAGAATCAGAAAAAACAAAGATAAATAGCCAGTGAACAAAAAATAGTGGACATCAGAGCTCAATGGAGAATAGCAGACAGTAACAGCGTTGACCACTAATCCTCACCATAACACTCATGTTGATTAAGAAACTGTAAACAGAGGCCAAAATTTAGACAACAGTGAAACTTGGGAACAATGTTGGCTGGTCTAAATAATAAAAATTTCAGGTGCAACTTTCCAATGAAAGGCCACTGACAGGATTCAGGCTGCTGCTGGGGGTGTAATGGTGTTACAGATATATTCTAGGTTTACTTTGTGTATCTTCGTACAAACTGAGCATCGTTGAGGCACCACGGCCTATCTGGGTATTGTCGCTCATCTTTTAATGACTTCTTTAAGCAGAATACCGCACCAAAGCTCAAATCATTTTAAACTTGATTCTTGAACATGACAGCTAGTTCATGGTTCTTTAATAACCTTCATTCACTAGATCTTAATCCCATCAAGCCCCCCTGGGAAGAGAAAGAAACAATAAATTCTGTCATGGATATTCTTAAAAAAGCTTTAGCATGGGAGATGCAAATATGGAGCGGAATGCTTTAGATTTCCTGCTGACTCCCTTATAAAGACATTTAATAAGGTGTAAATAAGGGGCTTTAAGTTACTGCTAACATACAATAAGGGCTGAGCTAAGCATAGGACCTCCTAGCCTGAGCGACATCAGGCATAAAATACATGCTTAAATTCCTTGAAAGTGTTCAAAACTCTTCTTTTCAGCTAACCTAAAACCCCATTGCACATAAATACAATGTTCCAGTGCCAGTCTCTCTTTGATCTCAGGCAACCCACCGACAGAGCAGCGCATGTGCAGGACGATATAAATCCAGGTTGCCTGGATTTTTCTTTGTAAAATAGACCTAAATTAATATTTTTCCTCCCTAAAAATAGTAAGCATACTACACTATAATGTGTTAAAGGTTAATAATGGATTTCCTAAGAAAATATATGCCTTAAAATCCTGTCTGTTTTATCACTCGCCTGTGCCCGATCTGTACCAGAAATGGGATCCTACACTACTTCCAGCTAACTTTTCATCTTTAACTAATACATTTTTAAAGATATGTATTAGTATTATTTAGTGACTTAAGGATATAAATAAGCACTTGTAGTACTATAATTACATTATTTATGACGACCTGAATAAATATCTGAGCAAATGAGCTGATTGTACGGATCGTGCTTCCGGTATGGATTAGGTAGGCACATGCGTCAAACATAAAGCTTGGTTAATCGGCGCATTGTCAAGTGATGCGATCGTGCCATCCCTGCCCCTCAAACTCGGACTGCGCCCAGTCTCAGAGCTAGGCAGTGTTGCTAACTTAGCCCTTTTGTCCCTAAATTTTATGACTTTTCAGCCCCTTCTTGCACTTTTATTTTGAAAAAAGGCCTAGTGCCAAATCTAGAGACTTTTTCATTTCTGTGTTATTGGTGACTTTGGCGACACAGAAGCACCAAACTCTGTCCTCCCTCTCCCTCTCAATGTCCACACTTATCACAAAGAGCAGGCAGCCTGCGCTGCAGCAGATAGAGTAGCCCTAAACCTTTCCACTTAGTAAGATTGCAAATTAAACAAAATGTGCATCTATAAAGCTGCCGGTAATCCCACAATAGATTACAAAATTTTGAGTCAGGAAAATAATTCTCAACTGACACTCTTGTCTCAGATAAAATAACAGTATTTTTACTCAACAGCCTGAACACCTTTAATATAGAGTCAAGCCCACCACTCATTACATGATGGGTCACAAAAAGTAAGAGCTATTTTATTGTTTGAGTAAGTTTTCGAAATTTAATGAAAAATTACAGGTTTTGCTGATCAATATTTATCATTGTCAAAAGCACCATGAGTCAGGTTTAGACAGGCCTAAAACAAATCAGACATTAATGTTCTGTACTCAGCTACATGAGATAAAAAGCACATCTCATTTGTAACCCACTGGATTAATGATGGCCTCCAGCATAGGAAGAGTACTGTATATACCTGTAAACACATGTTCAAACTCTGTAGCAGTGGTATTTTAGCCTTTTCCCTGTCCACAAGGAAACCAGAATTTTGGTCTATGTAAAATGTTGATAAGTGAAGTTACAAGATGACCTCAGCTTTTTCCCCCAAAAGGATTAACAGAAAAAAAAAAGTATTTTGATTAGGTTTGCATCTTTAGGCTGGCTAAGCACTTGGAAACCAGTGATAAGTGGCAGTTCACAAATGCAGCTGTCAAGGAGCAGAGTTATCATTCATGGTCATATGCTCCAATATGCTCCCCAGTCAGACACACATTCTACTGAGATTTTTCAGAGTTGCTGGAAACTTCATATGTCAGTATTTGCCTCTGGCAGCTGGAATATATGTGCAAAGAGATCTACCGAGAACCGTAACATGTGAAGATGAATGTATGCTCCTTCAAAACAATTCGCCTACAGGACTACAGTATTAATGAGCTGAATATGTCAGTCAAATGATGGCTCTCCAAGAGTTTCAGACAAGAAGTCATACATCTTATTTTACATCAACAGTGAAGAAATGGAAGTATCTTCATACATAGTGTAATGCACTGCAAGATACTTTGCATAAAAATAAATGATTAGGAAAAAAGAAAATTAAATTAAACAGAAGAGATAAATGAAAATAAAATAGCCTTGTTTGGCTATCAATCATTAATTGTTTATTGTGATTGAGCATAGTGGACATATGTAAGAAAGCTACGGTTGCAGCCTTATTGTGAAGAGGTTTTAAAATGTCTCTAAGTTTGGCTATTTGGCTGCATGCTCAACGACAACAGTAGTGATAAATGCACTAACCAACAACTGTGACAAATGTCAAAGGAGACACAGAAGCAGGCGGCAATACATGACCAGAAAAATTAAATTATACCAATTAAATATTAACACAACGACTCAACCTGTCTAATACACTCAAAGTAAATAGTATCAACCTGTTATTCGCCCAGTGTTGCCCAGTGGGTACGAAAAGTATTCAGACCCCTTTAAATGTTTCACTCATTAGTTCATTGCAGCCATTTGCTAAAATAAAAAAATAAAAAAGAAACTAAAAAAAAACTAAATTTAGACATTTTTGCAAATTCATTAGAAAAGAAAAACTGAAATATCACATCGTCATCAGTATTCAGACCCTTTGCTCAACATTGAGTAGAAGAACCCGTTTTATCTAGTAGAGCCACGAGTCTTCTTGGGAATGATGCAACAAGTTTTTCACACCTGGATTTGGGGATCCTCTGCCATTCTTCCTTGCAGATCACTGTCCAGATCTGTCAGGTTGGATTGTGAGCATTGGTGGACAGCTGTTTGCAGGTCTTTCCAGAGATGCTCAATTGGGTTTAGGTCGGGGTTCTGGCTGGACCAGTCAAGAATGGTCACAGAGTGGTTTCCAAGCAGCTCCTTTGATATTGTAATTGTGTGCTTAGGGTCATTGTCTTGTTGGAAGGTGAACCTTAGGCCCATTCTGAGATCCTGAGCACTCTGAAAGAGGCATTCTTCCAGGATATCTCTTATTTGGCTGCATTCATTTTCCCTTCAATTGCAACCAGTCGTCCTGTCCCTGTAGCTAAAAAACACCTCCACAGCATGATGCTGCAGCCACCATGTTTCACTGTTGGTATTGTATTGGGCAGGTGATGAGCAGTGGCTGTTTTTCTCAACACATACCGCTTAGAATGAATGCCAAAAAATTCAATCAAAAGTTCTTTCCCATACTCTGGGAGTCCTTCATGTGTTTTTTGCCAAACTCTGTTCAAACTATATTAATTCACTCTAATGCTTGGAAATTAAAATAGAGTAAATAAGGACAGTAATAACATGATTCATTTGATAGCTTCTAACACAGTACAGAGGTGGTATATTTTCTGTTCAATGCAGAGCTATTATAAGTAAAATGCTTTAGACCAAACTGATTGTGGTGATGGCAGTGATGGAGGGCTACATCTCTCTTACTACAAAAAAAGTCATTGTTGGAAAGAGGGATGAGATGATCAGGATGCAACCAGAATCCTTTATCTCTTAGTGACCAAACTCTATTCTCCATGATGTGACCCATCCCACCCACAGTGCAAGGTTAAACAGAAACTACAGACAGGTTGGGAGTAGAGCGGAGGGACTGGCCCGCCTGCAGTCCTGACCTCAGCCTCACTGAACAGTTGCAGAATGAACAACACAACCCATCCCACCGCAGTGTCTAATAAAGCTGACAAGTATGTGAAGGTGATTGAGATTAGTGTGCTTAGGCCTAGTTCTTTAAAGCATTATTTTTTGTTCTGTTTCTGCATAATTTAATAATCTATTCCAGTGCATGTGATCAAAGAAGCCTTTTGATAGAGAAGATTGCCAGCCTTTAATAGCACAACCTATGTAGATGTGGCAAGTATAGACAGGAGGAATCGTTAACATTGACAGCAAAAAAACACAACCCGCCTAACATTTTGTGTTAGGCTTTATTAGTTTCAGAGTGGTAGTTATAATAATTGTCTTTCTTTTTAATAATAAAAAAAAACATTTAAAGGATCTAATGGTCTTCTTTCATTATTGTGTAAACACAGTAACACCTTATAACTGTGGTATTTTTCCTCAGGGTATCCTACTGTGAAAATCTCCCTCGAAATAATGCCAACCATGTTATTCCCAATTCTACTCTGGCTGCTAATAACAGCCCAGATAATTTGTGTGCAATTAGGTTTTTTGTTTTTTTTTGTTCTGTAAAAGAGAATTTTTTTATTTTTATTGCTTTTCTCAAACAGATGTATTTACATCGGAAAGATATTTGGTCATGCTTGAGGAAAACTGTAATGAGTCCTGTACTCTGTACCCTTGTAGAATTAATTAAAAGAGCAAGACTTCTCATCACAAACATTTGCTGTTTTCCATTAAAACAGACTCCATAAATCGCCCCAGGGGGGTAAAACATGATGCTGACACCTATTCTTTACTAATAAAATGGGAATTGTTTTAGTCAACATATTTAAACTGCTCAAATGAAAATGGTTGTAGTGAAAGCAGAGCATCCAGAGAATCTGTCTCACATTTCTCTGCCTTTGTGAATGGAAGTAAGTCACCTTTTCAGTGCATAGTTAAATAACAGAAGAATTTTTGGCTTATTTTCAGCAGGAATAACATAATATCATCTCATAATGCAGCATATTATCATTTATATATTCATACATTTAACCAAAATAATTGACTTTGAACATCTTAGGAAATGACTGGTACTTTTATCATCCCCTTCCATGATCATTACTGGATCACAGGGAACCTTGGCTTGAACTGCCAATTTCTTTTGACTCTGGAAACAAAGACACCAACTACATCTATGTCTTGATTTTACTGCATGGAGCAAGACAAGTACTTTGAAACCGTGAAAGCATAATAAATGATTTGGAGACAAACAGCCACAGAGTCAGAGGTTGCCAGCAGCACATCATTAAACATGACACTTATTTCCTTCAGTTGCTCTGGAAACTTGTGCTGGCTAGCCTGAGGCCAGGGCACTGGTGGGTAAATGGAAAAGAACCCTACTTATTGTCTGTAATTGGTCTGGCAAAGTAATGCAGGGGCAATGATTGAACGGTAGTCCGCCTTTACAGATGGCAGAATATACTTTTCTAAGGGTAAAGAGGGTAAATGTGAAATTGCCTTGCAAGAGTTTTCTAACCCATTAAACATTTTCACACTTAGCCACGTTGCATTCATACTTTTTAAACACATAGAAGTTAAAGCGATAACTAAAGTGTTTTTTGATCGTTTCTAATAAGAATAAAGAAACATTAAATTGTGTTGTTCCTTTGCATTTCGGTCCTACTGTGTCACAACATTTTTGAACATTTTCTATCTTTTAAATCTAGGTCAGAAAAGTTATTGATTAAAAAATAAATCAACAGTTGATTTATCTTATTTGTGGACTAATCATTAATAACAATCTGCCAATTTATCAGAAAACGAGATTATTTTTCTTGTAGCAAGAGGGGGTTTCCATTACATATATGGATACATTTTTTAACATCTGCAAAAGAGAAGCACATCATCCTTGTTTAGATACTTTTCCCCTCAGCTATATCAAATACTAACACGATTAACCAAAAACATGTTTTTCATACAATAATGAACTGAGACATTTTTATGAAATGTCACATATTATTAACCTTAAGAGGAAAAAATATGAAGATAAATGGAATAAAATATGTGAAGGACTTATAATTAACCATTAACAGAAAGATGAAATGAATATTGAAATACAAGGTAAAAGTTAAAGGCATAGAGGATGATCTTTTATTTCCAGGTGGATCATCTAAATAAGTGTTCCTCCTAATAGTCAATCATTCTGGTTATATATTTACGTAAGGCCGTCCTACATGGTCTGCGCTTGAGGCATATATGTGGTGAGCTACGGTTTCAGTCAGTCATTGAAGCTCACCTTTCTCACCGCGGTTCTTTGAAAATGGCCGAGGGTTATAAGAAAAAAGTGTCTATGACATGTATAAGAAGAAGAGAAATGCCTCAAGAGACGCAGATACATTCCGGAATGCTTTGCGCAGAGAGCTCTCCTCGCAAAGAATGATGGGATTTGCTGTCCCAGCGGCCCACTGTTGACATAGGCTGCTGTGACTCGACAGTGGCGACTAATAACAAAGATGGCGCAGCCACCGCGCAGTGGAGGAGGAGTTAAGTAACCAAAGGGTAGCAACAAGCAGTGATCATCTGTCCAAACGGTAAGTTAACTGAGTTCACTATAAAGTCCACTATATACAGTAGTCCCCGCTCTATATAGTGATTGAGGGATTTAGGGGTTAGGGTGCACGTTTGGGCACAATAAGCTTGTATGAGCTATGAGAACAGCAACTTTTAAACAGAGCATGCATGAGGAGAAATGGGCTTGTGCACTCACACGTGTTTAGGATGCAGTGTTGTGCATGTGCATTTTCTTTTTAAGTGGAGAGGGCGGTCTTTTAAATAATTTGCGAAAATCCTCCACAATAGCTTTAAGGTTAAATTCAACTCAAAAGCAAACTATGAAAATAATTCCTTAAAATTACTTTTAAGGAATTATTAAATGAAGGTTTAAAATACAATCTAAAGGCAGCAGAATTAAAAGGAAGACCTTAAACAGTCTCTGTGGCTGAAAAAAATAAAATAAAAGCATAACTAAACTTGGACCCAAATAAATATGTTTTAAGAGAAGTAGCATATTTTTTGTGGTTGGGTGTCAGTAGTATACGAATATGGAAGATTACACAGCTGGTTTGCTCTGCAGCACCTCTGAATTTAGATGAAAACAAGTGATGTTATGAGATGAGCCGAGGCTTCGAGGCGTGTGTTGAGTAATGAAGGGGGCGTTTCCCCGAAGCGCGTGATTCATTTACGGAAGGGGCCAAAATTTATGATGTCCGAGGCCTCGATAATGTGATACCATGTGACCGCTTCGGAAAGTGGTTCAGAAAGCACAAGACATTTGACAGGCATTAAAACACCCTCAGGATTCAGTCAAGATGTGGGAGTTTGTAGGAGTTGCTGTCTGCTGGATAGAGTTTGGATAGATTCTAAGAATAGATTGGTTGGAAAAACAACCAATCTAGTTGCTTAAAACTATTTTGGTTAGAATAAACAATGTAATGCACCTTCAATAATTGTCCTAAGAAATTGTACACTTAAAAAAAAAACTTACAAAAGATGTTGATATACACACAAACCATTAACAATTTCAAATGAACTTGAAAGGAGGGGAAAGAAAAACAATTGCAAAAAAAATCACATATTTTATTACAAACTGTAGTTATACACTCCACCAGTAGGTGGTGACATGTTCACACGGAGCTTCATGAACTGTGGAGATCGTTGAAGCAATTTGGCCAAACGGTTCAATGCCTCATGAGGCCTCATCTCACCATTACTAGTGAAAGCCTAAGGAACTTGTTACAGTAAGTGTTTATATTTTAAAAGTGCCTGAAGTGCTTTTTGGATCCTTGTTTTCATTATATAGTGTAACATCATCCCTAAACAGTTTCCTTTAGGATTTCATTTCCCATTTCTTTTCATTTCTCTTACAACTATCATAATTTTGTCATGAATGAAGATGAAGAGTGGTGCCCTCTTCTCGATGGCGGTCACATTACCAGACTGAGAGAAGGACCATAAATGGTATGGAACAAGTTAGAGTCTAAAACAGCAACCAATTTGAGTTAAGCCCTACACCCACATACACAGGCTTTGGTCCTCAATGTGGCCATCAAAGATACGAGCCTAAATATAATCTTTAAAAACCAAATAAACATGATTAAATGTATTCAAGTCTTATACAAAATTGTAAGTTAGAGCTTAATCTTTGACTGGGCCATTCAGCAAAGTAATATGCTTTAATCTCAATCATCCCCAATGGTAGGGGATGATTTTCCATTCCAAATATACATAACAGTCTGCCATTAAAGCTTTTATCATTAAAAGCAAATATTTTTAAAATGGTATATTGAAGTAGTTTTATAAAAATGGCAAATTATTGTCATATGTTTGTATGGGTATTTGTTGTGAGCAGTCTTGGTAGTCCCTCTGAGACTTTTCTTTGTATCAATATCAAACGTATGTTGTACTGACCTAAATTAAGAAATATATATTTTTCAGCCCTACCATAGAATGATCAATAGTGTGGGTTTTCTGCTTGTATTTTAACTTTCTTTCAAAAGTCTGGTTGTTTTTTATCTCCCTGTTTGATTTTTTTTGTTTTTTTTATTTATATAAGAAAGTTGTGTTTTTCCATCAGCCAAAATCTCCATAAAAATGACTGATTCTGTTTGTTTTGTGAGAAAAACATAATGGTGCATAACTATAAGGTACTGTATACAAGTCTAGTACATAATACAGGTTTCATTTTTATGACAATATCAGTTGTTTACTAAATTATTGTTCAGTTGTGCTATATCTGCAGCAAAAAGCTCTCTTTGGGGTATATTAAAAAACTCCAATTCCACCTTTCAATCCATGATTTTGACATCTTATTTTACTCATTCTATCACCCTCCTTCTCTAACATGCTAATAAACCGTCTCTACAGTTAGGCTGGGCCTGTTGAGCTAACGGAGGTGCAATGAGGTCACAATGCTCAAGACGAATGCCTATAATCTGGTTTGTGGCCCAGCCATCTGCTGCAGTCAGCTGGTTGCAAACTGCAGGGCTGGCCTTTATTATGCTATGCGCTTCTACACGACATTTAATCAGGAAACTTAACAGCGCTGGGCTGTGGAGGGAAAAAAGCAGGACCCACGCATACCTGGAGGCTAGACTGCTGGGCTGAGGAAGATCAACGAGAATTACTCCATTAAAACGAAAGAACTGTGGCTCTTCAGCAGAAATAAACAGGTGGAAATATAAGAGGAGGAAAAAAGTGACTAAATAAAGGCTTTCAAGAGAACATGCTCCTGCTGCCAAACTAGGCACTTTTGGTGAAGGATTGAAGTTCACTCGAGGCGTCAGTCATGGCTTACGCATGACCTATTTAAAAGATACATTTTGTGTCTTGCAGGCATGCTGATACATGTTTAAAAGCTGCCAACAACTGTATGTCTTCCAGTCTTGTTAATAAATGCCTTGTGATTAGAGGATCAAATAGGAGAAGTGAATTAGTGATTCCTCTGATCACAGCCTGCAGCAGAGGATGCTGAGAGCCTCACACAGCATACGCAAGCTCACTTAAGATGAGGATATTGAACAGCGGAGAAGACAAAAACAGCAATTGCTCTTGGAGTTATGTGATGAACAGCATTTGTCCTTCATCTGATCCTTTTTGTCAATCTTTAACTTACAATTTTGTTTGAGCAATAGCTTTAAATCTTCCCCTTTACTCTGCAAGCTGTGTTGCATAGAAGCTGGCAGAAAATTTCCAAAACCCTTATAATTAGTTTGACTGGGTTTGCTCGCCAATGACATTTGAAGAGCAATAAAGGAAACAGATCTGCTCCCGATTCACATTATCGCGGTTTCACATCCCATTAGGTCTAAACACACTATAATTTAGCAGGATGGGACGAACATGAAGTGTGTTGGGGAATTTAGTGGAACACGTGTGAATCTCAGAGTCCTCCTGGAGCAACACCCGATCCTTTATTGATGCAGACTTCTTTCATTCATCATTGGGATAAATCCTCAGCTATCTTTTTCTGACTTCACAGGTGATGGGCGAGCAAAGAGGCTCTCCATTTGAATTCCCCTGGAGGGATCGTGATTTCTTCTTCTTTTTCTCTTCTTCAAAAGTAAAGCCAGAAATATTTTGGTGATAAGGCATCAAACATATTTACTCCTGGCATGGTATGCCTGAGAGACCTGATCCAAATCTGAGAACTGATGGGCTGCTAAATGACTTCCTTTATCTGCTTGAGAGTTTGGGTTTGAGCAACAACCTTTGAACAAAGATGGAAAATTAGCTGACATCCCGGGGGCTATGAAAGAAATACTGTTAAGAAAAATAAAAAGATCTATCAACAAACTGTCCTTGAAAATAAATAGACTGCTTATCCTCCAAATGACAACTTGCCATCGCAGAGACGAAACTTGTGGTGCGATTAAAATTAAACACAGTGGCGAGTATAGCCTGTTAAATGATCTCTATGAGGATCCCCAGCTTTATATATCTCCATCTGTTGTCCCCCAACAGACGATCACCTGACTTCACCTCACAGAGGTCATGGGAAATGCGGCTGGCTAATTACATGGTGGCAACTGGTGTGGACTGGGCTGCATTTTGTGGCCTAACCTTTGACTGCTGTGGTAACACAAGCACAAGACCTTCAAGCTCCTGCTGCGGAAAATACTAAAAATACAAGGAAAGGAAGAAACTCTGACCCCTGGAAGACAACTGGAACAGGGATGGGTTTGTCACACCTAAGCCTTTTATTGCTTTAAGACACTAACATTTGAAGTTTGAAGTTTTCATACATCTAAAGCTGAGCCTCTTTAATTTGTTCATTAAAAGAAGGGGAACCGTTTAAGAAAAGGGACGGATATATTAGGCTACCAAGGATTTTTTCTATTATCTATAGAGTCTATCCGAACTATAAAAAACATTATTTGTATAAAATCGGACTATGATATATCATTCAGGAAAACGTTGTTCAACATTTATTTTCTTCTCTTAAGCTCAACTGGAGACAAATTAGTTTAAAGGAGACTAATAATAAAGTAAAATAACCTTTGTATGATTTCCTTTTATGTTGTGGGTAAAACTTGTTTTAATCCAGTTTCAATGTTTTTTCTGCCAGCATCCTACATCCTGATTTTAACCTTACTACTCTACAATGGAAAAGCTCAAAATCTCTCCATTCGGGATCAAAACTATTTTCTCAGATTTCGTTTTGCAGTCAAAGGTAGTCCACATCATATAATATTGTAGCTCTGAGAAACTGAGTTCTATTTTGTAGGTATTCAGAACTTCCTTTACCTTTATATGAACCTCAAATACCATCTTTGAATTCAATAAACTCATTTCAGTTTATTTATATAGCACCAATTCACAACATGTCATCTCATGATAACCTTTCGCCGCAAGCTGGATAGTCACGAGATCTGAGTTTTCAGTCTGATAACTAATCCAGCTTGAAAGACTCCCGCTATTACCCCCATCTCGTAACAACCAGCAAGTTGGACCAATGACATGGCAGCAGTGTTTTTTGGGGCGGGACATGTAGGAATGACGCTACGCAAGAGGACTCACCTGTCGATACCCCAATGACTCAGTTTTAGCTAAAATAGGGACAATTTCTCGTTTAAAAAGGAGCAAAGAAAAGCACTTTGTGCATTTGTAGATGGGAGAGATGTCTGTGCTTTTCTTCCGAAAAGTTTGATTTATCAGCTTACGAAATGTCATAATTCATTGCTACGATTAGCTGATGGCGTATTAATTGAAGGCAGGTACTAGCTGGCACGTCACCCAATCAGCTCGAAGTATTGTACTAACCGTCCCACCTTTTCATGGAGAGACTGAACGGCAGCCATCCCAGATTGATAACGTAGAACTCAATTTCTACACATCAATCTGGCTGCTGCCAGTTTAATCTGAAAGCACTTTACAGAAAAAATTCAAGTTGCAATTGAGCATTACTCATCGTTATTTAGACTATAATCATGACCGGAGTGAATAAAAGACAACTGATACAATACAAAGTATTAGTATCATGGATTGCTGATTTGTGTTACCAGTTATACAGATTCATTATTATCTGTATTTTTGCCTTTAATATATTGGCTGGTTTTCAGTTATACTGCCCAGTGTAAATGTTACACGATTCGTAAAAGACGATGAAGCATGTTAGAAAGTGATGTTGCCAAAAGGTTTCCATCTCCCTGTGCTTCATTCTTCTTTACACAGGAGGTGCTCACTGTGGTTCAGGAATCTGAACTACAGACCATTTTAACCACTAGGCAAATGTTTTACTTCAGAAATGAGCTGGCATGACGGCCCCCTGCTGGTGTAGTTTGGCTAATTATTTCTCCATTGGTTTATCACAGGGATCATGTGGGGTCGAAGTGATCCCGGATTAAATAAAAGGGGCCGTACTGTCTCTCCCTCCTGTGTTACTGACTCCTGGATTAATACCTGCTCACCAGAGCCCCAAACATCACCTTCATCCCTGGACTTTGAATGACCAATCAGGTGGTTGCTACATGGACTTCTCTTTGCATGTTTCTATTTCACCTTATCCTGTCTTTTTGATTACACTCACACCGTCAACACACTAGACATTTAAACCGACAACACAGAGATGGATCCTTTTTCTAACAATATGTTTTTGTAAAAAACTAAATAAATAAATGCATGCAATTAAACCAGTTTGGGAGATGTGTCCCTGTAGTGGGTAAAAAATATTCAACTATTCACCCCAGTTAAATAAACAGAGATTGATGGATTTCACTCTGTCAGCACTTTATTTTCATATCTTTGCAAAGAAAGAACAGTTCATCATACAGCCCTTACTGCTTGGTATTCAGCCCTGTTCTGCCTGGGCAGAGTGTGTTCCTGTTCCCTTTACTTACAATAATGGAAAGTAGTCAGAGTCAAAACAAATTACTGACACTTTGGTTAAACAGTAACATGTTCAGAATAATTGTTGAGAAAGAATCTGGCTTGTTTTGGAAAGAAGCTATGTCTGGTCTACGTACAAACACCCTCAAGCAGGGGAATTGTGTGGCCTTGCAGGTGAAACAGACTGAGTGAAAACTTTTATAGATAGCAAATAGGATAAATTAATATATGAAATATGAGAAATCGAAATTTTCTGACCACAGTCTCCCTTTCTTTGATAAGGCTTTTGAGCTGGGTTATCACACTGGTGTAACAAATGCAAAATGTGATAGCTTAACATAGGCAAACTCTTATATACAAAGTAGGGCTGTCAAAATTAACGCGTTAACGCAAGATGATTAATTTCTGGAATTAACGCAATATTTTTTTTTAACACTAACGCAGTCCCGCCCTGTTTTACCCACAAATCAATTGTCCGACATGAGCGAGATGAAGGAATCAGAAGAACCCGTTGGCCCGCTGGATGGACAGTTCGAGTATAAAAAAAACTAAGACAGGAAAATAAATAAACATGTTGTGGTTTTCTCATACTGCAAGAAGGACTTTTCGTTTCACCGAAGCACCTCCAGCCTTAAATATCATCTTAATGCCAAGCATTCATTTGTTTGGGCTTCAACTTCAGGTATTACGACTGCCATGCGTCACACCACCCTCACCTAGCACAGGGCATTAAGTAACAGTCCGCTTTACATTCTGAAAATGTCAACCAGTTAGTTTGCCTTAACAACTGGCTAAAAGATGAATAAATAATAGGTAAAATGACCTAATGTAATTGTTTAAAAGTCAAGTTGTTTGTTTTTAATGAAAAACTTTCCATTCACCCATCCTGTATTTGCTAAAATAAAAAATAAAAAAAGCAATGGCTAAGTTGCCAAAATTGTTGAGAATTAAATTCTTTTTTTGGATTTGTCTTTAATAAAAACTAAATGTAATACCCATCTTGCTTATCATTCTGTTTTGAAAACTACACAGAAAATGTGTATTTTTCAATAATATTTAGGCTAGTGATTAATCGAAATTAATTCACGAAACCTTGTGATTAATTAGATTAAAAATTTTAATCGTTTGACAGCCCTAATACAAAGCAAAGCCAGACCTGTTTATATGTTATCATAACCTACAGGCCTGTTTCTGCTGCTCTGCAGTCAAACTTATTCAAAACACCTGTTTCCTGCTCTTTCTAATATCATCAAACAACAAGACGGAGTCAGATTATTAAACGCTAGAGCTAGTATTTTTCATTCTTCTGTTTTTCATAAAAATTGGACCTGGAATTCCCTGTTTTGCCAAGCCACTGATGGACATTTGATTTGGCATTTGATATCTAGACCAAGACCAGGAACTGTGTTTCAATCACAAGTCTTGCCAGGCTACTTGGACCTGTTTGTTGATCTCATCTCTGACCACAGATGAGTGATCCAAGCCTGTTGCTCAGGCCAAGCTTCAGCAATGCTGCCTGCTGAGAGCAGCCTGCACTCAGTATCGTCACGCTCCTGCAACTCTGCAGAGATGTTCTGACTGCATCAGGTTTTCATTAGAAAAACCTTTTTAAAGTCATAACATCGTGTCTAGTTAAAAGTTCCCAGACTCTCTGCTTCCAAACAAATCACATGTTGTCAGGTGCATTCATTTTTTGGTGCTTACATTTCAGAAAAATCTGTATTTATTCAAAAAATGATTTCGATAATGATCAAATAAGTGCTGTGATAAGTGGTATGAACTTTTTTTTTTTTTAACTATGTTTTTCAACAAATGACAGATCTTCAAGGCTGTAAGCTTTAGCTCCACTATACAAAAAAAAAGCTGCAATATTTCTCCTCAAAGTCAAGAGCTTGGCGTTTGGGTGGGTTCTGTTTCAGCTTGACATACACAGATAACTGTTATTATAAGCATCTGTTACTGACAGTGAAAAAGTTAAACATGCAGACTCATACTCTAACAAGTGAGGTTATTTAAGTTTTTGTTTCTGCACTCTTTCTTAGTTGCTACTATGCTGGAGCCTACTGCTGGCAGGGAGTGAGTCCAGCTTTGAGTTTAGGTATAGAGCAGAATAATCAAGCTGCAGCTTTGCATTCCTCTATTTAAAGACATAAAAAAACACCTATTGACAAGACTGATTATCTTCATATGACATTTTTGACTGTACTCATTTGTCCCTCCCCCCTTTAAAAAAAAAAAAAAAAAAAAAAAAAAAACTAAGACCAAACACTTAGTGTTTTAGTTGTGGCCACTATTAAAAGGTCCTTAACAACAGCTTTTCATTTTGCTCTCTGGTACACATAAAGCAGGAATGTATGGTCATAAAAGAAGCTTAGTTAATAACTTAGCTGTGGAAAAAAAACAGAACTGGAAACAATTATGGAAGCAAATGGGACAGAAGAAGTGACGTTAACTGGAGTGACAGTTTAGCTGTCTAGTTGGAGAAATATGAGTGTTAACTAATTAATTTTTAAGAATTGCACTTACTTTGAAAGCAATTGTTATTGTGGGTTAACTTGTACATTATAGTTCAGTATTGTAGCATCGTCAATAAATCATCAGAGAAAAAGAGAACAGCAGAGGATATACCAATAAAACAGAGCAAACTTACCTTATCGGAGTACACAAAGAAGAGGGTAAGAAGTATCAGCTCTGTCAGAAGAATTATCAGCAGTACGATGAAAAACTGTTGGCGACAGAGTAAAGGGTTTTCAGTAGCTGTTCTAAAGGAAAAGAGAAAACACAACAAAAATACAACTACTGTTTAAAGGTATTATAAGCAACACAATAGCGTAAATATTGGTAAGCAGATACTGCAGATGCTTAGGGGCCCAGTCACTGACAACTGGTTGGTCCCCTACGCAATTGTGCACTAGGACGTCTCTTTGCAGACGTAATGGTGCGAAAAATTCCACTTAAACCCACCTGATACTAGGTTAACTGACCGGACCTTATTTATACTCCAACACATGCAAGATTTCAACATGATGGTGAGTCGTTTTAACACGACACCAATAGCAAAGCAGACTGTGGTACTGTTAATTACTATGTTACTAACTGTGTATAGTTCATTAGACGGTTCGTAAAATATACACTCATATATTATGTTTCAAACCGCAATAAAGATCTTAAAAGAATGATGTATTTTATTTTTTACCACACGACTTGGAATTATGGGTAATCCAGAGCGTTGATTAAAATCATAATGTACAATGGGTTAGTGACGATGGATAGCAAAAACAGGTACTTATATGGGGCCCACCCAGATAATGTTGCTTACGGGCCTATTGTTGTGTCGTTACGCCATTGAAGCAACACTTCACCACTACGTGGGCTGTTGACTGTCTGTGCCAATTGGAAGAACATGTTAGAGAAGAATTAAGTAACTCCTAACTTTATAACACCATTAGCAAGATAACTTTATTTTGGGAAATAGCAAAGTAATTATGCTATGAACAATGGATTTCACACTTTGCATCAAAGGTTGCACGCTTGGAAATGATTATGTTAGAAGACTGTTTAGTTCATAAGGTCATTGCACTACGACGGAAATATCAGCAGCTTTCCCATAAAAGAAATCTAAGTCAGTTGCTCTTACACAGCTTTAGTATTGGCAGTTTATGGGCTTAGCTGAGAGAGGCCGCTATTCACATGAACATAAATACATGTGAAGCCAGCCTGGTTTGTAGACAAGAGAATGTAGAACGACACAGATAGATAATGTGTGACGTTATATCATTTTTTATCCAAGAAGATTCATTTAGTTCTTCACACCATCAATTTTTAGTTCTTTCTATATAAACTATTGAATTATTGCTAATTGCTCATTTAAAGTTGTGCTGCTCCAAAATTTTACAAAACACACATGATCCAGAAAACAGATGGCATTGTAATTGTTGAATTACAACATTTTGAAGAATAACCAAATATAGTAATTACAGACAAAGTGTGGAAGTTAATTATAATGTATGGTCTGGAAGATTAATTAACTCATTATCCATACACATACATCAAACATTTTCATAAAGCTATCCGCTTGGAGGGAAAAACATATGTGAGACATATAGATGCATATAAACGCAAAAATAATTCAGTTTTCAATTCTGAAAAATGAGGCTTAGCCATCTGAGTAAAGCTAATTATATACAGCTTCATCCATGCATGTTTCTGTCAAATGAAACAAAATCAAATTTTAGGACCTTAATCATTATGATCTAAGCAAAACCTACTTTGTTACCCATTAATGCTCAGAAGAGTTTCTGACCTCAGACAACCACCATCCATCCATACATTCATTTTCTGACACGCTTAATCCCAAGTAGGGTTGCAAGGGCTGCTGGTGCCTATCTCCAGATGTCTACAGGCGAGAGGCGGGGTACACCCCGGACAGGTCGCCAGTCCATCGCAGGGCAACACAGAGACAAACAACCATTCACACACACACTCACACCTAAGGAGAATTTAGAGAAGCCAATTAACCTAACAGTCATGAACTGTGGGAGGAAGCCGGAGTACCCGGAGAGAACCCTCGCATGCTCAGGCAGAACATGCAAACTCCATGCAGAAAGACCCTGTGCTAGGAATCAAACCTGCAACCTTGACCCTGACAACCATTTCTGTCAAAAAGCCTTCAGCAAAAACTGTTGTAGGGCAACACAAAGGCTGAGTCTAAGAAAATCTATGCAAAGTAATACCATTAAAATAATGTTCTAAAAAGAGTTTAAATACATATTTAAAAGCATCATAAGAATAAACCCTTGATGCTTCACGCTTCTGATGTGAAACTATTTAACTTTTACTCTTTTGTTCATTTGTTTTAAAATTGATGTTACAAATATGTTTTTCTGAATAATTTTCCGTTTCATCAGACATCTGATGATTTCTCTGATATTTTATTCACTTTATTGCCATGGATTAGTGCAGAAATACAGACATTAGAGTTATCTACACTTTTCAATTTAAGGTTGTTTTACTGTTAACAATTTTCCTATGCTTAAAATTTGGTTCTGTTTCAGAGATGCTCTTAAATAGGTTGACTATCAGAACCTATGTTTTTGGAGACAGTCTTCCAAACTTCTGCTATCAGTCAGATTTATGCTGGCTCAGTGCTCACAAAGCCAGAATTAAGCAAAGTTTTTGAAACAAAGAATTTTGCTTCTATGCTCCTTAAATCTAGAACAAAGTGGGATGTGTAGAAACTGTTTCTTTTAAGGGGTGAAAACATTTTCGTTACTGCAGCTGTGATCAAACAATCTGAGTAAAGAAACATTCGAGCCATCTGTCTTTATAAGCCTCTAATATCTTTGTTTTCATATTTTATTCTTTCATGCAATGCTTTTATACTGTAATATTTCCTTTCTGCCTTTCTTCTGATCTTCATAGATGTTGATTTCCCTGTGTAATAATGGTGCCTTGACTGATAATGTCCAGTTTTTTTTTGGTATCAATGACACCAAAACAATCAAGGAACCTCAACAAGGACTTAGAAAAAAATCAAAAAACAAAATAGGAAGTCCCAAACTATCATTTAAGCTCCCTCTGTGATGAAGGACACGCGTTTCCCTCCTCTATTATATTTCTTGCTAAGAGAGCACAAGAGCTGAAACTGATCCCAGTGTGAAGATAATGTGTAAACAGAAACTGTGGAGAAAGCCTGGACCGATCAATCTCTGCATTCTGCAGTCCATCCAGAGTTTCTTTATGAAAAACAGCTTAAATGAAAAGTCAAGAATAACAGGTCTGTTTGATTCTTTTTTTAAAAGATATACTGAAGTTATTTGTTTGTCAAAAAATGCAGAAATCTGTCCTTTTTGAAAAGGGAAGAGCATGAAGACAGAGATAAAATTCTTTGGAGGTAGAGAAATGGTTAATCATTTATTTTTAGGGTTTTTATTTGCAGGGGGGGTTGGATTAAATTCTTCTGAAGTCTTGCATCATGAAACCTCCTTGACGCTGTTCAATATTTACAGCCTCCTCTGCACAGCATGGGAGGACGCAAGCAAACCTAGATTCCTAAAAAAAACCTCTAATTAATTCAAGGCTCATTTGGAAGTGCTGGTAAAAAAAAAAGAAAAAGGGGGGGGGGGTATATTTCTTATTCAATGGCCAACATAAAACAGTTTCACAGCCTTTTGTTGTGTTCGCATCTGGGCTGCAGAGTTTATTGTACCAGTGTTGCTCTTTCACACTCGACTGCTGACTACAACGGCCTGCTTTCTAAATTTTTCATGTCTTTTAGATATCTTCCTGTTCTCATATGTACTTCTATTTCTTAGTATACTGTTCTTGGCTGTAAAAAGAAAAAAAAAACATACAGAGGAGACTGAGAAAATACTGCAGAGGATGTCAGCGCTTCGAATGCTCTGTAATCCAAAGAGAGTTGTTGTCAAGTAAACGGTTGGTTCCGTCTGCCTCCTGAGATCCAAACGTGTACTGATCTTTGAACGACATGACACCATCAGCCCCAATAACAACTCCCCCTTCCCCTGGGTGCAAAAAGAAAAAACAACCCAGAGTCTCCGACAGTGCTTCCATAAAAAGGCTCAGCATGGCTTGATATGCAATGCCATCTCCCGATGATGTGGCAGGAGATATTCTCTACCTGACATTTTGCCTAATAAGAAACATCTGTACTTTTAAATTTAATATTTTACATTAAACCCTTTTATTATTCACAGCCTCCAACTATCCTTCTCCTGCCTGCACTTCGCTTTCCTCTGCTTCACAGTTGTCAGCCAGGTGCAGGAAGCCATGTCTAGCACCAAGGATTTGGAAAGGCTTTTGACTGATGCAAGAGCTTCAAGGGATTGTGTCGTTTGTGATGTTAAGCAGTCAGGGGCCTTACTTTACCTTTGATTTAAACTTCCTATACATTAAAGTTTGTTTTTTTTTCATTGCAAGTCTACACAAACATCCTTCAGTCAAGCAAACTCTCATAATTAGCTTGTGTCTCAGATACAACACTTTTAAAATTATAGCCAAACAGTGTAAAGCCAAACCAAACTAGGGATTTTAATGAATAATAGAACATTTTAATTATTTATCTCATTAATATTGAGTGCCTTTCAGAGTACTATGCCCATATGGTAAAATAATTTGCTGATTTATTTTACAAAATTTCCTGCTGAGGGACAATCTGCTTACTGGAATCACATGATTGAGCGGTTTTGTTCTTTTTTTTTGTTGAATTATTTTTTGTTTTAGTTGTGCTCCTGTTTTGTTGCCTTCTACTGTCTCTACACACCAGGAAATCTTTATAAGGCCACTATGGCTCACAGGGCATCATTAAGTCATGAGAAGGTACACTTTTCACTCTAAACAAAATGTTTTATGGTTTATAAAAAAAAATTTCATAGCACAATAATGCTTAAAATGATTTCCACCTTTGTCAGATGTTAATCTAAAATAATTTTTATCAAGGTGTTTTTTTTTTCAGACACACTAATATATATATATATAAATGTAATAAATTCATAAAAAACAACAATTTATTTACATTTAATTTAAAATGGCAATTCATTAATATTTACACCCACTTCAATATTTAATGGAAAAATCTAATGGCAGTAGAATCTACAAACCCCTCTTTTCTTGCTCAGCATCCCTTTGCCCGTTTCCACTGGTGTTCTGATTCTTTTCCCACACTGATGAGCTCCCAGTCATTGAGGTTGGAGGAACCCCTTATCATCCTCCTAATCTTTAGCTCCCCCCACAGATTACCTTTTAAATTCTAGTCAGGAACCTGTCTGGATCATTTGAAAACATGAATACTGCTTCGAGTCAGAAGAATCATGTTGGTCATATTTACGGATAACTTTAAACCTAAACCTGCCTGGGGTGTAAATATTACTCAGCTTCACTAAATGTTGTTCACAGTAGTAGTGTAGAAGTTAATATGCCTGCCTTTTTTATGTTCAATCTGAGACTGAATATAGGGCCAAGCTAAATATTTTTAAAAACACCCACTGACAGCAGATCATAGTTTTCTAAAGATCTCAAATTGATCATTTCCCTCCTTCCTCAATTGTAAGGCTCTCAATATTAGAAGTCATGTGTCATATTTGAATAGTCTTGCCCTCCAGCTACCTTTGTATATTAGATTTCTTAGCTCTGTATTGGTCCCATAGGAACTGTGTGCAGTTTTTTTTTTTGGGTTTTACACCGGTGCATGACATGAGCAGAAGCAGATGACATGTAAGCGCTTAAATTTCTCAGCAATTGTAAATTCCTTTTACTAAGCTCTGATTTTATTCTTCCACTAAACTGAGAATAAACTTAGTCTATCCTGGAATAAAAAAAAAAAAAACAAAAAAACACAAATCAGACATAATATAGTGACCACCTCACTAATTGGGTAGCGTTGCTGCTAAAACGTTGCGTATCAATAAGTCTGGTACTTCATAAGTTCAGGACATCTTCTATCTTTCAAACAACGTTATGTGCAGAATGAAATTCTGCCATAATCTTGGTGATGATGACTGGCTTGATTGTCCATTTACTTGCCTAGGTCCACCCAGTTTCTCATCACCATTCATCTGTGTCACCTGTTCCAATCTCTATTTAACCCGCCTGCTTCCAGTCATAAGTGCCAGATTATTCGGGCCATTGGTGAGAGTTCTCTAGCATATATGATTCTATTCTGATTGCCTGATCCTGACCCGTTCTGCCTTTGGACCTCTGAGCCTGCTTGTTCCTGTTCTGATCTGTTTGCCTAACCTGTCTTCGGACTCCTGCTGGATTCTGCCTGTTGATGACCCTGAATCTGCTTTCTGACACCAACCTGGATTTCCCTTCAGTACCTCTTCGGATTTCTGACTCCTGTGAACCTCTTTGACACCAACTCCAGGTCTCCCTCGAAAAAGAGATTTTATCTCAAGGGACTTCCTGGTAAAATAAAGGTTAAATAAAATAAAAAAAATAAAACCAGCTCTGGCTTCGTTCTCCAGGTAGTCCTGCCTTTCTTCGCCTGCTTCAATCTGATCTCCTGCTTGTTCTGCAGTCTTCAAGACTTCAGCATGTGGAACTGGAACACGGTGTGTTGGCAGCCGTGCAGCGGAATCTACCTTCCTCTGGGCACGTACTGAACTTAAAGACCAGAGGCTCCTGCCTTAGATGCCCTAGCTACCACCGTCAATCAGTCGATTTTAAATTAACGTCTGTCTCGTCTTGAATACCTGGTCCTCTGTTCTGAACCTTGACAAATTGCATATTTTTTTATAAGAATTTCAATTTTTTAAAGGTTTGATATCAAAAATATATAGTTTAGCATTACTAAAAATGTTTGCACTAATCAAAATGACAAAAAACACAATTACTGCAAAATCTATTACTCCAGCTTTGTTATAGTTAATGAAATGGAATTAGGAATGTAGTCTAACTTCATCTGTGACTTTCAAACTTTTCCTAAATATCTTTTCTTAATAAACATCCTAATATAAATATGCATTTATATTAAGATCAACATAAGGTGTTAATGTATGAATATATGTATGTTTAGAAACTTAACTTACACTTAGAAGCAGGCACTTGTTCTCCTTAATAGCACCCAGGCAACCGAGAAAGCCCGTCACCATAGCGATTGCCCCAACAGCGATGACCATGTTGGCAGCGGAGAGAGAGGGGAATGAAGGCGAAAAGGTGGCAAAGCTGCCCTGTGACACAGAGAGCCAGATGCCCACGCCAAGCAGCCCACAGCCACATAACTGCATAGAAAAGACAACAAAGGTGGAAAATGAACATGTTTGTGTATTTTTCAAAGCATTTTGTATCTTGTCTGAATATGCTGCTTTCAAACTCTCAGATTGAGTTCGGCCATCAGGTACCCACATCATCAGACATGGCTAAAATACCAGCTAGAATGATGTTGATTGCAGCAACCATAAACAGTTAGCTGCACATGTTTTTATTACGAGATTATAATAAATCCAGAACAAAAATTTGTAATTACAGTAGTTCCACCTTTAAAAAGAACATCTTCCAGACATTTAAAAATCAGAACAGACATAACTTTATCTACAGGAACTATTTCTCTAATGTTACCCCAATGGTTCCTGCTGATATGTGGGACATTTCCAGAGTGAGCTTTATTGCAAGCTAAGTGTTTAAGAAAGGGTCCGAGGTTGTGATGAGGTGGTTTCTTTTATGGAAATAACACTGGTGAATAACTAGGTTACAGCCAACAAAACAACAAAACAAAAGATTGATATTGTGTTGTTATAATATCATTTTTTAAATATATTTATCTTTATGAGATATATGTTGGGATATACTGTACATATATCAAGATTGGGTCCTGTGCATAATCATAAACTGGGAGGATTGTCTTTAAGGAAATATCTGGAATGATTGATTTTGACGAAAGTTTTGTAAAATCAAATCGAAGAAAAACAACAGCAGAACACAGGGCTATGTTTAATTGTGAAAGTTTCCACACACACAATGCAAAGGGAACCGAAAGGATTAGGACAGAACAGCTATGTAGCCTTAAGAAAATGTCAGAATTCATAAGGCTCGAATTGTGAAAAGATGACTTCATGAGAATGACGCATGATTTTTGCACATGGATTGACCACTAAAGGGTCCAGACCTTAACCCCATTGACAATCGTTGGGAAGTGCTGGAGAAAGCTTCGTGCAGTGGTCAGACTCTACCAGCGTCTATTCGAGATCTTGGTGAAAAATGAATGCAACACTGTGTGGAAATGAATCTGCCGACATTTAGGAAGCTTATCAAAACAATGGCACAGTGAATGCATACCATGATCAAAGCTAAAGGCGGCCACCGCAAGGAGATGGACTGCAGTTTAGACAGTGACAGCGAGACGAGGCAATGAAGCAGTGGCGGATCTAGAAAATTTTACATGGGGGGGCAAAGGGGTGGCAAGAGGTCTTGGCAGGGTGGCAGAAGTAAAGTACATGGGAATCCTTATATGTGAGCTGCTTTAACCAAATAAACACAAAACACTTTTAAACTACAGTAGTTCTTGTTTAATCATGCCCTTACACACTACAAAGATTTTCTTTTAAATTCACAACAGAATAAGCAAAGTGCAGTGATCGAACAAAAAAAAAACCTGCATCTTTTAAAAAGTAAAAGTCTAACAAGCAAAATCCCTTTAATTTATTTGTTATAATAATTGTGTCCAAGATGCAGTGGACTACAAGCACTTATTTCCTCATTTCCTTCACTCATTCCTGTGTCTCCTTCATGTATTTCCTCTTTTTCGTCACTTATTTCTGTGTCTCCTTCAGTCTTTTCCTGCACTGACCCTCCTGGGCTCTCCAGTTTACTGCCTTCTCCCTCATTTCCCTTGCGCTCTTCCTCTTGTGTACTTGTTGGAATTTTCTTTGCAAAAAAGCTGGTTATATCCCCACTTTTAGCCTTCCTTTTCATGGCTAGGCCTATGAAGTAATAGTCCTTGTATTTCATTAGCCTACACTGTAGGGCCATGGAACTTATAAGTTAAGTAGCATATACTACAATACATATATATATATATATATATATATACATATATATATATATATATATATATATATATATATATATATATATATATATATATAGGTATTGTAGTATAGCCTATATAACAAATATAAATGAGAAAGATTTATCACATTCACACACCAGTTATGTTTAGACTACTTAATTCTATTGTATTTGTTATTTCCCCAGTTATAACCTGGTTTCATTGCGATATCTGAGAGGAATTGGATTTATAGGACTGCTCAGCTAATCAAATCAACACTGTAGCCTGCGTGTTGTAACGTAACGGCGGCATAACGGTTACCATCAGTAAATCAGTTAACATTATGGATAAAAAAAATATTTTGTATTTTTTTATTACCGGTAAGCTGTTTTTTTCTTAACATTAATCAAAGGGAAGAGTGCTCTTACAAATCCCGAGGGAAGGATTTGACCGACACACTCGCTGTTTTTGCTAATCGTCTTTAGCAGATATTGACTACAAATGTAACTTTTAAGTGAAACGTGTGTTTAAACTACACCTGGTAAAAGTCACTTCACCTTCAGATGCCCTGGGACAGCTCAGTCTCTCCAGTTGGTTTGCACACTACAGAGCCACCGCGACGCTGCAGACTGTGTGTGTGTGTGTGTGTGTGTGTGTGTGTGTCAGACAGACTGAGCGCGAACTGCGCTCTGCACGTTTGAATCAGGGGCGTAGCTAAGTATTTGAGGGACGGTGGCAAATAATACATTAAAAATAAAAAACTAAATTGCAACCTTTTGGTAAATGTATTGTTTTGAGAAGCCTGTGAACATAGTGGCAGGTTGTTTTTACAGGTACAGCTTTTGGATCATCAAAGTTAGGGGGGCAGCTGGGGGGGCAAGGCTCCATATTGGGGGGTCAGCTGCCCCCCCTTGCCCCCCTTTAGATCCGCCCATGCAATGAAGGTATGATAATACTGCGTGACAATACAGCCAATATGATGCTTGTCTGATGGCACATCACCCGGTGCTATTTGCTAAATTTAAGGTTAGTTTATGCTGTGTTGAATTGAACATGCTACTTTTAGCTTTAATCATTGGGGAAAAAAATGCTAGCAGTGTGTTAAGAAGCAAGACGGCTTTGGGATAGTGATGGTCAGAACTTGAGCAAACAGAGAGCTCTGTAACTGTTTTAATTGTGTATTTGATTAGTATTAAGTGAAAGGCAAAACTACCTAATTATGCCGTAGTTGTAGCCAAGTGCTTTACATTTCCAGAAACTTGTCATTTCTATTGCATTTCAAAAGTGGTCTGAAAGCTGGTTTCACCAAATATTACAGTTAGCTAGAGATTACATAGAGATCAGCTCAAATAGTCAGAATTTCATTTCTTGTTCCTTTTTTAATTTAGACATTTCAAATAACACAATTTAGAGCCGGAAACATAATACTGTGATGTTTTTGCTTAAGGTTATCATACATACTGTCAGAATTTCATTACTGTATTGTTGTGATTTACTTTTGATGTAATGTTAGGGCTGGGCGATATGGAAAAAAAACTATATCACGATATGGATTATTTTATATCACGATAACGATATATATCACGATATGCCACAACTGATGTTGCATTTTATGTTTTCATAGTCCGTCAGATGGACAGGGTTGAAAAAAATCTTTCATTGCCTATTTTTTACCCATCATCTTGTTTCCTAATATGAGAATCCCAACCTCAAACCAAAAACACCAGTTATGCAATTTGCGGCCATGACAGTGAACAGTATAGAATCTTGGCTAAAAAAAGTTAAGATAAAATAAAAAAGTTTATCACGATAGAAAAAATAGAGGAGAAAGGTCACGATAGACATGTTTCTATCGTCCTCACGATATATATCGCCATATCGCCCAGCTCTATGTAATGTAATAAAAAAATCTATTTTTTTGTCATTATTAAAAGAAATCCACTAAATATAGTGATCAAATGCTAGGTTGTTATCAACCGTCCTTACTGCCATCCTTTTTTCTTATCCAAGCACTGCTGCAAAAAATGGCCTCGTCAGCAATATGTGCAGAAAACCTGCTGTGAATCCAAACAAACACCAAGGCAAAGGTTCATACACAGCACTTCTCAGTTAGTAAGGAATTATTCTGAGTATTTTATCTTTTATTGTAATAAAACAATGAATCTATAATAAACACTAGTTCTGATAAAATAAGACTATATTGAATGATATGGCCAGTTTACAGATACATGTTTAATCCTTTATAAAATCACCTGTAAGTTTGGTTATGCAGACAATTCACTCCTTAATGCGATCTAGAGTAAATAATGAATACCAGTCAGCTCCAAGGTAGCTCTTAGTGTTAAGAGATGATGTGTAAAAAGAACTTTAAAGCTTTCACTGCAAAAAATCCTGAAATGGTGAGAGGTGCCTCAAGTCTAAGGAGTCCTACCACATAGATGCATAAGCCACACATCACATCTCAAATGTCAGATGAGCTCAGTCTCACCGCCACTGATCTTTGACCTTTGAGCTCTGCTTGTTTAAATTTACGCAGACTTATGTGATGACAAGGATCTGGGCCATGGAGAGCAGCACAAACAGGAAGATGATAGACTTGTCCTTGCAGAGAATTGGCAATGAATCAATTAAAAAGAAAAGGCGGATGGAGCAGCGCGGAGCAATGCATCAAGACTGATAAGAGCTCTTTTTGAGAATGCTAAAATTATACAGCTGGCTGCGTTATTTTACAAAACTCTGCTGTCAATGTCTTCTGCCAAGGTTAAAAGCTATGCTGGCTGGAAAACAAACAAACAAAAAAACTAAGGGATGAGGAAGGGCCCTTGTTTGTTCATAAACAGATGACAAGTAGGTCCTATTAACCTCTCTTAATGTAAGTATTTATAGCCACTGAAGTTTTTACAGTTCTTCTATTTACAAGCTCAAACTTGTAAAGTCTTTGGCTAAATAGAGCAAAGCACAATACAATCTGAAATGGGTGGCATAAATTTATATTCTGCCTATTTAACCTTAATATCCATAAATAAAATATAGTCCAACCAACTGATTTCAGAGGTTCCTCAATTAAATATAGCCCAGCCATTTAGAAAAGGATCCATAGCATAATTCTTCTGTAAGGGCCCTGGAGGTTTGTCAGCAAAAAGAATGATGACAGCATCATGCTGGGGGAATGGTTTATTTTACAGGGATATAACAGCTTAGCGAGTTAGAGATGGGTGAAGATAAGTACAAGACATTAGAGAAAAACCTGTTAGAAGCAACAGAAGTAAGATTTGTCCAGTGGTTCAGACACTAGGCAGGCAAGACAAGTTTATTTCTATAGCACAATTGTGTACATGGACATTTCAAAGTGCTAAACATGAATTAGATAACAAAATAGAAAAATAATAAAGCAGAAAAAAAGCAAAAACATTAGTGAAAGAAATAGACAATAATAGACACTAGCATGACAACCACATTAAACATGAAAATTATCACTAAGGGGGACTAAATAAAAAATCCACACAATTGTTTTAGTAAATCATATGTTGTTTAATTAAAATTCATGTTAAATTTTACATTTTCATTGATGCACTAATGTGTCGATCAGAAAATCCCAACAGAATTCAACTACATTGTAACATGATAAAATGCAGCATTAGAAAAAAGTCTAAAAATAAGCACAACTCAAGAAATAGGCAGGAGGGGGCTCTGATGCAAGCTAATACCTTCTATCCTTAACACTTTGAATTATTCAGAAGAAAGCTGAATTCACTGGGAGGCACCTATCAGCTTTTTTATGGCTTTCTGATTAAGAGAAATCCAAAAGTCATTCGAAAACAGTGGGAAAGGTCGTTCTTTTCACTAAGCATCAAATATACAGATTCATAGCTAAAACCACTTCAAAGGCCAGATAATATAAAGTGTGAGAAGGGATTTAAGGAAGCGGGGGACTAATAGAAAGTTTAGGAGGCCACATAGATAAAGTGGATTTACAGCTAGTGAGGGGGGGAGCAGAGAAATACAGAACCTTCTCTTAATTGTATTTAATGCCCAGAGAAGGGAGCTTATCCAAGTGTGTCAGTCACTGAAGTAATTGTGAACCCACCCGGCACCCTTCGATCTGTCACATCTGATCTTCCATGAAGGACCTAATCCCTGCACTGGTTCTACTACAACTACTACTCTAATTAATTCTCACCTTGTCATAAAAATGTTGTTTCTGTGCAGCAGAAAATACCGCTCATACACACTGATCCGTCACTTATCTGACCTTACATCTAATCCTGAGTTTGAGCTCTTTTTCTGATCATAAATAAGCTGTGGCCATGTCTTGATAACCTGTTCTCAGGGAAAAGATCAAGGATCCCCAAATAAAGCCGAGGCTTGAGGAGAGCAACAAAGAAACCGCACTGTAAAAAAAGAAAATAATAATAATTAAAAAAAAAAAAATCACTTCTAAGTAGACACTTGGTTTGCAATGTTAATGGTTATAACTGTCTTTTTTATCCAGTAGTAATTAGGGAGCCTCCTAGGAAATCATTACATAACCGCATTACCAAAATTGTTTGGTAATTCAATTCAAAAGTTTAAACATATATTGATTTAATATAAATAGGTTAATGCTTTTACCTGTTTATTTGTTAAAGGAAAAGGGAATACATTTTTCTGGTATTTTGAAGAAAAATCCAACATGTCACTTTTCTTCAACTTAAAATCAATTTCTTTTATTTACAATTGTGCTTAAAAGTTTACACATCCTTCCATTAAAGGCAAAAAAAAAAAAAATCAGGTGCCAATAAAATACATCAAAATTGACAAAAATCACAATTAAGGAAAATGCTAAAAAATTTGAAGAATGTCATTGATTTTGAATATCTTTCAATCACTTTGAATGTATGATCTGGTGAATATAGATATATATATATATATATATATATATATATATATATATATATATATATACACATACACATACATATGTATATACTCAATATACTCATAAATAAAACCAGTGAACAAGCCTAATGGTGCTCTTGAACTAAAGCTGTGTTGAGCAACGCTGAAGCAATCACTGAAATCAGGTGTTTTCTGTAATGTTCAGGAAATTTTCATGTTGCACCCGCTGAGAGGTATGTTGGTTCCCTATTTATCAGCAAGGTACTTTAATTTCATTTCAACTTACTCACACAGAGAAAAGGAGCGATTTGAAGGTTTTAGATTTTATTGACATGAATGAAATAAGTTATTTGGCGCTCGGACACCGGCAGAAGAAATTATGCTTTAAATCGACACGGATTTGGATGAGTAACTTGGGAAGAGGATTAGAGTCATCTTCCCCCTGGGGCCAGACACTGGTGGTGGAGTAAGCCGGAGGATCAGAGAATAGTCTCAGAGTGAGGGAGGAAATGGGGTGGAGGTGGGTCAAACTTCAGATGTTGAGCTGAATGGGGAGTCTAGAACTTCCTTTTAATGAAGAGCATCTAGAGAAACGATTGGCTTCAGAGAGGGTGTAGGCCTTCATGGACTGGCTGAAGCTCGAGCGAGACACCTCAGCAGGTGATCCAGGGGAGACTTATAAAGCTGATACATACATACCTAATATACACTATATTGCCAAAAGTATTTGCTCACCTGCCTTGACTCACATATGAGCTTAAGTGACATCCCGTTCCTAATCCATAGGGTTCAATATGACGTCGGTCCACCCTTTGCAGCTAGAACAGCTTCAACTCTTCTGGGAAGGCTGTCCACAAGGTTTAGGAGTGTGTTTATGGGAATTTTTGACCATTCTTCCAGAAGCGCATTTGTGAGGTCGCACACTGATGTTGGACGAGAAGGCCTGGCTCTCAGTCTCCGCTCTAATTCATCCCAAAGGTGTTCTATCGGGTTGAGGTCAGGACTCTGTGCAGGCCAGTCAAGTTCATCCACACCAGACTCTGTCATCCATGTCTTTATGGACCTTGCTTTGTGCACTGGTGCACAGTCATGTTGGAAGAGGAAGGGGCCAGCTCCAAACTGTTCCCACAAAGTTGGGAGCATGGAATTGTCCAAAATGTCTTGGTATGCTGAAGCATTCAGAGTTCCTTTCACTGGAACTAAGGGGCCAAGCCCAGCTCCTGAAAAACAACCCCACACCATAATCCCCCCTCCACCAAACTTTACACTTGGCACAATGCAGTCAGACAAGTACCGTTCTCCTGGCAACCGCCAAACCCAGACCCGTCCATCAGATTGCCAGATGGAGAAGCGCGATTCGTCACTCCAGAGAACGCGTCTCCACTGCTCTAGAGTCCAGTGGCGGCGTGCTTTACACCACCGCATCCGACGCTTTGCATTGCACTTGGTGATGTATGGCTTGGATGCAGCTGCTCGACCATGGAAACCCATTCCATGAAGCTCTCTGCGCACTGTTCTTGAGCTAATCTGAAGGCCACATGAAGTTTGGAGGTCTGTAGTGATTGACTCTGCAGAAAGTTGGCGACCTCTTCGCACTATGCGCGTCAGCATCCGCTGACCCCGCTCCGTCAGTTTACGTGGCCTACCTCTTCGTGGCTGAGTTGCTGTCGTTCCCAAACACTTCCATTTTCTTATAATACAGCTGACAGTTGACTGTGGAATATTTAGGAGCGAGGAAATTTCACGACTGGATTTGTTGCACAGGTGGCATCCTATCACAGTTCCACGCTGGAATTCACTGAGCTCCTGAGAGCGACCCATTCTTTCACAAATGTTTGTAAAAACAGTCAGCATGCCTAGGTGCTTGAATTTATACACCTGTGGCCATGGAAGTGATTGGAACACCTGATTCCAATAATTTGGATGGGTGAGCAAATACTTTTGGCAATATAGTGTATATATATATATATATATATATATATATATATATATATATATATATATATATATATATATATATATATATATATATATATTTTTTTTTTTATTATTATTTATTATTACTTTTTTGGTTTTGTGTTATTTGAATTACTAGAGTGAATTCATCATTTTCTTTAATGGGTGGGTATTTAATCTTTCAAGCACAACTCTACATATTATGCAGGATGAATGACTGACTGACTGACATTTTAGGTGTGGTGGTTTTAAAACATGGAAGGTGTCCTTGAGTATGTGATTCAAGCAAAACTCTTGAAAATTCTTTGCCATTCTTGCACTTCCCTCATTATCCTTGCTCCTTTCTCTCACTTTTCTATTCATATGCTTGGATGAGGTCGTCTCAGAAGAGCCAGCTTCTTAAGCAATGACCTTCTGAAGAGTCAGTGGCTGCTGGACAAAAGTCATTTCAGTCCCTAATATAGTCATAACATAATGTTTCTGTTTTAAAAATAATTTTTTGTTTGTAAGATAAAAAATTTCTGAACAACTAAAAAAAAACTTGATATTTTCATTTATTGAAATGTTCCTGTTTTAAAGTATTTATTTGACCTTTGCAAATACTGCTCCACTGGTCAATAATAGGTCCCACAGTAACACTTTACAAGCCACTGGTCACAAGCAGCTGTGCTCAAACTTTACTCCCATCTTGATTCATTTAAGCTTTGTTATAGTTCACTGAACAATCTTTTCATCATTAAACAACCAAGTCTCACATATGACAGCCTTCCAGGTCTCCAACTCTTTCAAATTTATTATGCTTTCTCTTTGCAGCCTAGATTTTTCAAATGTCTATCTTGGTTAGAAACTGGCAAACACTGTCAAAGCCTATAAGTTGCTTTGCCTTGATGCTCTGTTTAAAGGCGCTCCCATGCATACATGCAGCACAGAGATGCTTTCCAACACCTCACACATCACTCTCATGGTTGCTTTCATACTGGCGGCCTTGAGGTACAAATTGTACCAATGTGATATTCAACAAAAAGGGAAATCTTAACAGCATGGAATAGAAACCTGATAGCACTAGCCTGTTTAATTATACTTAATGTTAATCTTTTCTCTACAAAATGATGGGAGAATCCTTTTTAGAGCATTTGCTATGAAAAAACACAATAAAGTCACAGAGCAAGGAAAGCAAGAAAAGAGAAATATTATGTTTAAGTTAAAGGAAACACGATTCTCTATAAACGAGTCGGCTTATAAGCTCTGGGGGGCAATAATTGCATTACTACAGTAGGAGTCAACTGTGAGGAAACTTTTTATAGACTGAGGTGATGGAAAAGAGGGCAGCTGTGAGGTGTATGAAAGAGACCGGAATATTAAAATCCAGAGAGAATGGAAAACACGGGAGAGGTGTGCAAGAGAAAAAAGGTTAGCCCAGTGAGAAAGATGAAGAAGAAAATAGGTTGCGACCTCTCTTCCAAGCGGTTGGCTCAGAAGATTATCGGTTGCTGCGTTATCCGGCTCAGTGACATGAAGCCAGTCTTCACAAACCTCTTCAATCTCCTCCGTATCAACAGGGGTCAGAGTGCGCGAGTGGAACATTGGAGGACATTTTACACACTGATCACTCTGTGAGGTGATGACCTGTGGTGAAGAATGGCTGCTTCTGTCAAATCAGGTGGTCTCCTGTTACTGTTCTTGTCACAAGAGCTCAGTGACCCATTCACAAAGTTTAAGAGGAAAGATAGTGTGTGTCTGTAAACTGAGCCTGTTTGTATAAAAGTGACATAATTATAGTTAGTGAAGATTTTGCTCTTTAGAAACAGAAAGTTTTGCCTCTCCCTGAGGAAAGAAAAACTCTTTTCTGCCTTTAAACTTCAATAAGGTGAACAAAAGTCTTGATTTAAGTTGGTAGGTAAAATTATCTGCTGTTGGATTTTGAACATTTCACTTAAAGGTACTGTGGAGGATTTTCACCATTTTATTTTTAAAAGACCCGCCCTCTCCACAAAAAAAAATGCACATGCACAACCCAGTATCCACACCCGAGAGGGAATGCCTTTTAAATGTGTGCAAGAGCATGTGCAAGCCCATTTCTCCTCGTGCACGCTCTGATTAAAAATGGCTGTCTCCAAACATCAGCCCTAAATCCCTCAATCACTATATATAGCTGGGACTGACCGTTCTTCAATGACTGGCTGAAGCCGTAGCTCACCACACAAATACGGCTGAAACATATCACCAAAATGATTGGAAATTAGGAGGACCACTTATTTAGATGATTCACTCGAAAATAAAAGATCGTCCTCTATACCTTTAAAGTAGAATGAAAATCATCTCCATTATCTAATTTCAAATGCACTACACATAATTGTTGTATTTTAGAGACCAAAATGCTGTTTGAATAATTTTAAATTGTTATTTAATAGATACATGTTGCTGTCATTTTTTTGCACATCTTTGGTGTTGCTGCTGTTTCATATATCCAAAACACTTTACAGTACAAAACTTTATTTGTTTTAATTTCCTACCTGTTATTTTTATACACTTTTCTAAGGTGCACATTGTGTGGCAACTTCTACGATAACCTTTTGCTGCTGTAAACACAATTTCCCCATTGTGGGACGATAAAGGGATTTTCTATTCTATTTTTTCTGTATACGTCTACTCTTTTAGTAAAATCTGTTCAATTGCCTATTAATATAAATGAGCCAATCAATTGGTAGAAATGTGTTGCACTTAAACAGAGTGACGAATTCCCAGAAATTTAAACAGAATGTCTAAATGAGAAAGAATGCGATCTAAGAGACTCCTGAACTCAGCGTGCTTGTGTTGAAAGGGGTGGGATGGCTTGGTATTTTAGAAAACATGCCGTTTTTCTGGGATTTTATCACAAATTCATCGCCGGGTTTAAATAAAATGTTTCCAAAGGAGCCTAAAATATGTGAAAAGTGTGGAATAAAAAACACATCCACTTGATGTTTAATAATTTTTGTAATGCAACATTTCACAACAACAAACTTACAATGAAAGTGAAAATTTTAGTAGCCACACTTAGCATAGTCTCTTATTGTCAGATCAGACTAGAAAAAAATGGTACAAACAAAATGACAAAAAAAAAAGACTGTAAAACTTCTTTATATTTGCTCAAGAAGCAAACCAGCCTCCAAACTCCCCAGATCCCACTCTGATTAAGCATCAGTGGGTTGTGCTGGACTTACCCTGAATCACAGTAGCTCCAGCCTATACTGTAAGCCTTGCAAAAAGAGCTACTGCCAACACCCTGGCACCAAACAAAACAAGAGATCCCCAGGAGCCAAACAGCCATGCCCTGATGGGCAATAAGCTGCTAATCCAGTTCAGGAGGGATCTATGACATTAGAGAGGTGAATTTTATAACAGGACTGATCTGTAAGTACACATGTCCTGTTCCTCATAGAACACAAGCTATGGAAACACAAAAATTAAACCAAAACAACAAAATAATCAGTAATATTAGGAAGATATGATAAAAAACAACAGCATACCTGAGTATAGAGACACTAATTGATCTATTTTTGAATTTTTATTCAATTCTCTTTTATTTCAGGAAAAAAAGGTCAAGAGGTACTTAAAATTTGCTCTTTGCCACAATTAGTTTTACACTAAAAAGGAAGGACAGTGTTTGATTGTTTAGCTAGGTGTCCTTTTTAGATTTTTCTTTGTGATTTTACTATTAAGACCTTCATGTTGCAATGTAAGTGTTATTAGAGCAGTAAAAAAAGGCAAACAGACAAAAATGTAACAACAAAGAAAAAACAAAGCAAGTGTAATCAAAAGGTACAGAAATGCCCCAAAATAAAAAAAGAAAATTTGTTTTTTCCCCCTATCCAGCAGGGAAAATGGTCCATTTTGAAGCATGCTGAGAAGCAACAAAGGAGTTATTTAAGAGCTCAATCTCCACCTTTGTGTGCATCACTCGGAGAGGTTTTTATTTTTAGCTTTTTATATTTTTTTATTAAGGTCTGCACCTGACAGATGAATGCTTCTCGTCTTATCACCATGGTTGTCAGCCATGAGAAAGGAAAACATATCTTGGTAAATAAGAAGTCATTTTTTATTTAATCTTTTCCGATTAACTTTTTAGGTCATTTTTAATCACCCTCCATTATTAAGAAAAATTATAATGATAGCTGCTAGAGAAATGCAGTACTAGCACTTTATGACTTTGGTAAATTTGTTTGGTAGACTTTTGGTAAAAATGTTTGGACTCATGCAAGTAAAGACACTTTTATTCTGAAAAGCAAAATAATTCCAATAAACAAGGGGATTGCCTATTTCTTTATGAAACAATAGGTTCATGTTCATAACTATTAGAAATAAATTTCTCTGTTGTAAACTGCATAAAAATGATAAGAAAAAAAAAGTACAGTTCTGCTCAACTAGAATCATGGTGTTATATTTCACAACATTCTTTCAATATTTTAACCCAGCATAAAAAAACAACCAAACTGTTATCTTCAGCACATAAAGCTTTCTACAGTATAACTTCCTACTTTTGGTCCCCTTAGGATTCCTTAGAGAATACGAGTTATTGCCCTGAGTACGCGCCACAGTCAGTGTGTTCTGTATAACGAAGTAAATTATTCACAGGGCTGCGATGGCGGTTCAGGCACTCTAAGGCTCCAAAAATAATATAAAATAAACAGCATAATTTCAAAGGATTCAACTTATGTGAAGTGTAAGATTAAAAGGTTATAGCTGTCTGTTTAAAGTTTTATTTGCAGATTGGAATCCATGAGGACTGAAAGAAATCTTAAAATACTCTCAGTTAACGCACAGCAAGCAGCTTTACAGAGGTATGAATTTCATAACGGATAAAAAATTTTTCTTCAGCTGGATTTCTTTCCAGATTATTACAAAATCGTAATACTTTGGTTGCATAACATAAATATGTAGCTAATTATCAGCTGAACAATGAATTGTTAACAGATGAAATGAAAGACAAGGGAAATCAGGCAAAAGGGGATGTTTTAGAAATCTTATTACATCAGACCAAGACCAAGATCAGACCAAGATCATTAGGACTTTCTAAATGATCTTAGCCCCCAATTTGCATGTTCTCTTATAATTAGGTGTTGTAAAAGAGTTGAATATTGACACAAGAAGGTATAAAACACTCTTAATGTGTTTAGAACTATAAATGACATATATGAAAAAAACTTCTGCTTAAATCTATCTTTCAGTTAAATTTGACATTCTGACAAAATTGATTTATGTAGAGAGGATTCGGCCAAAGCCGTAACAATATAAAAAAAATGATTTCATGAAATAGAAATGCAGGGAGTTTGTTTAATGCAAGAGTGTCGGTGCAAGAAATATAGAAATCATAACTATATAATTTGTACATCCCATGTTTGAAACAAGAGCAAGAGCAATGCCAGCACAAGCTTTCTACTGTGAGGCCGACAACTTGTCAGTGCTTGGGAAAGTGGGAGGAGCTTACAGCAGCACATGCTATGGACACCAAAGTCTCCTATAACAGAAAAAAGTCACTAGCTTTGTCATTAAATGCCTTTTTGAAAAAAAAACAAAAAAAAAAAAAAAACCACATGTATAGCAACAAAGTTGTAAGTTAGTAATAGTGAAAACTGTACGCTTATCTACTGACAAACTGATTATTACCAGCAATGCAAACTAATAAGTGAATTTCTTTGTGTTTTATGCATTAATTTAAACTTGTAGTTTGACTTAAAACTAAATGTTAAGTTTAGCTTAATCCTTATATTAAACAGTAGATTGCTGCTGTATGTTTCCTGCTTGTATTTTGTCATATTTAAAAAAGAGCACAGGTGAAAAAGTCCAACTGTTACTATGTTAAAATGTCCTTTTACACAGTATTGTTCCTGCAGTAGTATGAGAACTTTGCCCAGCCAACATAAGTTCTGTCGTTAGAGGGGTGTATAATTCTGTCCTGTTTTCTGTGATCAGATGATTAACATTCTCCAATGCTTTCTGTGGCGGCTCGGGCTGGAAGCCTCGGTTGGAAAACACAGCTGATCCTGTTTCAGGGCCTTTAGAGATGCACCTGTCAATAATGGAGGGTTTGGCTTGGTTTTCTTTCCTTCAGTTTGAAATGAGCTGAAAGGCCAATTCACTGCACAGTGACTCCAAATCGGTCGTGCCAGTAAGGATTAAAGACAGACGAGCCTTTCTGTGTCTGCCCAGCACCATCCCAGCTTTCTCCACTGACACATCTATGCACACTAACACCTGATACAAAACCTCTACCCCATCAAGAGAAGAACGACAGACAGAGCTAAGACAACAGCAGAAGGCTATTAGACACCCCCGACTAATTCTGCTGTTGGACGTCTAATATCCCAACAAGACTCTTCAATCAGTCTAAGAAGCCACAGGCACTTCAATTATGCATTGAGGAGAGCATCAGGAAGGGATGAGAGTCCTACAATGATTGGAGACGGAGAGCACGGCTGCTCTGTAAGAGTCAATCACAGAGATTTGGATTGAAGCACAGGAAAACAGGCTTTGCAAGCAAAACACAGAACACAAAGCACAGAGCCAACGGTCAGAGCTCAGGTCCAAAATACAAACAGATGCAGCCACAGAGGAGAAAAGCTTCTTTGCTTTTCAATGCTGCATATGCAGAGTGGCTGCAGATACGGCATCTGCTCTGTTCTTAACTGCTACAGCTTCTCATCTAAGTCCTCTCAAAGAGACCCAATGGTCTTGATCATCTACAAAAAGGGAAGGACTATAAAAATCCTTTTTATGTTTTAAGAGAACAGAGAGAGATAAACACATGCATAGATCCTCTAAGAGTGCAGGAATTTCCCTAAGCAAGGAGCAAATTAAATATAAAGTTTAATGCTTGTTTGACATCAGAGGCACTAAGGCTGCATTCTTCCAATTCATTTGTGCACACAAAAATACAATGCTAGAAAAGTAAATATTAATTCATATAAATATTGCGGTATTTTATGAGTGCCTGTTTACTTCCCCATAAACTGGGTTGCATGTGGAGGGACAGAAACATTTGGCTCGTATAAATATCTCACTAAATTCTGCCAGTGCAGGAATGTAGTGAAAAAACACTAAAAGGCAGGCAGGCGGTTGGACAAGCTCCCGTTGACTTTCGCTGGTTGAAGGGCTTAATGCGCACTCTGGCTCAGCATAGACAGAGGATTGCCAGAATCTTGTGTTTTAGACCATTTTGACACTTGACCTGTTTTCTGCCCTGTACCTGTAACAGAGATCCAAAGAGCTAACAGAAACTGGAAATCTCTAATGCACCGTGGCAGCCGTAAAGCGCTACAAGTGAAACAAAAAAAAAGACAAAGCTGGCATCAAGACATTTCTCTGTTATTTTTCACTCCCTGCAGTACCTAGAAGAACTCCAAATGAAATGTTAAGGAGAGCAATGAAAGCTTTATTAGATGTAAAATCTGTAGTTTATTCATTAAAAAAATTGTTATCTACTTACACAAGTAGTGCATAAATATTAACTGAAATCCAACAGTTTTTATTATTCTTATTGGACAACAATAAATCACAAAAGAATAATATTCAATTATATTGAAGAGTTTACACTGTTGGGCCAATGTGTGTGATATAGTTTAGTGTCAGTTTTCTACACATGCAAGTTTGCATATTCGCCAAAAATCTTTGATATGGCCTCATCTCATCAGAGCATCTGCTTCCACGTATTTGCTGTTCCTACAAAATTAATTTGTGGGGAAAATTCATAGTAGTCCTTTAGATTTTGGGTTTTTCTTCTTGCATCTCTCCAAGAAAGGTCAGTTCTGTAGAGAACAGGATTGATAATGTCCTTGCTGACAGAATCTGCCCACCGGAGCTGTGCATCTCTGCAGCTCCTCCAAGGTTACCAGTGGATTATTAGCTTCTTTCCTGACTAATGCTCTAATGGACATTTCACGTATACTAAAACTAAATCACATGCAGGGAAAGTGTTTCATATTCAGTTGACCTCTAAAGCAATTGAATTGGCTTTTCATTTTGGTTGGGACTAATATAAAAACTTGCTTCTTTAGTTTCTATTTGCAAAAATAAAAAAGCTACTTTTTGTTCCACTTGACAGTTATGCTCTACTTTATGTTGGCCTGTCAAATAAAGCCTGAATAAAATACAATACAGTTTAAAAAAACCTTTGCAAATCCCTTTACGTGGCGACTGCATTATTTACAAATAAGTTTACATTATTTTGATTTTACGTAAACATAGATTTACATAATCTCACAATAAGAAGCTGTGTAATAGCCTTCCTGAGGCATTCATGGTGCCACTATTTTAGAGAAGACTGGGGAAAAAAATACGTAATCTACAAGTAAGCATAAATGCACACCTACTGGGTAGCTCTCCTGTCACTGTAAGCTGCTACCCGCCTGTGACGATGCAAATTTCAACAAGATAAAAGAGAAAAACCATCCTGTTTATGGATTAGCAATAGAGAGCCAATTTTCCTCTTACATTTTTCTCTATAAAAATGCTGCTGTCTAATTACCTTGAGCACGTTTCGGGTTAGTGGGGCACATCACTCTCATTATCATTGGCAAGCTTGTCTTCATTCTAGGAACCAAAGTTTTTTCTATTTTCGTGCTCAATTCATGTTTCTCAATGGAGGCTGCAGTAATAAGGTCCTTGCTTCAAAACCATAAAGTAAATAGAGAGCTTCAAGAGGGTAATAAACAACCATTAGCATAAGTTTATTTTCATTAACAGGCTGTGGGACATTGCAGAATAAACTAAGTGACCTTAGCGGATGCTTGAAACTGCCTGAGGAGCTAAATGTGTCATTACGGATGTATCTCGATATGTGTGACGATTTGTTGCCCAGGAAAAGGTGAAAAGCAGCCCTGGGATTTCTTCCTAGAAATGAAAGGAGCACTTGGGTATCAGGAGTGTGTTGTTACAGTTTTATCTACATGGCGAGTCGGCTTGACCTTCTGCAAAAGCAGATGCTTTGTTGAGCATTTCACAAATAAATCAAATACAATCTGCATATATGCATAAAGTGGTTTGTATATAGTATGGTTAAGAATAATTTAGTTTCAGTGGTAAAGTGGCCTTGCTGTAGGTAGTTTGCATTAAGCTGAAAAAGATCATCTGTTACAGACAGATATGTGAGAACAACCTATATTTTCCAATATTTTGCAAAGGATGATCCCCACACCTAATGAATAGGAAGGTTTCCATTTGCCAGCGGTTAATGTCAGGAGTTGAAATCCACAATGTCATGAGACACAAAGCCATGTGATACATGGGCAAAAACATTATTCATTCGCTCTTTGTGCCTTATGATGATTTGCATTTGGCAGGAGAGAATTTCTTTTAAAAATGCAACATAATAAAACCGTGAACATCTCAGCTTACGTATTTTCCTGGAGTGGCAGTGCTTTGAATGGGAGCACTCCTGTTATGTAATGCAAAACATAATGCATCCCTGGAGGGACGGAGGGAAGATGAAGACACAAAATATGCACATCTTCTTAAATGTAAAATGGAGCGCCAAGTGGAAGCCAAAGAAGAAGATGATGATGTTTAGATTGAAAGGCACATAATCAATACTTTCTTTGGATGCAATATTATGGGGGAAAATTACTTTTCCCTCTGCCTCAACACAATATTTTAATAACCTTTTCTTTTTGTATAGTAAATTATTCATCAGATTTTTTTAAAACACTGTAATGGAAGTAGATTTCAGAAGGAATGGTTTTGCTCATATTAATAAAACCTTTGCTCTAAGGATAGTGGATAATAGAGGCTTTTATTATTTTTCCTACTTCTTTTAAATCTATTTCCCCTTGTCGCTGCCTTTTATACAACAGAGAACAAATGTTTTCTTCAAAGCTAATCCCTTTTCTAAAATTGCAATCTCTGCTGAGATTCATACTATATTTCATATTCTATTACAACTAAAGAGCTATATTATATGAAGAGCTTCAGAATTAGTTTAATATTACAGAAACCATCCACTACATCTTTATTTTTAATGAACAGATCAAGGAAAATGATTTTATAAATCCGGGACATATCTGATTTTTTTTTTCTGGAGATAACAAACTTGGATTGGGATGGAAAACTGACTGACAAGCAGACCTGAAGTTAAACACTGCAGAAGAACTATATCAGTATTCATGGAGGTCCAGGATGTTGGTGTGTGCACTGAATATTGATGATGCTCTGTCTGTAACTGTTCCTTATCCATGGGGAATACTAGCAGAGGTGATTTGATTTCACCTTTAGCAGGACGATTTAAGATCTGAAGTATTGAAAAAAAATACAAAAAAACAGATACCAAAATGGACCGTTTTTTATTATTGTGATAAAGAATTCTTTAAATACAATTTAATAAAATAATGCCTCTTTTTCACTGGCTCAAGTTGTTCCGGCTCTACTCCAACCCACCAATTTTCAAATGTTTCCATAACTGCTTTTCAGTACTGGCTTTTGTTTTTATTTACCCAAAAAAGCCAGCTGTCATGATTTTAGTCCTGTCTTGTTTGTGCTCACTCTCCCTCTCCTTTTAATCACCGATTGTTCCCACCTGGGCTTCTCCCTATTTTATATCCAGCTCTTCACCTGCTCTGTGCAAGAAAGTCTTCCTTTTCACAGCTCTCCAGCCCTGTTTCACAAGCCAAGTATTTTCCTATTCCTTGACCCTGCCTATCCCGGACCTTTGCCCAGACCTGACCTTTGAGTGAGTTGAGTTTTTTCTGAATGTCGCTGAGTCTTGCCTAACTCTGACCCTGGTTAAGCCCACTGGATTTTGGATATTTCTTTGCCCGAGTGATCTTTCGTGCATGACCCTCGACTGGAAACGGATCTCAAACAGTTGGATCATGGACGCCAGTATCCAGTACCTCTGCTGTCTGTTAACACCTCACCCCCACCCTTCTTCTTCTCACCCAAAATATATTTATGAAATCTCAAAAATTCAAAGTAGTTTTATAAATAAATATAGAAAAAACATTCATTTTTAAAAGTTCGAAAAAAACATAATTGTACATTTATTTAAAATTTATGAGAAAAACAGAAAAAGCCATTATGAAAACCTAGGAGATACCTTAGACTGTATTTATCAACATGTTTTCAACAACAGCGACAAGTTAGGGCTGATTCAATTATAGCATATTTAAACTACTTTTACAGAAGGTGAAAAATGAGCTTTGCTCTCTCGGCATGGTACTGGGCCCAACGTTCATCCATTCATTTACAGACAGGATGGGATTTTTTTTTTTACGGTGATATTTAAGCAGTTTCTGTCTTTCTAATCAACACACAAAATCATAAAAATTATGTATATTTTTATATATATATATATATATGAAAAGGGGGGGTTATTGTTTGCATTCAGTATGCAACTAGGTGTTGTTGGCTTTGCTGAAAGTAGTCTTCAAAGATGACTCCATCAGCATAGGAAGTACCCACAAGAACGACTTCCTTTCTTACTTCAAAATAAGTCTCAAAGTAGACTTTAGTAACAAAAAACACTAACTTAAACTTTCAGGCCCTCCTATTTGGGCAGATGCTAACAGTTAATGTACAGAGAGTGTTGATTAGAGCAGAGTGCTTGTGCTCTGAGAAGGTTGCAAGTACCCTGTTCGATCCCAACAGCCTCCACTCTGGGTTCCTGAGCAAAACCCTTAACCCCTGTTGCTCCCCGGGCTCCAGACAATTGCAGCCCAGTGCTCCCCAAGGGGATGGGTGAAAATGTATCGTGATTAAAATCAAGGCTTCCCTTTCAAGAGAAATAAACAGGGTGTTTTGAAGTCGTAGGGGAACTTCTGGTCCAACCGTTGCATTTCCGAATTCTCCCGTGTGGTCCACGACTTTACACGAGTGAATAAAGTGAATGTGATTGGTCGTTTATCAGGAGAACGGGATTGTTGTGGTGGAAGGTTTGCAAGCAAGTTTTATTGTGACTGGTTTCTTCGAAGCATCTTGCTAACCAGTTAGCAACTTAGTTCTAGTAGGTTCCCAATGGGAAATGACATTGGAACCAAGTAGCACTAAATTGGTGACTTAGAAAAGACACAGTCAAGGAACGCTATGGACAGCAGAAACATGCAAGAGGAGGAGAGTTTTGTGTCGGAGGTCGTGGATGAGTCTCCTCCGTCATACAGTTTTTATTTAGAGGAGGAAAGTGGGGACGAAGATGTTGTGGAAGAGGATGCCAGGACATGGCAGAAGCTTGGTTTGGTGTAGAAGGCTTACAGCCGTACATGTTTGAGCCCTTGCCTCGCAACGCTGCCACTTCTGTTAGCTTTATGCCTGCTGAAGACACAGACGTCCATCCCCGTGAACACTGGGATGTAACTCAATGTTAAAGTAAATTATTCCTATTTCTTATTTCAACCGTTGCATATATTAGCTGCGACATATGAATCAAGATGCTATGAATGAAAAAAATTGATAGATGACCGTTGATATTTGATTGGCCTAATTTAGGTGTACAAGCTGACGTACAGTATAACTAACTGGCCTGCATACGATAACAAGAAAACCCCCCCACAGATTTTAAGAGAGGATTTTATATATATCTATTTTTGTTTAAATAGAATTTTTTTTTTAATTTTGGGACAATATTATCTGATAAAGAATACATTTATATACAAGCTTAAGCCAGAATGATTTGACATTTAAATATAACTTCCCTACGACATTAAAGTTAAGATATCTTATTATTTTTTACCTATAGTTTATAAATCTGTGCTACTTCAGTGCATCATGGAGTCATATTTAAAGCAAGAAAGTATCAAATCATTTTCTATGTGTGATTGGAAGCATGATTGATTAAGCCTGCCTACTCTTCTGAAAGTAGAAAATATCAGTCTTTAAAACAGAGCACCAGAAAAAAAGTGCAAATCAGGAAAAACAATAAACGCCTATAAAATCTATCTACAGGTATTTATAAAATCCTGTGTACCATGGTAACATAGCAGGGGTCAAGAAACATAAATATTTTTATATAGTCTTTTAAATAATTAGCTTAAACTCAGCGTGTTTAATGCATATTCAAACGATATCAGCCATGCTCCTGTGGCCTGTCCATGATGGGCTTTACTAGAAGTGGTCCATCAAATCAAATTCTGTGTGGGGCCCCCATAAAATCATGGTGTGGCCCAGGCTTTAAACCTTTGTGCACTTCAGAGTTATATTGCTTCATTTTACTCTTTAAAGACAGCTCAAGTGTGCCCGCTGACAATGACACTGCACTGTTTGCATCACTGCTTCTGTCAAGATACAAGGCTTTCATTTCATGAAGGACTCCCAAAAGCAATGACCTTCACTCAGTATTGGAGAAAATGGGAAATCTTTGACAATTTCTTCTGGAATTGACCACTTTTGTCTGAAACAAAGCAATGCCCTCAGCTCTTAGCACCACATGTTGCCCTTTCACCACCAATATGCACACTGGCTAATAAATGCAACCTTCTCCTTTGGATCAGTGTAAAGGTCAGGTTTTAGTGACAGTTGTAGACAAAGGAAAGTGCCACATCCTTTCTTCCTTTTTAAATGCCTCACTGGAGATGTCTCTACAGCTGACATGCTAATTAGCACAGATGGGAAATGGACTATGTAACTACCCTTTTCTGGTCAGCCAACCACTGAATTCCAATCAGATGCATATCTCCATGCACTAGAAAGCACAAAGCGATGTTTCATTAAATCTTTGTCAGCCAAAAACCTCCTCAGTATTGTTTTAACGTAATCCCAGTTGTATTATTCACCATAGCATACCCTCAGGATGCAGGGAAGGGAGGAAAAAAAAAGTTCCAGGAGGGATGGATCAGCAAAGAGGATAACTTAATCACTGAGCTCCTCTGGAAAGTCCTCAGCAAACATCAACTTCAACCAATCCAACTTAGGAAATGCAGATTTACTACGCACTGACTGACTGGTACATTCGGATTAGACATGAAACCTGCCTGAAAAAAAAAATGGATTTATGCCTACTTAGCATTCACAAACCTGGAACAGTAAATTCATTGCTGGTATAAAACAGAACAGATTTATTTAAGAAAAAAAAAAACTGTAGCAGACCAAAAGACTCCAGAACCTCCAACAATATAAATGTTCATATAAAGCTTAACTGTTTAATTAAAAGCTTGCCTTGCAGCAAGAAGGTTCTGGGTTAGATTCCCAGCCCGAGGTCTTTCTGCTTGGAGATTCTCTGACTTCCTCCCATTCTAAGTCTAAAAATATGACTGTAAGGTTAATTGGCTTCTCAAAATTCTCCTTAGGTGTGAGTGCATGAATGGTTGTTTGTCCTGTTTTTCCCTGTGTTGCCCTGCGATGGACTGGAGACCTGTCCAGGGTGTACCCTGCCTCTCGCCCACTGACAGTTGGAGATAGGCACCAGGACCCCTCGTGACCCCGCTTGGGATAAAGCGTGATGGAAAACATGGATGGATGGATGTTAAAGGAACCAAAGTTTTCTATGGTCACATTTAATATTTGTCAGGACTCCTGTCTGTCTGTTTGTGTTTTCTGTGTTTGTCTCCCTTCCTCCACCAGGAGGCGCCTGGTTCTGGTCCGCCTCCTCACACACCTGCTGATGGTTACTGCGCTAACGGAGTGTTCTTAAGCTGCTGACTGCCACTAGCTCGACGCCAGAGTGTTTGCCAGTATTGGGTACTCTAGCCAAACTGAGTTTTTGTCAACCTGATTTTAACGTTGTTTGTCTTTTGCCTCTCGGCAGGAAGTCATCCGGCTAACTGGATTTTTCGGACCTTCTCTCCCTGGAAGGATCAACTGAGCTACAAACTGAGCTGGGGTTCAAACAGGAGGTTTGGATCCACTTTCCCCACTGAGAAAGGGATTAATCCCCACTACGACCCGTTCAAGTACCGCAGGAAATCTGAGTGGCAGTCAGTTTTCTCCGTTCACCTACTAACAACCGCATTCTGGGTAAACCCTGTTCCGCCCTCCACCGAATCAGACAAACCACGAACTACAGCATACAGACTGGAGTGAAGGATTCAACAACTTCTCTGGAAATGTGAGTCAGCAACCAAATCCTCTTCTCCAAGTTCACGAGTCAAATTTCCCACTGAGCCTGAACTAACCGCTGTGTCTTCCCCCTCATTTTTCAGTTCCGGTTGAGCAGTGTTCAGAGCAACACTTCTCTCTGAATTATCTCTTCAATAAAACCTGTTAAACCTTTTCCCTGGTCTCCCTGTTTGGTCTTCTGCATTTGGGTCTGAACCTTAGTAAAATCATGACCAATATTCAAGGTGAGACAGTCAGTAGGAAAGTTCAAAACATTTATTAATATAAAAACATAAACAAACTGAAACTAAAGTGGAGCTGCTAGGATCTGCGACTCACGGATGCTGCAGGAGGGGGGCGGGGCAACGCCCAATCTCTTACACTCTGTGGGAGAAACACAGGTAAGTGACTCACTGAGCTCATCTTCTGTCAGATGATTGTGGTCACTTACCTGTGAATGCGAATGACACCAGTAGGGACTGACATTATGTCAAAATCCTTCTAGTGAGAAATATGATAATTCAAAAAGATCTAAGAGTATTCTGTTTTTCCTCTAAGAAGACCTTTGTTTTTACTCTGGAGTCTTGCTTCACATATCTCCCACATTTCAGATCAACTTTGCTGCATTTGAAAAGCAGCAAAAAAAGGCAAAACACAAGGACAGAAAAGCATCAGAAACAGGACAGAGCATCCAGCTCATTCATTATGTAACAGTTCTAGGAAAGAGCAACGCTACATATCCTAACAGTGTTCCCAAAACTCCTCAGAAGAAGAGGAAATCACTGATGTATGTAGGACGATCACCAAGCAAGAAACATTTCACCTCTTGGCTTTAGTTTATATTTCGTTTTTACTAAAATGTTCTTAGTGTCAGAATGGTATGAAAATTCATATCAGAATATCAGAGTAGATCTTAATAGGTTTTGTCAGTAAACTTTGTAAGGAAACTTGTTTTTTCCATCTTAAGTTAGGATTATAGAGTGACATAATGGTGACACTTCAAACAGGCCCTGTCAAAAAAGGTCATGCATGAAGCATGTTAAGAATCTGAATCCACTTCTCATGCTCTTTAACTTCACCCCTCAGGGATCAGGCAGTCATGTTTGCATGTATGCCTTTTGGCGTCTACACTGGAGAATTGGAAAAAAGCCCCTGTTAATTCTCAACCTTAAAGTAGCAAAAAAGATCCTCTTCACATGAATTATGAGCACAAGTGTGGCCCTAACTGTGCAAAAGATTCTGTGGCTGAATTTCCTGTGTTCTAGTGCAGTTGTTTCTCTAAGGTTGCTTTCATCGCAGGGGTCTTAATGGGGACCCAAAACTCACACAGAGACCTGTCAGACACACATGTGTGTTGCACTGCTCTAAATCAGACTCCCCTGTGTAAGGTCTCTATACATATGCAAGTAAGAACCTAGTGGCTACATTTCCTGTCATATTCTTTATAAACAGTGACTTCAAAGCAAAGAAGAAAAAATAAAAACTGCAGAGTTGGACTTTTATGTAAGAGCTGCAGGTTATGAGTCCATCATTTGAATAAAACGTTAAAAAATCTGCTAGAAATAGATAAATGAGCTGGAAAAGATGCTGACCTGGGTAATTATGCCATTTGGAGTCAAGGAGAGCAATAAGATAGGAAGAATTTTGGTAAAGGAATGTGCTCTGAGGCAGGCTGACCCTTGCTCTGCTCAGTCATCCAAGCAGAATTTCAAAGAAGTTATTTTCATTCATTCATTCTATGTACCTCAACCGAGGCCATGGAGTGAGGTCGCAGTCCTTGAAGCTGCAGGAAATACTGGCAACAATAAGAAACAATTTATTTTCTCCTTTTTGTTTGATGTTGTTTGTGGAGGTTGTTTATTGTGGTAATAAAACATTTTAATAATTCAAAATGCATTTAATAAGCTGAAATATTATGTTGGTAAGCAATAAAATCAACATTACAAACAAAAAAACACAAGTTACAAGTGTTTAACTTAGTCAATTTTGATTATCCTGGTTTACACCCAATAAAGATAATTCACATTATTTCCACTGGAAAATTGGTATTTTACATGAGAGCAATAAAAAGTAATGGGGCCCAGCTCCATATACTGTCAGCATTAACAGGTCCAGATCAGTGCTGTCTCCTGGCCTGAGCATTCCCGGGTCTAGTCCTGAAAGATTCTAGCCCCGGATCTTTTTTTCACTCCAGGAATGAGAAATTAAATAGGCTGCTGTACTATATTAACAACATTAAGTTCTTAAATTTCCCACCGCCAATAAATGCAACACAGCAATCAATGTGGCCAATGAAAAAGAGGTTTATGTGACCAATGATGCATGTTTTAGTGGCTATCAGTGCTGCTCCTAGAAGAGATAAAATATATTAAAGAAAGACAGAAAACAATAATTAATCTGTGGTGGCTGGCAGTGGGCAGAGACAGTTGATCTGTGTCCAAACCTCACACTTGCCTTAATAGGTGTTTGGTGTGCGTTAGACTGGAGGAAACTCTCCTCTGCTATCTGTCTTAGCGCTGTGTCTGCTTTGTGCTCCACCCATCAGCTCATTGCTCTCTTCATCCTCAGCTGTCTCTGCTCTCGGTCCCTAAACTATATTTGGCTGAAAAACAGCATCTGCAGCATATTTTGACAAACTTTAGGATTTTAGCTCTTCCACCTCATGAGAGTTGGTTTAAAACTTTATTTAATTTCTACCTAAGAAATCACTAGGCCTATATTATATCCAAAATCAATATTTAATTAAAGCCACAAGTGGCATTGGGCGGCCCTCGCAGCTCGCACCGCCTGGTATGTCGCGACCGCGGGAACCAAGCGACCTCCACCTCCACGCTCCTTCCCATCCTATGCTCCTGCTCTTCAGCCTATGCCTGCTGCTGCTTCTCTTATCCTCCCCCTCCTTCTCGTTCTGCTGCTGCCACTGTTTCTCATCCCCCTCCTACTCCAGCTTCTCCTCATCTTCCTCATCCTCCTGCTAATGGAGCTTCTCCTCATCATCCTCCTGCTTCTGCTTATCTTCCCGTGTCTCCTTCTCCTCCTGCTGTCACTCTTGCTGTATCTCCTTCTCATCCTGCTGTCGCTCTTGCTGCATCTCCTTCTCCTCATCCTGCTGATGCTCTTTCTCTTTATCCCCTGCCTACTGCTGCTTCTCCTGATCCTCTTCATCCTCCTTATCCTGCTTCATTTAATCCTCCTCCATTCTCCTTCTGCTGTTTCTCATCCTAATCATCCTCCTCCCCCTGTGCTCCTTGTCTGCATACTTTTTCTTCCTGCTGCTGCTCTCACTGCATCTCCTACTGCTGTTTGTTTCTCATCCTCACTATCCTTCTCCTCCTCCTAAAAGCATGGCTTTGGATGACTGGAGTTAACAGTTTGATGCTTAGCCACGCCCACATGCTCCCATGTAGAATAATAATTTTGATAACTTTTAATTTGCTATGACTATAGTCCATGTAAAGTTAATTTGAAGTCTCAAACACAAAAAAAACCAAGAGCCCTTCCCTCAGATATGTCATGACCTAAAAAAAGAAAATGGTATCTTTGATCCAAAATGGCCCATTTCTTGTTGGGTGTGGACCATGGCTCCAATATACTTTTTTGAGCATTGTGTTCGGTTATACAAATTTAATAATCCTTATTAAAAGCAGGGCCTGAGGCAGTTTAGTCATACTCTAATGGCGCAAAGTCTGATTTTGATGCTTGGCCACGCCCACATGGTTTCTCACAGCAAAAACTCTTTTGATTGCTTTTGACCCCTTATGTCTTAAATCGAGGCTCAGCAAGTTAGAAGTTTGCCGCCCCCTTGCTCCTTCTCAGCCAGCGGAAAAGGCGCCACACTTCACCTCTGGACCAGCCGGAGAAAACCACAGCTTTGGTCAGGAAGGGTTAAACTAGGGATAAAATATAATATCTGGGATGAATCTCATCTGTGAGATAGATGCTGCGGCCATCTCAGGTGGTGGGTCAAAAGTATATGTTCAAAAGATGGAGAAACAGCACTGCCAAACTCCACGGTTAGCGGTAATACACCCTACTCAAAACAAAAAAAATCATTAAAAATCCATAGTTTGCTATAAAATCCCGAAAAAAATCACAAATGTCAAGGAACACATCTTGCATGTCCTAGATTTTTTTTAGATGATTTATTAAATAATTTAAAGAAAGAAAAATCTTTAAACTTGAATGCCATATACTGCGGCAGTTGAAAACCCCATAAGATGCTCAAACATGCATAGATTCACGCCAATCTTGGCAGTCTTTTGTATAATCAAAGGATAAATAACTATTCCACATTTGGCTAGGATTGCTTTAAAACTTTTTGAGATACAACAATTTTCTCTTAACACAAACTTTTGAAAAATCAGACTGACAGACTTTAAAAAAGCGCTTTGCTATTGTAACCAGCTTACAGCAGGCTTTGTAAAGAACGTATTTTGAAAGTTTTAGCTCATTTGGATAAAAGGCTGATTTTATACAATTTTTTGAAAAGAGGTCCGTGATTTCACAACACGGTAAAATGTAATTCAAAATGGCTGACTCTACTCAAAACAAAAAAAATCATTAAAAATCCATAGTTTGCAATAAAATCCAGAAAAAAATCACAAATGTTAAGGAACACATTTTGCATGTCCTAGATTTTTTTTAGATGATTTACTAAATAATTAAAAGAAAGAAAAATCTTCTTTCGGTCATGATCCAAATTTCATGACCATAGGTGAGGGTAGGAACGTAGACCGACCGGTAAATTGAGAGCTTTGCCTTTTCGCTCAGCTCTCTCTTCACCAGGACAGACCGGTGCAGCGTCCGCATTATTGCAGCAGCCGCACCGATCCGTCTATCGATCTCCCGCTCCATTCTTCCCTCACTCGTGAACAGGACTCCAAGATACTTGAACTCCTCCACTTGAGGCAAGGACTCCCCTCCAACCCGAAGGGGACAAGCCACCTTTTTCCGGTCGAGAACCATGGCCTCGGATTTGGAGGAGCTGATTCTCATCCCGGCCGCTTCACACTCGGCTGCGAACCGCCCCAGCGCACGCTGTAGGTCTTGGCAGGAGGGAGCCAGCAGAACTACGTCATCCGCAAAAAGCAGGGACGAGATCCGCTGTTCCCCAAACCAAACCAAACCAAACCAAACCAAACCCCTCCTTGAACCGCCACCCCCTCCTTGAACCGCCACCTTAACGTGGTGGAGGGGTTTCAGTGCCTGGGTGATCCCAGAGGCTATGTTGTCGGGGGCTAAATGCCCCTGGAAGGGTCTCCCAAGGCAAACAGGCTCTGGGTGACAGGTCAGACGAAGAGCGGTTCAAAAACCCTTATGACGAGGACTCAAACGAGGCACGTGACGTCGCCCGGTACGGCGGAGCCGGGACCCCACCCTGGAGCCAGGCCTGGGGTTGGGGTTCGTCGGCGAGCGCCTGGTGGTCGGGTTCTTCCTCGCGGGACCCGGCCGGGCCCAGCCCGAAGGAGCGACGCGAGGCCATCCCCCAGTGGGCCCACCACCTGCAGGGGGAACCATGAGGGACCGGTGCAAAGAGGATTGGGCGGCAGCCAGAGGCGGAGACCTCGGCGACCTGATCCGCGGGCGCTTGAACTAGCTCTGGGGACGTGGAACAAGCGGCTGAAATGAGCTTTCTCCGCAGGGTGGCTGGGCTCTCCCTTAGAGATAGGGTGAGGAGCTCGGTCATTCGGGAGAGGCTCAGTGTAGAGCCGGTTCTCCTCCACATCGAGAGGAGTCAGTTGAGGTGGCTCGGACATCTTCTTCGGATGCCCCCTGGACGCCTCCCTCGGGAGGTGTTCCAGGCATGTCCCACCGGGAGGAGGCCCAGGGGACGACCCAGGACACGCTGGAGAGACTATGTCTCTCGGCTGGCCTGGGAGCGCCTAGGGCTTCCCCCAACAGAGCTGGAGGAGGTGTCTGCGGAGAGGGAAGTCTGGGAGTCTCTGCTTAGCCTGCTGCCCCCGCGACCCGGTTCCGGATAAAGCGGGAGACGACGAGTACGAGAAAAATCTTTAAACGTGAATGCCTTATACTGCAGCAGTTGAAAACCCCATAAGATGCTCAAACATGCATAGATTCACGCCAAACTTGGCAGTCTTTTCTATAATCAAAGGATAAATACCTGTTCCAAAGTTGGCTAGGATTGCTATAAAACTTTTTGAGATACAACAATTTCCTGTTAACACAAACTGTTGAAAAATCAGAGTGACGGACTTTTAAGAAGAGCTATGCTGTGTACACCATCAAAAAAGTACCGATTAGAGGAATATATTCCAAAAGTCCTAGCGCTTTTGGAAAAACGACTGATTTTTTAGAAATATTTTAACATAGTGATTCTATTTTCGTAAGGGTGCCGTTTGATTCAAAATGGCCGACTTCATGAGAGGTTTAGACCATGGCTCCAATGAAACTTTTTGTAGGTGGGGGGCTCATACAGATGTGTGCCAAGTTTCATTATCCTAGGAACGAGCATGGCTAGGGGCTGAATTATTTCCTGGCATTATCTGTCCACTTGACCAACTATTAGGCGAGAACGCAAACTTTTGAAAAATCAGAGTGACGGACTTTAAAGAAGCGCTTTGCTATTGTAACCAGCTTACAGCAGGCTTTGTAAAGAACGTATTTTGAAAGTTTTAGCTCATTTGGATAAAAGGCTGATTTTATACAATTTTTTGAAAAAAGGTCAGTGCTTTCACAAGAGAGTAAATTGTAATTCAAAATGGCCGACTTCCGGTGGGGTTTAGACC